>NC_054881.1:28474946-28786612 GCF_018320785.1 Cheilinus undulatus | reverse complement strand
AAGTATCAACAGTATCACTTCGCACTTGCATAACTCCATATCATGACATGTGGAGAAGGTAAAATTCAACAAAATACTCCTAATCCAAGGGCATGTTTTAATTTTCTGTAACAGCACACAGATCTGCTTTGTTTATTAAATGTCCTTCTCTCAGTCTGGAGAGCCGGTCCACTAAAATGTGGATAATGTTCTTTCTACTTCAGTGGAGTGGTTCCTTTTATAATCCCCTCTACCAAACAAAGTATTTGTTCTGACATTTTTTTGTTATTTGGGTAAATTGTCAACGCTTACATTTTAAACTGAAACGTTGAACATAGCAAATGTAAGCATGAACTGAGCTAACATGCTAAATTTAATGCCACTATTCCAAATTACTGATTCATAGAACAAAATGTTTGCTCTTGACTTGCAGGACATCCTCACACTAGGCCCAAATAACCCCATACTGTGCTGAAGTCTGCCTACCCCTGTCTTCCCTAGTCCCTGGCTGGCCTGTACACACATTGCTTTAAGGCCAACCAGGCCTGGAAACAGATATGTAATCAGTTTAATGAAATACACAGAAATGACTGCAGTTTTGTGACTTGTTTTAAGTTGTTTTGTTCCAATATGCTCTCTAAAGGTGTAGCGCTCAACAGCCACAGAGTTGCTCTGATGACCAGGCAAGATTCACGGAGTCACACTGATGGCCACTCAACAGTCACAGTTACTTTGATGACATCCCAGCAGTCACAGAGTTACTCCGATGACCAATTAACAGTCACAGAGTTATTCCGACGGCCACTCAACAGTCAGTTACTTTGATGACTTCCCAGCAGTCACAGAGTTACTCTGATGACCAATCAGCAGTCACAGAATTACTCTGATGGCCAGTCAACAGTCACAGAGTTACTCTGATGGTCAATCAGCATTCACAGAGTTACTCTGATGACCAATCCGCAGTCACCGAGTTACTCTGATGACCAATCAGCAGTCACAGAGTTACTCTCATGGCTAGTCAACGGTCACAGAGTTACTCTGACGGTCAATCAGCAGTCACAGACTCACTCTGATGACCAATCAGCAGTCACAGAGTTACTCCGATGACCAATCAACAGTCACAGAGTTACTCTCATGACTAATTTACAGTCACAGAGTTATACTGATGACCAATTAACAGTAACAGAGATATTTAATAATGACCACTCAAAAGTCACTGCTGTAACGTTTACTGTTTTTGCTCCAAATGCACTTTTTGTAACCCATTCCACTTTAAATGCCTCTGTTTATATTTTTTGTTGCTATATTTCCATTTCTGATTTTATTGCACTACCACCTCTTCCCCTTCCTTTACTCAGTATTGGTCTATTTCACATTACTCTGTCTATATCTTTTTTCCAGTTGAAATCTCTGTCTCTTTGCTCCACAACCAACAACTCTTCTTGGCTTCCAGTTTTCTACTCTAATTATACAGCCTGGCTCATATATTTAAGTTCTGTTACTGGCAATATCTGACACCTGCATTTAAAATTGTCTGTTTGTAGTGTTTATTTTTGCATAGACATGCATATACTTTATATATAGTTTGAAAACTTCTCTTTTATTTATACATTCTTTATATTAGCAATTGTGATTTTTTTGTTAGACTTCTGCTCTTGACTGTTTTTATATCTGCTGCCCTAAGTATCAGGGCACAGGACAAATTGCTTAGTATGAATGTGCCTTTTTAAGTAAAGTCAAGTCAAGTCATACTTTATTAATCCCTGAAGGGAAATTCACAGTTTACACTCTATTGTTATAGATGCTACACAAACATAGGCTGAATTACAATACAAATGCACGATCCCCATGGACATGCACTAATGGAGAGATGTCAGAGTGATGGCCTTGCTGCCCTCATTGGAGCGCTGCCATGAGCTGTTGGGGGTTCAGTGCCTTGCTCAAGAGCATTTCGGCAGTGCTCAGGCACCTCTCCAGCTACCAGGCCAAAGTCGAGATATGGTCTAACTAGGACTTGAACTGGTGACCCTCTGATTCCCAGTCCAAGTCCTTCCAGACTGAGCTACCGCCGCATTTTTTCAATACTAGTGGAACCTTGTTATAGACAATTGTTTTCAAATGAACAACAACTAATAGAGTTTTCACACCTAACCTATTTGGTTTGGATAAAATAAGCTTAAGTACTCTGTCCACTTTATTCAGACTCTGATGTGGTCTGTTTGTATAAACATGACTCGACCTCAATCTGCCTAATTGCAGGGAGCATTGTGCGTAGATTAAATCATCTGCTGTAAATTTCCCAATTTCACAATATCTTCAGCTAGAAAAAGAAGGAAAAGGAAAAGAAACATTTACCATGGGCCCTCTCTATTCATCATTGCCTAGCATGTGTTCAAGACCAAAGGCATACCTGACAGACCTTTGGAAACAACTTGGGTGGATGGGCAGGTCAAGGTGTAGGGGGATTACCTTGTGCCTTCTCCTAAACTGTCCTGATAAACACCTTCAGCTACTCCAGTATGTGGTAGCATGTTATATTTGAGATGCAGTCAGTTCTCAGTTTTAAATGGTATCATTTTCCCATGGTGATACATGCAAACAATATAAAAACTGATGACCAGAGCCACCATCAGTCCATGTATTTTTCTATTCATTTTGAATATGGAATAAAATAAGATGAGCTGTCTCTTCACATATCCCGTTGTGGTCTTCTTGTAAATGTCCCTGTTTGAACACAGACCAAAGTAGAGGTAATTATGTAAAAATCAAAAGAACTATAGATGTGTTAAATGCCCTAATTCTGTTGTATGGTAGTAGAAACAACAATACTATTAATATACTTTTTAAGCAAAATCATTTCTACAGTCCATTTTTTGTTCAGTGTGCATTTCAGGTTTAGTTTGCAAAGACAGTTTACTCAAATAATTTACGGTTGAAGCCTAAAGATGACTCGGTTCTCTTTTATTAATTGCCCATTTTCAATTAAAAAAAATAATTTACAAGAAGTGCATTAGCAAGGCTGTCTTGACCAAGACAGTGGTTATTTACTATGTTGTTACCAAACAACTTTTAGGGCTTACTACAAGAAAATTGAACAAGAAATGAGAAACGGATCATGTTAAAAAAATAGTATATCAAGTGTTTTGTATGAAACAAACTCAGAATGACAATGATGATGATGCCATATAATAACTCCTAATCATAATATAATCTTTCTTTCCTGTTGTCCTTCCCTCTTTTTGTCTCTCTAGATGCCAGGCCTTTTGTCCAGTCCTGTGTTTCTGACAGTCATCTGGTTTTTATCTTGGTCACTGCACTGCAGCAGCGCTCAGATTCAGTCTGATGAAGGTAACACATGAACACACTTACACTTATATTTAACACGCACACAGACACACACACCCACGCACACACAAACACACCTTCTGCTGAGGATCAAACATGGATTCTTTTGTGAACTATTTTGGGCGCTCTTGACTTATCTTGGATCAAAGTACTTATGGGTTCTTGAACTCCTGCAGGAGAAAGGAGGGAGGTAACATGTCCGAAATCTAAAATACAATTTGAATGCAATGCTGCAGAAAGAAACAAAAATGTTTGTCAGAGCTAAATCTTTATCAGACATTTCTTCTTTCCTTTAAAGTGCTCTTTTATGGTTCTTTGTTAACAACTTTTTCATATTCAACGTAGGCCCTCTGCAAACGAGAACTATAATGTGAAGCATGTTTGGCCTCAGATTTCACCTAACACAGCAATTGAAGGATCCATCTTGAACCAAGAAACTGAGTCCTCTTTCCTTTGTTTTTTTAACGACTTTTTTCTTTTTTGCTCTTGTAGCTAGTGCTGTATCTCTTCAAAATCAGCCCATTTAATCACTCCCAAAAAATTTAGAAACCTTCCCCACAACCCTTCAGGTGAAATTGCTTTCACATTAATTCTACTTTACAGCAGCTCCAGATTTTTTCTTTGTTTGGAAAGTACTGAGTTTCATCCAGTTTGCAGTTTCTGTGTCCAGCCTGCCATCTGATTTTAATGTTGAGAGAAACGTGCAGCCTTCCCGTATGTTTAAGTGCATATGTGTGCGTATATTATGTACTTTAATGCAAGTTCCTGTGTGCTTATGTATATTGTGTGTGGGTTTATGTTTTCTGGGTGTGTGTACACACATGCACATTACTGGGTCCTTTTGCCAAAGGCAGAATCAGATATGAGTGGAACGCTGTGGGTTTGGGGAATAATGTACTTCACTGCCAATAAAACATGAATACACACATTCAGACCAGCCAAGTCTTTGCTCTGCTCCAAGGCCCCAGGTAACACACACACACGTATGTACACACATAGCAAGAAGGAGGGGGTTATATGTGTGTGTGTGTGCATGTGTGTCTTTCTGTGCTTTCAAAGGGAAAATGAAAATGTGTATAAATCTGGGGAGAAATGCATTGAATAAAACATTTATAACTTTTTGGGTGTTGCAAATTAGCATTCACTATAAACACTTTAATACTTGTACAGGATGGCTGTTCTTACTTTGTCTATGTATACTGAATCTGTAACCAGAATAAAATAAACACAGGGTGTGAAACAATGAGGAAAAAGTGAAGGAGATTTTATTGACAACAGTTAGAATAAATGTTTATGTTTAGAATTTTTTTCTCTGTAGTTGTGATAAACTCAAGTCAATATCTGTTAATTAGCTGGCTAACAAATGAAAAAGAGCTTTCCATTAAAGCATTGAGACTTTTCCCACTTAAATATTGTTAAAATAATCCTATTGAAGACCTGAAAGTTGAAGTGTTGTCCTGAATTTCAGAGTTAGCTAGCTAGCTAATTGGCCATTCTATCTTTACAGGTGTAAGGGATGAACCACAACCACCTTGATATAATTATTGGAAAAGGCCAAGAAACAGCTGTTACCAACGGATAAAGTTGAACTTTTAAATTTAACACTACCTTTTTCTGACAGGCTTTATGAAAAGTGGAAAAGATTTGGGGGATAGACAATTTGACTAAACTGAGGATATACAGTCTGTATTATCAGCTGTCTCTGACTCTTGTGTTTAGTCTTGTTGGACTGTCCAACTGAGAAACATCATCCATTTTGAAGGATTGAATGTTATTACAATTGAAAGTTGTAGACGATCGAACAATAAAAAACAAACCTAATGTCTTTTAGGTCATACATGATCACTAAGATGTTTTTTGTAGCGGTGATATTTGCAAGTCTTGTGGCCCTTTTAACATGCCACAGCTTTATTAGAAAAATGTTAAACAGCTAGTCTTGTAGCCAAAATGTATACAATCATGTCTTATAATGTATTTGATGATTTGTTTCCTGGACAGAAGTAAAGAATGAAACTCTGTTTGCTTTTTTAAAACATCTCAATAGGTTTCATTGTTCTTCTTTCTGTATGCATTCATCTTCTCCCCTAAAAAATGCAAATGCAACCACAGAATCACTAAGGAGAACTTCACTGCTCCTTTCCAGCGCTGTTTCATTTTGCACAACCACTAAAACAACAGCAGATCAGCCAGAAAAGCAAACTTAAGATATCAGAGAAAACCAAGAATTCAATCAGTCCTCAGTTAAAGCCTTCAACTCAGTATGTGTAAAATTTTATTCAGAATCCCCTCAGTTGGTCCCCTAAGGGCATATGAGGTTACTGCTGCAGGGAAACGTAGTATAAATACACAAATTAAATTATAAGATCCTCAAAATTCTTCCACCCTCCAACCTCTCTAGTCCTCTCAGCTCAGGGCACAAGTGATGTAAACAACAGATCACAAGTCCCATTTATAAGGCTTTTAAGTGTAAAATAGTGTCACCTTTTGTATTACCTCTTAAATATCGATAAAACATGGGGGAAATGGGAGTAAACAGAATAAAGAGAGGTTTGTATTAAAAATGAAAAAGATAAATAAAATGCAAACCTTGGACGAATTGTTGGTAACCAAGCAGGAGGGTAGGCCAGCGGGGAGTGTGCATGCCTGAGTGATTGAGGTGGAGATTTAATGAAGGTGTGTGCGTGGCACACTGGCAGTCAAAGTGATGATTTTCCACACCAGATCTGCAAGTTTTCGTAGTATGGGGCCAAACTAAGCATGCACACACATTCACTCACAAACTGGAGATAGAGTATCAAGTCTGCAAATTATTACAGTCACCTCAAATGTTTGTTTATGTATACACTGCTCTTAGTTCTGCTTTAAAAGCTGCACAAGCTTTCAATCAAGTCATAATTAAATAGTTCTATGTCTCTATGTGGTTACTGAACAATTATTCTTTTTTTTTTTGTTTGTTTTTTGTTTTTTTTTTTTTTTTTTGGAACAAGCATCCTTTTAGTTATATTCTTCATGGTTAGAAAGAATAAATAACACTCAGGATTTGTTGGAGAGAAAAACCCGTTAAATTATGCTGTGGTGTTTAAAGGTTAAATTGAAAACTTTGTATATTAGATGATTAAAACTTATCGGTAAGGACTGATAGAAAAAGTATTCTGATGTAACCTGGCATGCCAGATGGATTTGTTTCACACATACATCCGGAAAACCACTCATAGAAAGCATTTGGGAAAGGGCAGAGCCGTTGAAAAAAAAACTCGGGGGGTGATTGGATGAACGTTCTGTCTGTCACATCTTTACGGGCTCTTGTTGCTGCTTGTATAGGTCAAGACTCCGCCGCACTCGAAAGTACTGCCCCTCGTTGCTGATTGGTCCTGTCACTTTCTAACCAGGCTCAGACTGTTCAGACAGGAGCTTTGCAAAATGGATATGCCAGTGAGAAACACGGAAACAGGCGCATCCATCTGCTATGCGAGGCTAATTCTGATGTATTTTTTTTCTACATCTGCTTTGTGAAGTTCCTGTAAAGTGAAATCCAAACTTTGTGTCTGAACACATGAGGTATGTTGGAATAAGGTTGCTGTTGTCCACCTCTTTCCTGGCTTGGTTTTGTTTGAGCCCATGACATCAGTGGTCTCTATGGGGAATTGCACCGCCCCCCTAATGCTACATATATAAAATCAGTGAGCAGTTCATCTCCATACAGTTAGTTGTTAGCCTGCCACTGTCGCTGTCACTACATGCTATGTTTTTGTTCATTGTGAGGTAAATTTCCCAAATCTATCAGCCACAGTGGCCTACGGGTCATTAAAAGTATTATAATGAAGAGATATGTGCCAGAAAATGGTAAATTTAACCCACAACTTCTGTCTATGCTCTGGCACAGAGCCAGACAGATGAGCTCTGATCAGAAGCCTTTTTTCACTTTTGAGAGGAGCATATTTCTTGTGTGTGGGTGTTGCCTCAGCTCACTTATCCAACACACCATCCACACACACAACACACAATAGATATTGCTGCCTCAGTTTTATGATTCTGAAGTTTGATCTTATAAACTTAGAGAGGTTTTTCATGACTGAAATTTGGCTTGTTGGTTCAAGTGGCCTTTTATACAACTCACCTGAAATAAAGGTTCCTCACCACTTTACAAGGACTTAAAGCTTTCTCCAAAAGACTGATCAAGGTACACTACTTCTCTCTGTCTCTGTGTATTTTCTTCAGTCCTCTGTGTTCCAAAATCCATAGGATGCCAGTAACTTGTTTAGTTTGGGTCTTAGTAGCACAGGACAGTGTTTAATCTTCTGTACTCAGTAAATCAATCTTGTGGACAGGAAAATTAATACTATGAGCAGAAAGCAGGCCCTGGGTCTGGCTGTTTTAAATTAACCTATTTGAGTGTTGATTCTCACTGGAAACAACAGCACTACTGAGGTTCACATTACAAAAGCCCATTCTTTGAGCTGAGAGGCCTTTTAAACTTAGCCTCCATCCAGATCTTGTTCATGGTATCTTTATATATGCTTAAATATTGTCCAGTTTTACTAATTTTTTTGTTTTTATTTATTTAGTGATGTAGAACAACATGAAAAAAACTATGAAAAAGCTTTCAAAGAAGTATAAAACGCTGAAGCAGCTTGATATGTGCCATTTTATTTTGCACTTTTTTCACCTAGTGTCTGAAGGAACTGTATCCTTTTATGGCAATGTTATAGTAATGCTGTTGACTCTGCTGTGAAATATGGTGATTAAATCACTTTAACAAAGACATTGCAGACACATGGTATGTTGGATTGTTAAGTATGCAAATTGTTTAGGCTAGAGAAGGATGTGCTTTAATATTTGATTTGATTTGTGTGTTTGCAGTGTCGGGAATACAGTATGAGCACCTGGACTCAAATGTGAAACTGGCATGTGGGACGTCACAAATCACGTAAGAAATTAAAATAATTGAAGTTGTGAGTTTTCTGTCATCCAATGACGAGACATTTCCAGCAAAAGAGTTTTAATATTTACTTTTCAGTGACTTAGAGGTTGTACAATAACAGATTAATTAAAGAGAAAGCAAGAAAATAAAAGAGAAAAGCAACATCTGAAAATATTTACAGTTCCAGTCTGTTCATGGGTTTTGTTTTTTGGTGATATGCAGAATCCAGAATTGAAGGCTTTGATAATAATGACTAATATCTTGACAAGCTAAATAACTTAAGTTTAACATGTCCCTTTCCAGGATACCTGTGGTATGGCATCACAACCACAGCTCAGCATTACCATGGCACACAGTGACATCAGATGGAACCTTAACACTGCTGCACGTGAACCACTCTGCCCAGGGCAATTACAGCTGCTATGACAACAAGGGGCTCCTCCTCCACTCTGTTAACCTCAGGCTGGGACGTAAGTGTTGTTGTGACTTGTCCGAGCTCACAGTGCCTAATTTAGGATTTATAACACTTTAAGAGCTCTTTCATACTTTCAGTTTTTGCCACGGGACTTGCTTTGAAAATCTTTGAAAATTCTTTGCCGGAGGAACGTGTCTCTGTCCCCTGTGTTTTAGCCCCTCCGTAGAGAACCATCTTTCCTTGTTGTAGTCTAGGTCATTCTATGGATAATTTATCTTAGAAGCATCAAATCGTTTCTTTTTCTCCTACTGAGGCATTTACTTTCCTTGTGAGTTTGAGGGACATGAATTGTTAAGTTTCTTTTTCTCTCTCTTTATTTGATTCTCTATTTTTCATTGATCAGTTTCTCTTTGATAACAATACTCTGTGGTTCATTATAACTGTGATCAGAAAAAAGCTTACTGGTCCTCAGCGGAAACAGGTCTTATCAGCCGTGACAAGCACAAAGCCCTCCACTTCCTGTACTTGTCTCAAACAGGAAACGTCACCCTAAGTGAGCTTCCGTTTGTGGGATAGGGAGTTTTCAGTGGTAGTGGCCAAGCCCCCGTTCATATTCTTGGATATGAGAAGGACACTCAGGCATGTAGCTGTTAATTTTGAGACTTTTCCAGGAGGCAAGATGGAACTTCCCCTCTCTTATTTTTTCACATAATGATCTCTGTCTGACTCCTGTTTCCCAGGTCCCCCTGGGCTACTGAGCATTTCCTGTCAAGTGCCCAATCACACACATGTTCGCTGCTCCTGGATGGAAGCTGTCAAGACCTTTCTGCCAGCCAAGTACAACGCCTCCTTCAGGTAAGACTGACTTACTGCAGGTTCAGCATTAAGGCCCAAGGTCACATCTAGAGTGGAAAACTAAAGACTAAATCATGTGTGTGTGTTCCAGTCACATTTTGAAAGAGTGTGTATTCTGTGAGTGATTTCATATAAGAACCCTGGGTATCCTTCTGCTTACTCTCCCCACTCTCCTATTTAGCACTTTGAGGAATCTTTTAATTGTTTTTTTACAGCGGTTGTCTCTTGCTTGTTTTCTGTCTTAGATCCCTTTGGTAGCTGGAGGGGATAAAAGCAATTCAAACAATCATGAAACAAGTTTATGTTACCTAAGTAAATGTAACACGTAGCTATGCTTTATCTTGTCTTTCAAGGGGGAATGGTCAGGAGTGGAGGCCATGTATTGTGGATATCACCCAGAGGCACTGTGATGTGTATGACCCTGCCTTCTGGCAGACTATCCATACCCTGAGAGTGACTGAGGCCAATGCCCTTGGATCTGAAACAACATATGTCCGGTTTAGGCTACATGAGCTTTGTAAGATCACTAAGAACACACATAAGAAGGGGTAATAAAATAGAGTCTTGTCTAAAGGGTAAATTTCATTTGTGACACTTGTTTTCACTATAGGTTTTATTCTTTGCACTATTTACTTGGTTTTATTCTACTTAAACAGTCTAAAGTATAATTAAAAAATGGCCTTTGTGATTGGTTGGCCATTTTGTTGTCCTTTCCCCTTATTTTTTGCACATTTTGTATCACAAATGTTGCATTTCGACATGCATTAACAGCCAAGCCAACTGCCCTGTTGCTTTGCCTCTAAAAAACAAGATAACAGATAGAACATGTTTCCCCGTTCTCCAAATTTGCGTACGCACACACACATTTTAAATTATCTCCCATTTGTTCGATAAATGCCAACCACACAAGTGTGCCAAGCATAAATTCTGATGCTCACAATAACGAAAGCTCAAACATGCAGGTCTTAAGACGACACTGAAATCTGCAATAGAGCTGCAGTAATATATTTGCACAACACATACAGAGACAAATATACACACAAAAAACACACACAGACACTATCATCATACCTAATGCCACACAAAATTTTTCACTACCACGAAATGTGGCCCTGCCCCTTTGTTCCTTTTAAAATGACCTCAATTGTCTGATTTGCTGTTTGTCTCTCTGCATGATGTTGTTGTCACTCTAGTGAAAGAGCCATAAACAGGGTCCGTAAGACAAACTTCATTACAGAAAATGTGCCTGTTGGATTTTCCCCACAATTTTCCTCAGCTTCTTTGTAAAAGTTCTTGGTCAAAGTGGTTTAAAAGGCACTTAAAGTGTAAATAAAGGCATAACAATTTTAGGGACAAATAAAGGGAATTAGTATAATTTTTTTTGTTAAAACAGGCAATGTAGTCATAGAATAAAATGTTTTAGAAGTTGGATGTGTTGTATAATACACATCATTAAGCTGCAAATGTATTTACTAATTATAAACCTTAAAGTAATTAATATGACTCTAGAAATGAAGTAAAGAAATATTAAACATCTTTTCTAGTAGATGTGTGCTTTACCAGCAATTTGCTTTTTTAACATTTATACTATAGTCTGAATGATTGTGGCTGAATCAGACTTTCTTTCTATCTTTGCAGTGAAACCAGACCCTCCAGAGTCCTTGTTAGTGAAGGAGCTAGAAGGCCATCCAAAGAGACTTAATGTCTCATGGAACTTCCCGTCTTCATGGCCGCTTCATGACGCTTTTCCCCTTGTATTTCATATCAGATACAGACCGCATGGTTCTTTATACTGGTCTGAGGTTTGTAGAAACTCCAAACTTTGTTTTTTTTAACGTTCTTAACCTTTTTTGATATGCATTAATATACTTATTTTACTCACTGTGATGTTATGCACATCAACAACCTTAGTAGGGACCTTTAAAGTCCAACCTGATCACATAAAATATATCGTGTTTATAGAGGAGGGTGTTCATTTAACAGGTAATACACCCAACCAGAGGCTGAAAAACTACCAGACTATTTTACTCCAGTAAAAGTACAGTTACTGTGGAAAAAAATTACTTGAGTAGAAGTAAAAGTACTTTCTATAAATCTACTCAAGTAAAAGCAAAAATAGAGTTATCTAAAATGTACTCAAAGTACTGAGTACTGAGGAGCTACTTTTGATACCCAAGGGGCTTTCACAGAGAAATATGACCTCTCCTTAGTGTGCAATAACAGCAAGAAAATATGGACCTCCAACCAAGTTATCTATTATAAAGTTTAACCTAACATAAAGTGCAATGCATCAGTTGTTTTGGTAAGAAATATGGAAGCATTCTCTTGCTATGTGCATGTACTGACTGTTGTGTTGTGAAAGCCAAATGACTGGTCGTTTTGTTGTTGGTAGAAAGTTTGGACTTCCTTGTTGTGGCTTTAAGTATTTTTTTATTTTACTCAGCACTCAATGCTTTTTAAAATGCATTTCTGTACAATACTTCACATAAAATATACTTAAGTCAAAGTAGTGATTTTTTAAAACTAGTCAAAAAGGTACAAGTACACAAAAAAGCTACTCAATTACAGTAATTTGACTAAATGTCATTAGTTACTTTCCACCCCTGCACCCAACAAAAGAATATGAAAACAATCGGAGTAAGGAGATATACACAATTTTATTTTCATTTCAATAATGTGTTTTCAGTTACCTTTAGCTTGGTTTATCAATCAGATCACACTCAAAGACCAACACTAATATGATGACATTGCAGGTCCAGTGGACATTTTATACATGTTCCATTGAAATATCAACTTTTCTCCCTTTTCACTGCCACTTTTTCTTCCTCTAATTTCTCATCCTGTTTATCACCCCAAAAACCAGATTTACACTGAAGAGAGTCCAGCCATAATTTTAGATGCTCTGGCTGGCCATCTCCACCAAGTCCAGGTTCGAGCCCATGATGAGGTGAACTCTGAAAGCCAATGGAGTGAATGGACACCTCTGTTTCTCATCAAACCCTGGGAAGGTCAGAGAAAACAGTCAATTATTTTTCACATTATTAATTAAATGTATTCTGAGCAAATCTCAAATTTAAAAAAAGATAAATGAACAAAATCACAACCCAATTCAATCATTTTTATTTTCCTTTCCTTATGTTTTATATATATCTAAGACCTGCCAAGAAAATTTTCTGCACCTCTATTAATAATATGAAAATGCTTAGTTGCCTCTATAAATTATGAACAGAAAAATAATACATTTAAATTATGGGTAGAAGTTGTATTATCAGAGTGGTACAATTTATTTAATTTGGTCCTATTAATTACTGTAACTCTTATTGTGTGTATGTTTCATGTTTTGTTGTCTTTATTGCCCTTTTTGTCTTACGTTTGTAACTATTTGCTTGTTATGAACTTAGCACAGAATATAAAGGCAACTTGTGATTGGTAGATGTATTCGTTATAACACTCCTGACGATAAATCTTATACTGTTGGAAAGCCTGTTTATTTCACTTTTAAATGGTGCCACATTTGCAAGGAACATATATTTGTGGAGGAGCAGCGGGGCTGAGTATGTGGGTTGCGCCCATGAAATTTTTTTCCAAATCTTCATTGACTGTCTTTTGATGTTGGTGGTGGATTATTATAATCTATTATTATAATTAAGTCTGAAGTAGCAAGACATATTGGCATTTTAACAATGTATTCCTTTAACAAACAGGAGCCTCAGTAGTGTTTGGAAGAATCATTTACCGCCACAGCAGCCTGGCACCTCTTCCTTATGCTGGTCACCAACCTGGTCACACACTGCTGTGTGATGGCATCCCATTCTTCAACTAGCAGTTGTCACAAGTTTGCCAATGTGGTTGTGTTGGTCACTCTGACACAAGCAGCATGCCCAAACTGATCCCATGGGGTTCAATGGGGTTGAGGTCAGGGTTCTGGCAGGCCATTCCATCCTCTCCACTCCCAAATTCTGGGGGTAGTCGCTGATAAACCCCGCTCTGTGGAGGCGAGCATTGTCATCTTGTAGGGTAGAGTTCAGTCCCAGACTGTGGAGATATGGGATTACCACTGGTTGTAAAATCTCACCTTGATATCTCTTTGCATTGAGATTGATGGAGATGCTGCCCCACACAATCACACAGGCTCCACCAAAAGGCTGTGTGATAGTGCAGCAATCAGCATAGCATTCTTTACGTCTCGCCAAACTTTGACCCTATGAGCCAGCTGCCATAGGCAGGATCTGGATCTAAACACAACAGGTGTCAATCAAGTATCTGATTGCCAGCACCTGGGGGTACCAGAAGCTCAAAACAAGAGTCAATAACAACAGCAAAATTAGTTTGGCATTGGCAGAGCAGATCTGGCAAATATTTCATGAGTGCAACCCACATACGTACTCAGCCCTGCTGTTCATCCCACAAATGCATTTTCCTTACAAATGTGGTGCCATTTAAAAGCAAAACACACAGGCTTTTAAGATTTATTACCAAAGATCATTGTTACAGCAAAGAAATAATCTACCAAACACAAATTTCATAGCTTTTTGTGCTAAGTTTATTTATTCCAACAATAACGCTATTTGAGTAAAACAAATTCAAAACTCAATCTTAAGGCTTATGAACCAAACAAATTACACTGTATTTAGTACTAGTTTTTGACAAATAAAACATACATGTATAATGATTACCACTTACATGAATAAGACCATGAAATATCTGTGTTTTCATTACAGGTTACCCTACCCCTAAACCTGATGAGGAGGAAACATTCCCAGACTATGTCATCCCCTTCATCACAAAACCTGAAACCTCCTCTGCAAAGTCACCCAGTAAGACTTAGACCCCGTTTACACCTTGGATTAATATCTGTGCTGGATATTCGAATACCAAGTGGTAACCGTATGGTCCTTATAAATTATTATAAATATTTTTAGCAGCTCAGTTGTCAAGTATTTCTGTTACTTCTTCCTCTTCGGTTGTTTCAACAAAAATATCAGAACAGCTTCTAGTCTGGATAAGTCTGTAGAAACACTGTTACTTGCTTGTTTATAATGTGCATAGTCTGGTTTTTAGCTTGGATAGGTAAGCTCAATGAATTATAGCTAATCATACAAAAGGATGAACTTATTTTACGCCATTTTGAGCAGCAACCAGAGGCCATACAAGTCATTAATGCAGCAAAGAGGCATTTTACTGTTATTATACTCCACATAGATGAGAGCACGTACAGTGTGCCTGGTTTCATCAGCAAATTACATATAACTGCAGTGAATTATCCTTGCAGGGTTTCCTTTTTCGCAGGACGTATCAAACATGTATTAGCTCTCTTATTCTCAATAAAAAAGCCAAGCTAAGATACGTAAACGCTTGTTTACATACCCACATACAGTATTGATAAAAACACTTTTTGCTGTTTAGTTGGGACTGAAAGCTGCTTTAACAGACAGTCATTTCTTTCAGATGATTGGCTGGAAACCAGATGTTTTTCTCTTTTCTGTGTGTTTGCACTTGTATGTGTGTGCCCTTTCATTTGCAGATGTGCTCATAAATTTTATTTAGATAATTTAAACACAAAGTTGTTGGTACTTTGTTGCTTTGTTTCACACTTCTAAACCATATATTCTTGCATGTTTTTCTGTGTGAAAGAGAGTTGTTTACTTCTCTTGGTATGATAAATATTTGTTTGTGTCAAAGCTTAATGACAGATTCTAAAAGAACTCGCCACCAGAGAGTGATTAAATCACAGACACATTCTTTTTAGACACACACTAAGACCACAGATGAAATGAGCTGGAAATACATAATGCACATTTTCAAGAGTTTTGCTTAATATTGTGTTATGAAAATACCAGTCTAGGTATGTATGAACAGTTTAATTCATCTGTCTTTTGTCTATCTTCTTGCTTTAATATACTTGTTTGTTTTTATGTATTTACCTCACTTAAACATCCGTACATTATGTATGCACATATACCTCGTTGTCTTTCCCACTCTTATCCACCTTTATTCCAACTCTCCTCCCTGCTTCTTTATCTTTTCTTTCCTTCACCATATTGGTTTTGTGACCACCGCTGTTGTTTCCCTCCCCTCTCTCCACATCCAGAGCCTGGACTTGAGGATGAGGGTAATTTGGGTTTGGTGATTCTGCTGGTTTTGTTCTCCGTGGTCATCCTCACCACCGTCCTTTCCCTCATCTTTGTTGTGTGGTAAGACACACACATGCACACACAAATTTCCCACATCCCCCGGCCAGAGTTGTGTAATTTCTCTCTTCATCATCCCTTTGTTTTGTCTTTACAAAACACGGCCTTTTTCAGTTTTTTTTTTTTTTTTTTTTGAGTTTATTTAATTTTCTTTTCCTCTGTATTTTCAGGGTGAGGCAAAGGCGGCGGGATAATGTGACCAAACAGGAACTTACCTCAATGGTCAAGATGAAGTCCATGCCAATTTAACGTAAGACACACAGAAGCACACATAAAAAGCCTCACTAAGCATTTGATTTACAATTTTCTGTTGTTTTTATGTTTTCTTTTGGGCGCCTTTTGTTTCTTTGGGTGATTTAATGTGAGATAAAGTTAAATTTTTACTTTTGTCCTTTTTGGTTTTGTGATGACGCAGAAATCCAATCAATGGCCACACAAGGCTGTTGTTCAATTTAGCAGATAGTTTTAGACCTTTGGATGGTGAATAGTTTTTGTCACAAAGCTAATTAAATTCCAAATTAACTGTCACTTTCTTTAGATTTATAAGACAACCTCAAAAAGGCTTCAAGTAGGGGTTAATCCAGAAAGAAGAAAAGCACTGCTCCAGTTAGAACCAAGAAGTTCAAAGTGCTGCTATAAACATTCAGACAGCCCTTCAGATAGTCAGCCAAAGCTGTAATTATAAACCTAAAGTGCACACACACATGCACACAGATTATAACTCAGTAAGTATGCCTGCATAACTGTCATCAAGCTTTGGTATTTAAAACAGTGCTTTTAAGGCAGTGCTTGATTGCATTGATTTATTCATACGTTTTCTTTTTCTCCTCTCTCCTCTACTTTCCTTCATGCTCCCTCTTCCTCCATCCAACCTGTCTTTTTTTTTTTTTTTTTTTTTTTTTTTTAAAGATTTATTTTTGGCCTTTATTGGATAGGACAGTGGATAGAGTCGGAAACAGGGAAGAGAGCGGGGAGAGACATGCAGGAAATAGTGCCACGGGCCGGATTCGAACCCAGGTCGCCTGCGTATATGGCGCGCGCCTTAACCACTCGACTACCAGCGCGACACCAACCTGTCTTTCTTGCTGAGTTTTTTATTCTTCTCTACTCTTTTCAGGTTAATTTGAAGCAACTTCTCTTCTTCTCCTCATCAGCCCGTTGTAGGGCTACTTCCAGATTGATTGTACCACTGTTGCAAACTGGCCGTCCGTATTTAACTACATTAACCAGAATGCATCAGTCAAAGTCCATCCAGGATCTATGAAATCTGGCGGGAACCCTTATAATGGAGTTTGCTGAGTGGATATAGGTAACCCAGACCATTGAAGCTGACTGGAGGGATATATTTGGGAGGATTACCCTGGACGTATTCAGAGGTCACATCGAACTGCACTACCCACAATAACCAGTCAACTCCAAAAACTGGCTGTTGGGCAGACTCAGTCCTGTTTTCACTTCAGTTCACTTCAGCAAGTTCCATGCAGTTCGCTCCTTTGGGGACAGTAAGGAGTGACACAGCATCGGGACAGTTAACTCAGAACCAATGCTGCTTCAGTCCGACCGACTCCTCTTCTGACAGGAGATTTTTGTTTAACTTTTAAACTAGTAAGTAACAAGGAAATACAGAAAGTGCAGCTGCCAAATAGAGAACACAGGATTTCTTGGTGCACAGGGGAAAATTTCTTTTCTTGGACAGCTCATGTCTCTTCTCCCAAACACAAGTTCCTCTATTTGTTGAGATTAAATCTGAGAAGTAACGCATTATTGTGCGTCCGTCGACTGACCGATTGACTCAATGCTGTGAAGGAAAAATAACTTCTGCCAGTGTCTTTCTGTGCATATTTTGCAAATGCAGCAACTATGGGCATTATGGTCTCAATTAAGAGTACTCTGACCTGAGGGTGGGGGCATGGATAATAAGGTCAACGGCTGGCAGTTTAGGTTATCAAGATACATGTCTAATCATTTTTTGTTGCATGGTTACTTGTTCAGTTTTGTTATGTCTTTAGTGAAGATGTACTTTTGTCTCCTTTATTGTACCTCTTTCTATCCATCCATCCACTAATCCAGAAAATGTGTGAATGAAAGACACACATAGGTAAAAAGTGAATAAGAAAGAGTGATAAGAGGAGAACTGGCCTTTCACAAACTACCAGCACAAAAATATTTCACAGTTACATTATTAGCAAGACGATTTAAAGTCATTACTATTCAGCTGATTAGTCTAAACTCTAAAGAATCCCTATAACTTCTTTTTAATCAGTTTTGTTATATTACAATATGTTAAAATCTTTTTGATAGTCAAAATATACTGTTTGGCCTAATATGTGAGTACTTAAAATGCAAAACAGTTACCGTGGCAGAAATAGCTGTTGTAGTCTATTGATCTTAATTTACCTGTTGATTATTTTTAGGGATGCTATGTTTTCCGTAAAAAATTTCTAAACTGTAAAGAAGAACCCCTTACATAACATTGTTTCTCTCAAAAGCTAAGGAGAGAAAAAAAGCAACGCCTTTCATCTGTGATGCTTGGAATATAAAGTGGGATGTAAAAAAAAGTCTTCTATTGAGTCACTATCAGCATCAAACTGTTACAGATTACTGTTAGATGCATTGGTAGTTTAGGGTCGGATACAGCAGGGAGAGTAAGAGAGCCAATTGTTCAGTTTTGCCAATTTGTTAGATGTTTGGGAATTTAAATTAGCTATAACATGATTGTAATAATAAAGATGTATAAAAGCCAAATAAAAGTTAGCTAGATTAATGCATATGAAGCACTTTTCCAACAAAGTAATTAAAGAAAAAAATCATTGTATGTTTTGGTTCTTTGGGAAACTGCTGTCTTTAGCAGGTCTCACAGATATTTTGGGTGTCTGGTGCCTATTCTGCAAACATCGAATGCACAAAACCATGATGTGGAAGTATTTCAGTTCACCAATTGATCAGTCATCTCCTGAATCTGGGATTGTGTTGCGAACTTAGGTTTCGTTTGTTGAAGGGAATGTAAATGAAATGAGTACTGTAAAACCAAACAAGTTCAACATATTCAAAATACATGCTGAAACTGATCACGTCAAAGTTTTTTTTAGTGGAAATACATTTTTGAGTAGATTCAAGTTAAAAAAAGATCATTTACCCCACAATAGAACTGAAAACATTTGTGGTAACTCATTTTTACTCATACATTAACAGGGTTAACTTAACTTTTTCAGTTAAACTACACTGTGGAAACTTTCCTATACTTAAAAATTCTATTTTTCTCCAACTTAAAATGTGTATTTTTCACAAAGCTATATGTTCTTCATCCACTGCAATTCTCCCACATTTTCTACCACATAATTTAATCTTGTCATTTGAAGTAGGCCAACTTCAGTGATTACAAGTAACAATAACTGTACGGTGCATAATGAACTAGGAAGTCCTCTTCCATCATGTCCAGTATACCATCCACAGTGAATTGTGATTGCTCCCCACAGGTGAGACATCTATAACAGAGTCAGTAACTTCACTCATGGTTCTAAAGTGTTTAATGCCCAAAGGCATTCTGGAAAACCAAGCAGATTAAGGAATGATTGTCAAATAATCTGAGTGCAATTACAAAACACACTTCTAGTAATTACTTAACAGTTTACTCAGAATAGTAGAACTGAAATAGCTGTTTTGGATTTAAATGTTATCACAACTGAGTTTTTTAAACAACCTACATCTGTTCAGATCCAAAGTGAAAGATTAAAAGGTGCACATTGCCCAGAAAGAGTTCTTCCACAGAGTTCAGTTACTTATACTGGTCACATTGAGGATGTTCTCACAGGCAGGACTTCTCTACATGAGTCAGTAACTTTATTCAGGGTGTTTTCAGACAGACACGGGTCTGGCACTGGTTCCAATCTGGAGACTCAGAACCTTGGTGCTTTCTGGCGAACCAGCCCGTGTTCACACCAGTTTAAGCAGAACCAAAGTGGGAGGACATGATGGACATGTATTATCACGTCCTGCTCCACTTTTGCCCAAGTCTTTCATGCAGTCTCGGTATTCCTTCTTCAGTTTCTTGAGTAAATCAATATTTGGTCTGGTGTTCAGGTGAACCCAGCATTTGCCATCTCTTCCGCAAGTTCACCATATAGTGTGCTCTTCCTGGTACTACTCTCCAGCTTCACCTGGAATTCTGTCAATGTCCAGATCACAACCAAACATTTTGTCTCTCCAGCAGGCCACTTTTTCTTTTTTTTTCTGCTCATTTTTACAACCTAGAATGTGATACGCCCACTGATGATGTCATGGTTCCCAAGAAAGAACCAACTATTTTTGGTTCCAGCTGAGAACCAACTTTTCAGGTTCAGAACCAATTTTTTCCCAGTTTGAATGCACCAGCCAGTTCAAATTTGGGTTCAGGAACCAGAACCGGCACGGAGCCCTGCCAGTCTGAAAGGCCTGTCAGTGCAAAAGTGTCTTGCACCCTAAGGCATTCTGGAAAAACTGCAGATTAGGGGATTACTGTCAAATAATTTGAAACAGTGACAGAAATACTTAGAATAATTAACTACTAATTACTAAAAAATACAAATATATTCAATCAGCTCAGAAAAATAGAGTTGAAATATCTATTTCAGATTTTTAATTTAACACAACTCATTTTTTAACAACCTTTCTACTGTTTGGTCTTACAGTGAGAACAACCACAATTAACTGACAAGAGCAACTCTTGCTTACTGTTTTCATGTGACAGCAACTGATGGAGAGCAGAAAATGAAATGTTTAGGAGCCTTGTAACCAGTAAAAAGCCTTCTTTACCTCTGGTACAGTAACGCTGGGTAATTTTTGCTTGCTACACCTGCACATTGTAAATTTGGGGGCTGGAAAACTATCCGGACAACAAAAGATTAAGCAGCTGAAATTTTATGTTTGCCAGTTAGAAAAAGTACATTTTTTCTTTCTTTTCCCTTCTGTCCAAGAGTTTGGAGGTTAAATTCTGATGATCCAAAGCAGTATAGTTTTTAATTAATTGATGTACTGATTGATGACGTAGAAACACAAGGTGCATCTGAGTCAAACTTTGCTGTTTGACGACTGTATGTTCTCTTGAGCTAGCGCCACATATTATGCATGGATCCAGCTAAAGCTTTTTGTGTATCGTTGTATATCACACTTTAAAAAAAATACATTTCATGTACATTTTTATATCTTAACATTTATATTTAGAGATAAAAATATATTCTTTGCAATGGATTTTACAGACATGGATTACCACTTGTTAATTTACAATTGACAATTAGCTCTTATTTCCCCATTTTTTCTTGTCTAAAATCTGTTATCATTAAAGGGGCTCTATGTAAGATTTTTGCTTTAAAACTTCCCACTTTTGAGTATATAGTGGTGCGCACTTTATCCCGATGTGAAGAATGAGGCTCTTTATGTCTTCCTTGTTTGCCTGTATAAGCCTGTGGAGTAGTTTCTCTGTGAGGAACTCGGGCCGAATTTTCTGCGAAATCTCAACAAAAGTGACGTCGGGTACTACGTAATGCGTGCACCCCGTTGCTCTGTTTATACCTGACAACGGCATGTTGAATGGAGAAGGCTGCTTCCGCGAGTAAACGACCGGCTAGCTCAGCCCAAACACCCACACAAACTCCCCGAAAACATAAAAAACGAAGATAGTTTTATCTGCTGAATCCCGTCAAGCTAAAAGAGAGTGTAACCGACACGGGGGAAATGGAGGATAAATATCGATGGATCATTTGAGAAATAGAGGGAGCTACGCTCGACGCTCGGAATAAATACCGATCCAGAGATGGCCGTCTTTCTGTGGAAAAGGTAAAGCATCACTCTGGACCATGAAATACAATGTAGTGTTTTATGTTGTATAAACCATACGCTACATCACGTTAGCTTGCTTACAAAGATGCTATCCAAACAACGAGAATGTCACGTTGCTCATTTAGTGTTTTCCGGATAATATTTCATCTTTTTCTTGCTTCCTGGCACTGGACTCAATTTACTGAGTTTATGTTTTGATACATAGTTTGTAAAATATCTTCAACACATAATGTCAGCTTTCTGATATCTGTGGTCGAGGCACCATTATCAGAGCTAAGCAACGTTAGTCCTGTTGCTTCTGCTCTAAAACGCGTCCCATTCAATACACATCACACATTACACACTTAAAAAGACAATTAAATTGGTCAGTGCTGCACTAAGTCGCTAAGTTGTTCATTCATAGAAATGGTCACGAAAATTTCGTCCTTTTTTAATAGCCTTTGTGCCGTGTCCGCACTAGAGGTTCAACTATGCTCTATTCATTTTCATTTTTAGTTGGTGGAACTTTTAAGTGTTACCTCACTTACCTCCTCTGTATACATGATGCCAGTAAATCACCTTGGTCTGCGTGTGTATCAGCTGATAAACCGGAGGCTCGTTCATGAGCAAGGAGCGTGCCGTCATGGACGAGCAACACAATACTGTTGTAGTTCGCCTAATGGCCGGCGGTGTCGCTACACTGATATTTTTCTAGATCTTGCATAGAGCCCCTTTAACATGCATTTCATTCAGTTGGAAAATAACGTTTTTTCCTCTAAAAGAAAAAAAATAATAATTAGACTCAATAGCACAGAGAATATTCAGCCAGGGACAGATGATAATCCATGTCTGGGGAACCTTTCCATTATTGTGTTTGTGTGTCTTTCTTCCCAGTTATATGAAGCTGTGTTACTATACAATTACTGTATGGACATTAAGTTTACTGAGATCATCTTCTTTAAGATTGTTCTTTGTGGAGGTGAAAAACAACTCATTTGCCATCAGTTTGACCTCAGTGAATCACAAAGAAACTCTGTCATTTTCAATTTTAGTTTTTCAGAGTTGATCTTTTGCCTTCTGTTTAAACATAAAAAATGTTTTGAAATTAAATGAATGTGAGCCACAAAATAAAGTAACATAAATTTAAGAGCACATGTAAAATAAGGTTGAATATATGCAGCATACTTTCTTCATGACAAACTTAAGATTTTTATAGTGTTGATGGGCTGGGGTAAATGAATGTTAGCATTTTTTCTTAATCTTTCAATCATAATACCTCTTCATTTCTCTCAAAGGCTGTCAGAATGTTCATTTTTTTTCTAATATAATAAACCTGTCATTTGCGCCCTCATTTCACTAAATCACACTTGCATTTTAATGCAGCTCAACTTCAGGAGTATAGTTTAAAATATGACAAATAGTGACTTCAAATAATCCAAATGCTGTATTCAGTGGGTTCAACAGCAGATGAAAAGCCAAAAATACACACAGATTAAAATAATTTTACAGTGCATTACTCACAGACACTTTTAAGATAAAATCTTATTAAAAACCCTGCGGACATGAATGTTACATGGGTCACTTTCTGGTATTGGTCACAGTTACCATCTATCTTCTTTCTTTGTGTTGATCCTTTGCCACGTAAATGTTCACTAGAGTGGTGTTTTCTTGGTATTTCGTGGTATTCTCAGTCTTTCATTGTTCCTCTGCAGTATGTGAAAGCAGGTGGAGCCTGTTGGTATCAGTTATTATTACTTAAATAACACTCAGGCATCCATTCTCAGTTGTAAATAGTCTTTCTTGTTTGCTTTATATGTACCACAGATATCACCATAAGCTGTTGTATTTTTCTGCCCTTGTATGTGTCTGTGAAATAAAGACTATTTTATCACATAAGCAGTCTAAGGGGCTTTTGTTAATTTCTCTAAAACAGTCGTTTGCTTACGTCCATGTCATGAATAAGAAGCTTTTTTCCTCATTTCTTTGTCTTCCACTCATTTTTTTTCTATGAAACTATTCTCTGTTTGACAAAAAGACTGTGGTAATTTAGTTTTTTGTTGTTTCAGTAAAGTGATGAATGCTAACTGTCTCCTGTACAAACATTTCAGATGTGGTGCAACAAAATAAAGAGATTCTTAAGAAATGAGCCAGTAGAGTAGGGGAGCAATGTTTTCTGTCAGATGGTTGTTTTTGTGCTCGTGGTCTTCCTGAAATCAACCAGATATTCCTTAAAGGCTACGGTCAATGTTGCAAGTTTCTTTTGGAAAGTTGTCATTATCTGATTGTTACAGAGTTCAGTAAAGTCAAATCAAATTGGCACTTTTGCCTTTTTAACTTAGGATTTCCTTGGTATTTTTATTTGACTGCTATACAGCAAAACTGTTCAAGCAGGCTTTAGTAACTACAAGGTCCAATATTCAGTCTTGTTGACTTTGTACAGTACTTCTCTCCTTTCGATCAAACTGCTAACACAGAGAGGCAAAAATGTTTATGCTCACACTTGCAGGTAACTAATAGTCACCAGTTAATCAAAGCCTGACTTCAGATTGTTGGAGGAAAGAACCCGGGAGGAACTGACACATGTACAGGGAGAACGTGCTAACCCCAGGGAAAGGAAATAAAATGTCTGAGTTCAATTTAAGACATGATAGGAAAGGAAACAAGTGGATGTAGAAGAATATAGTTTAATGAAAAGAAGAGATGAGTTAGATAAGTAGCATTATCAGTCAGTCACAATACACAAGCTTGTCTAACCTCAGCCAGCAAGGCTGAAGAAATTAAATTATATATATAAAAAAAAAGCTTACTTGTTATTAATAAAGCTGTGTACAATTATTACATTAATATAACTATTAAATCAGCAAAGTATCAACACAACCTTTACACAACAGGATATGGTTCTAGTATCAAATGTGATTGCTCAGGACAGAATGTTGTTTAGATGTGTCTAATTTAGGTCTAATCCAGGAAAAAAAAAAAAATTACACTTCAATGCTTCAAAAATATGGACAGGATGTATTTTATTGTAATGAGAAGAACACTACATTAAAACTTTCAAGTTGCTTTATATAATTTATTACAATAGTAATAAAAAGATGAAAAAAATGTGCAAAATTCAACAAAATCTTGCATAAATAAAGGTTACATGGTACATTTAAGCAGCTGTAATAGTGATAATGATAAGTCTTCACTGAAAATGACAAAAACAATGGGACAGCAGACATGTGTGTCCTACTCTTAATAAGTCAAAATAAATAAAATAAATCCAAGTGTTAAATGTTCACCAGTCTCTCCAAAGTAATATGATTTACTCCATATGTGCTCCAAATGTAACAATTTTCAAATAATTGAACACAAAAATTAAAGTGCAATAGCAGCACACACAATACTCTCACAACTTAGGATACACAGACAAGAACAAAATACCTCCTTTATGAAGCATTCTGTTACAGAACCTTTGGTGCCTAATTGGAACCAAACATTTTGAGTGTCTGCAGCGTACTGCAGCTACCTAGTGGACAACTAACAGTACTACAACCTTAATAAACCAGTGATACTACTACAACAAAAGAGCACAGTATTCTTAAATATCTGTTGCAGAAGATTTAAAAATACTTTGATAGACCCAAAATAAGGCCTACCTCAAAAACAAACAAGACTTTTTACCCTTTTGGAGCGACCACAATCCCTTTTAACCCAAAGCATGTCAATAACATTCAAAAACCTTTAGCACTGTTAAGTCCCGAAAAATGTATCACATCTACTATCCATCGTATTACAACATCTCTAATATCTAATAGCTTAAAAAATACTGCAGATGAATGATAATAACAGAGTAATGACTTCCTTTTTCCTTTCTCTGATTGGTCTGTGATTTTTCTGGATGAAAGTATTAAAAAATGAATAAATGCAACTGATCCATCATTGTCAAAATTTCACCACTGAAAAGACAACTAAAAATTCAAGCACTTAGACTTGAATGTTTCTTTCATTCATAGTAGCAAAATGAACTGCAGTGAAGGGTTTACAGCAAGTTTATGCAGCAATTACAATTTTTGTACTTAATGTAAAGGTTAGTGCCAATGACTCCTTTGAAGAGAGGACTGGCAATGGAAACACTATTTATAGTGTTAAAAAATAAATATCCAGTACCTTTCAATCTTCCTTATCTTTCCTATATTTGGTGGATAATATAGAAGTTGCTTGAGACATTACTGGCCTTTCCTGTCGCGTCAATAAAATAATTTCATTCTCTTCTTCACACAAAAACAAAGCATAAGTGTAAATGTCAACAACACTCTAAACATATTTTCTTATACTGAAATAATAAAAGCAGAGTTTTGACATTTGTACAATTCAAGACAGTAATCTAAACTGATCTACATGTTCAGCTCAATACCTCTTAAAAGTGGAACACTTCTCACTTTCTAAGATGATTCTTGGACACAGCACAAGAGCTGATATAACAAGTACAACCAACAGGAACAGTGCTTTAATAAAAACAACAAAAAAAAGAAAACATGTGAGCAACAAAACCAAACTTTCCCAGCAATGCTAAAAGGTTTTCTGTAGTCACAACATCACCCCCGTGATTGAAAATTATGACTGATTAGGTCAGGGCTAAAATACTAGCTTTTTCAGAGAAAAAGGCTAACTGGAGCAGTCTGTGGCAAAGAGGTCCCAGATGGAAATTACAACAGGCAGAATATCCACTTTCATTATTTTTTTCAGTTGATTAAAACAGGAAGCTACTAGAAAGTGGTGATTTACAACTCACTCTTAAATAAAAGGTACAGTAAATTTAATTCCACCACAGTGGCTGATGAGAAATTTTAAAAGTGGTAACACTGCTGCACAAGTTGAGAGTGAAAGACCACTGATTATAATTTACTAGTTCGTCATGCAGCCAGATGACCTTTGGTTGGCTTTCCTTGGGTGTTTTTGGAATGGGGATGGATAGTGATGGTTCAGGGAGGAATGACAAGCTTTTCAAAAAATGATATGGCAGATATTCAAAGGGATCACTCCTTAAACAATCCAGACAGTTAGAAGAAAAAGGATTCACCCTGCAGGTAGCAGAAAAGGATCGGATACATCCGTATGAGATCAGAACCAGAAGTCCATGATTGGCACTAAAACTGGAATGTTTCTCCTCTGAACTGCATTTTCATGCAGATGTTCCCATAAAAAGAAACCAAATAAAATGTATGTTTTGTGTGTTATACAGCTGTTATCTTAGTTTTCAGTGTTCTTCCTTGTTATTTCAAGTACCCAGCCTTTTTCCCCCAAAGCAGATCCATCTCAGATCAGCTTCAGGCGTTGCTGGTATTTCAGTGACATCTAAACATCAATGGCCACGCCGTGCTTGGTGGAAATAACATCCCTGGTTCCTGTCAGATACATGAGCACTGAGCACAAGTGAGGAAGCGTAGCCGTGGTGCTCACATACAGCCAGTAAGGGAGCGGGGCTGTGTTGCCAAATGGGCACACCCATAGACCATGGCGCACTGCATCCCGGACATGGTGTGTTGCCATGGAAATGAAAAGCATCCATGGCAAGGAGCACCAAGCATCCTTGAGGCGCCCAATCCACATGAGGAAGCGGAGGGAGAGACAGAGCACAGGGATGAGAGAGGAACAGTGTAGAGGGGGACGCTGAGGGAGTGACACAGCAGCCTAGAAGGAGAGCAGGAGACAGAAATATTGGTAGGGGTTTTTTTTCCTGCAAGACAAAGAGTTTACAAAAAACAGTACATCATTGCCTGTCAGTGGCAATTCTGATTAATTGTTTGCCATCTCTTCATAGTAAAGCAAAGTGCTTCATGTTTTCTGGCATAATTCTAATGACTCTAATCTGTCATGCTCCTCGTGTAATCAGTAATGATATAACTAAGCCTATATTAATAAGTATTTTTCTTTATGGGATTGCAGCCTGTTGACCTTTAATTGACTTCTCCTTGAGAGTTCTTGGGATGGAGACAGAAATTATTTGGAATTCCTGACAATTAGTGAAGGTCAATTCTCAGCTCTTTTAAAGGGGTTTTAGCTGCCCAATAAATTGCTGTGAACTGCTGCAATATCTGTATGTCAAAGGGTCATTCCTTCAACTCTCATTTATTACAGATATCTTACTTTCTACAAAAAAAAAGAAAAAAAAGAAACATTGTTCATTTTTATTCACATGCTTTATTTTTTGGAAGCCAGTTTCAGTTGAAATATCATCCAAAAAATGGTTGAATTGCTTGAGGAGG
This sequence comes from Cheilinus undulatus, assembly GCF_018320785.1. Taxonomy (NCBI): domain Eukaryota; kingdom Metazoa; phylum Chordata; class Actinopteri; order Labriformes; family Labridae; genus Cheilinus; species Cheilinus undulatus. Next base: position 28,758,862 of record NC_054881.1, on the reverse strand, counting down.
ACGCTTTGACAATGTATGAAACATAATCCTGTATGCGTTGGGGAAGGGGATAACCCAAACTCTTATTTCAAAAATTGACTGGAAATTTCCGTTACATTTCACTGTCATTTTTAATGATTGAGTTAAACATAAAGTCAATAAACAAAGTTGAGTTATAGTGCCCGTTCTGTAAAATGTGTAATCAGTTTAGTTGATTGGTTCCTCGGTACAATTCTACACTCACCAGATATGCAGCAGAAACCTCAGTCTTACCTTGAGTGACAGGGATCCAGCCATATAAAAGTGGTCCAGGTCTATGATTGATGCCAAAAGACCAGCCAGCAGCACCTCATACAGATCACTCTTTTTTCTCAGTCCAATAACAACTGCCCATGACCACAGCCCTATTAACCCATGTGTGGCGTTGTCCAAAGCTGCGCGCAGCCAAAGGTGGTGTTGAATGATGGAAAGCTGAAGAGCATGGTCCGCCACTACACAGAATATACCAAGTCCAGCTGATGCGAGCAGAGAGGCAGAACTAAATGTCTGTAGAAGGGCCTGCGCTTTCTCCGTCTCCACAGCGAGACTGAGAGGAACAGGAGCACCTTCTCGCCCAAGGCCCACCCCCAATAAAGGGGATGAGGAGGGTGAGGAGTCAAGCTTGGAGTAAAATCCTTGCATGCTGATAGATGGCTGTTGGTGCCAATCACCACTGAAGGTCAGCAAAAGTCAGGTACACTAGAAAAGAAAAAAAAAACTTAACTGGAGTTACTGGTTAAGATACACCTGACATTTTTACATTGTTTGTGTGTTGACTAGTGGATGTAAAAACAGATGACCGATCAGCTGTATCACCACTCCCTCCCCTGCTGCTCATTCCACAAATGCACATTCCTTACCAGTGTGGCACCAAATAAACAGGTTTTCCAAAGGTATATGATTATCGCAAAGAATTGTTACAACAAAGAAATAATCTACCAAACACAGGTTTTCTTACTTTTTGTGATAAATTTACAAAATGATGTAATATAAAAATGTAAGAATATGATATAATAGAGCTGGGAGATATGTTGAGTATACTCGATGTATCCTGGATTTTGCCACACACAATGTATAAAATGACCGTATTTCTATATGAATATATATAAATTATGTGGAAGTTTTGAGCCGCCAGCGTGCATTTCTCCATTTTCCATGTACGCATCCCTCACAGCAGAGAGCTTCTCTCTCTTTCCTCCGACCATCCAGAAAATTCCTCTGCATATGCGCGTTTTTGTATCAGCCGCAAGGGAAGCAAGGGAGAGGAAGGTAAACAGAGCAGCGAGTTAGTGGCTAGTTAGCTGCCTTTTGAGACAGACAACGAGAAACAGCGCTGGATCTGCAGCATTAAGCAGCCGTTTAACTTTGAAAAGGAAGAGGTCAAACCCACGCAGTATTCGTTAAAATACACCACAAGATGACTCCGAGATAATGGTGGCAGTAACATAACACGTTGCTAAAGACATGAGCCCGGTGGTATTGAAAAGCCAGGATTTAAAAATCTCATAAAGATACTTAACCCAGAATACGAGATTTGCCTGGGCACGAGCATTTTGCTGAAAACTCCCTGCCAGTCATAAATGTCAGAGAGAAGACAGCCCAGCAACGGACAAATGTGATCCATTTCTCCACAACAATGGAGACTTATCCCAGCCTTACAGTTCAAAACACCGACAACAAGGAGTTAAAATGTTCCTGCCTCCAGACAAGTTTTGTCCCCCGTAGATCACACAGGAGAGTTCATTGAATAAGGTCTAAAGACGCTCTCATGTTATGAACTTGTCAGAAACTGGTCCAGCATTTATCAGCACAGATAACGGACTAATATAATCACAGCTGTGAGCCTAAATGGAGTACTAGACTGTAGGGTTTTGGCCTTTGGCTGCATGCAGGATTGGTGAGTTTTGTGTAGGTTTGCTTCACACTTAATGAGGGAAATAGCTGATCATTTTATAATCAACAATAGTAAACATCACACAGAAAACATTTCAGGATTTTCCATACACTGTAAAAGACCTGAGTATTTCATGGTTTATGTATTTTTGATTTATTAGTTGTACTTTTCAAAATAAAACTGCTAAAATGTACTTTATATTGATTTTTACTTTCTGCAGACAATTTTATTAAAAATGTTTTTATCACCAAAACTAGTGTCATTTGGGGCCAAATTAAATACAGCTGCTGAGAGGCCATTTCAAAATATTGCGATATATATCGTGTATTGGGATATAGCAAAATATATCGGGATATCAATTTTAGGCCATATTGCCCAGCCCTGTGATATAATATATAATGTGAAGACTTTAGCAGCATTACAATTTGGAAAAAAAAGACAAATAAATAAAACTAGTTTATGGCTCAAATATTGTAAAATATATACACTGTGTATTCACTAGGCTGAACTATTCGGGGTAATAATGTAATTGCAATTCATTTTTTTTCCAATACTGGGATTGCGATTTAAGGTATAAAATCCTTATCTTATGTAATCTTACCAAACATAAGCAAGAAATCATTCTATGTTTTAACCAGCACAATGTTAAATAGATTGAACTGTTGAATGATTTTGAAAAAATATTTTCTTGTAATTATTCTGACTTGTTTTGCAAATTCAATATGACTTGTATTGAAGATAAATATCATACTTATGTCATTTTGAGAAAAGTAAGGAATGTAGAATTTTTATAAACTATTCTAAAAAAAAAAAAAACTTAAAACTTAGATATTTGCATGATAGGTGGAACATATCTCTGCTGTAGAAAAATCAGTACCAATCTGGTATTTTGACACACATTTATGGTTAAAGAAATACTACACCATTTGCGATCTACAAATTGCAGGACATAATGCATATTAAACTACATTTCTATCAATTGCCCAGCTCTAGAGCCGTTTTAGGCGGAAGGTGAATTGTGATAAAAACCCTGTTATGAAGACATCTCAACATGAGCAACAAGAACTACTCCAGCTCCTCACTTCGCTGCCAAACAAAGTGTGTTCATTTGAGATCCCACAGAGTCCTCGAAGCCCAAGGGGGACACAAAAGTAGGTCCCTGTTTCTAATGCAACTGTGTGAAATGTAGGACAGATGTAACTGGCAGTCTGTCCCGATGCAACTCATCGTTACGACTGTCTGATTTAACAGCAATCTCATGCCTTAAAAAACGCAACTCGTCTATGTTTTAAATATTAATAAGATAACGTTAGTTATTTTTGGCACCTGCTGGCAGCTCCCGGTGAGCTAGGCTAACCGTGGTGACGACATTGTGTACTTCTGACATTTTACGTTGACTTTGACTGTTTAAAATGAAAGGCACATTAGATAACCTTATCCGAAAAAAGTACGTTATTCCACTGACGATGACAGCTAACTAGTAGCTAAGTAGCTAGCAGTGACAGCGGAAGATGCTGCTTTGTGTAGGCGGACAGCAGCTGTTTTTGAACGCTCTACGAAAGCTGAAGTAAATGACACAACATGAGATGCAACAGTTTCAATTCAGCATTTTGAATTATGTCAAACACTGGTTGCTAAACTTGATTTTGTCAATATTTGAATATCTGGTTGATAAATATCACGATACTCACCCCATTGCCCTGCATTCCATACGCTAGGTTGACTTCTTCTTCTTTAGTGTCTCCTGGTGGCATTGCCGATTGATTTCACTCTGCTTCCTCCTACAGGTTATAAATGGAACGACATGCCAGAATGAATAGAATTAATTCCGTAGGTGTATTTTGTTGCCAAGACCAATACATCGTTTAATTACCAGGAGTTTGAAGTAGGATTTAGTATGACGTATAGTTTGGCTCCCAATTGGCCTTCTTAACCGTGCATTTCAGAAAGTATTCAGACCTCCTTCAGTTCTTTCAATTTTGTTAAATTGTAGCCTGATGCTACAGTAGAATAAACGTTTTAATTATCATCTACAGTTAGAACCCCATAATGACAAGGGAAAAAAAGAATTTCAGATTTTTTTTTACTTATTTCATTAAAGTAAGAAACTGAAACTCACACCGCCATTTAGGCCCTTTGCAAAAACACTTGATATTTATCGCAGGTTCCTCCATATTCTCTTGATCATTGCTGATATGTTTCTACACCTCCATTGGAGTCCACCTGTGTAAAATTATTGATTGAACATGATCTGGAAAATCACACACCTCACTATAGAAAGCCTCACAGCTGACAATGCATATTGGAGAAAGAAACCAAGCCACAGGTCAAAGGAACTTCCTCAGGATTGTTGCAAGACACAGGTCTTGGGAAGGCTACAAAACTTTTTTTTTTTTTGCACTGAAGGTTCCAAAGAGCACAGAGGCCTCCATAATTCTAAAATGAAAGAAGTTTGGCACAACCACAACTCTTCCAAGAGCTGGTTGTCTGGCCAAACTGAGCTATCAGGGGAGAAGGGCTTAGCCTGAGAGGTGATCAAGATCTTGTTGGTCGCTCCAATTAACCCCCTAGATCATGTGTGGAGATGGGACCAAGTTTCAGAAGGGTAACCATCACTATAGCCCTCCATTGATCTAGGTTTTATGGCACAGTGGATACATGGAAGCCCTCTCCCTCGGTGTAAAACACATGTTCATTCATTTAATGCCCATTCTGGGTCTTTTTCAACTTCAGTCATTAGCTCTGACAATGTTTTTTCCAACAAATGCTAATATTATACCTATTTGACTTCAGCTAACTTTTTTCTTTACCAGTTGCAATCATATTCCCAATTTTCAGCTACTAATATAAAATATTGTACTACTACTTATACTAATATATTGTATAATTTATGATTAATGGCTTGGTGTTTGTCTTGTTGCTTGCTGATTATTGTTCACTGGCAGAATGGCAGAAGTAAAAAAAAATATGACTACTGAACTAACTGTCTTCTAAAGCACAGGAACAACTTAGAACATCAGCAGATGTACTGTCTTTTAATTCTGAAATCTCTTCCACTACTTTTTTCTCTTTATTATTTTTACAATTGCACCCTTCAGTGATTGGGACAGATGTTCCCAGTGATCTGAATGTTGAACTATTACTGACTGTAAGAAACAGTTCATATTTGAAATGTAGGAAGCCATGGTAGGCAATAGTAGTTTTTATCAAGGTAATAGCTCAATCATTGAAATGTCTCATGCATTAAATTTAGATGTCATTAAATGCAATCGGTCAGATCGAACATCCTACCTGTAAAAATCAAGTCGAATTTGTTAAAGTTTTATATTTTAAAGAGCCAAGCTTTCCATACAAAAGCAATATCTGATGGTTAGTCATTTGGAATTTAAAATTAGATCTCTGAGATACCATGCAAACATGTTTAAGTGAACACATTTGTTTTTTTCATTTATCATCTTTTTTTTGTTTTTAAATGTCACATTCTTGTAATGGCCTTTCTTTGATCCAGAGAAAACTGAGCCTGAAAGACTAATTCAGTCCTGAAATACTGTGGATCATGGTGCCCAGCTAAAAATGACAAAAAAAATAATTAAGTTTTCCTTCCTACTCTCTTGTGCTCTCACCTTTTTTAAATAAATGCAAAGTAATCAACAAAGTTTACACATATGGCTTGGTTTAGAATTTCAGACCAGTGTTAATTATATGTAAAATTATGTGATCATGACAAATAAGACTTGAAAACACTGTTCCTGCAGCTTGTATCTCTCAGCATTTGGCACAGATCTCGGGTATTATTCTTGATGACTGATGATAAGCATATATAAAATGTATGATAAAGACAAATTATTAAGCTCCATGAAAAACCACAAAGATAGAAAATACCTTTGTGTTTCAGCACCATAGACAGTGCACAAAATTGTACAAAAGGGGTTATTTCTGCTGCCCTCTAGTGGTGTAATTATGATAATTCTTCCACAACATTGTACAACCTTAATAAAGGGATGGCAAGATATATAGGTAGACAGCCCTTACTGCCCTCTGTGGGCAGTTAGGGACAGTTTCCTGCCTTTGTAAAGACAGTAGGCAATTAATTTTTCTTGACATGGGAGTGGGAAAGATTAAGGAGAATACGTTTGAAAAAAGCTTTGAGAGGAAATCAGGAAGGAAGAAAATGAAAACAGATGAGCTTTTAGTGACAGGGAAGAAAGCCAGAAGGAGATAAAAACCTATCTGACTAGAATTAATCTGACCAACATTGACAGTAATTTTGGAGTTTTTTCTGACAGACACAGAGTAGCACATGGGTTATGAACAATCTTGTTGTTGTCAAGTAAGCTGAAGTGAAAAGGAGTGGATTAATTGTTGTTGAGCGTGTTTCACATCAGTAGGTAAGGAAAGTTTTGTACCAGTTAACAGTTTGATGACCATCAAGTATCTTGTTTTTGGCTGTGTGAAGAGCTCCAACTAATTGAGGTACTGACACATGGTCAACTCAAGGCAGAGAGATTTAAGAGTATAAGCATGTGGTTGACAGTCAGAATGTTCAAAATCAGTCATGCAGCATTTTGATTTTGAATTCCTGCCAGATTAAGAATTCTTGGATTACATCACTTGGTAAGGCCTTTCTTTTCAAACCCCTCATCGTGTACACAGTCTTGGAAATTTGGACATGATACTCATGTTTGTAGACACCACTTAGCTATTATTGGTAAATGTGGAGATGAAATGTGTTGGAGCTGGAACTGTGGTGTTGGATTGAACCGGAGTATATTCAGTATGGAGGAGGGCATGACTCAGGGAAATCCAGTTTGAGTGTGTACTGTAACTATACAGACAAGATTAAGTTCTTAATTTTCTTAGCAAGGGTAAATAATCATGCTTCTAAAACTAAGAGACAGTGAGAGAGCACTGAAATTGCAGCTGAGGCTAGGAAAAGATTTCTGGACATTGTGGGAGTTAGTGGAGAAGTGGCTGGGGGGGGGGGGGGGCGTCTTCAGGCCTCCTCAGAGCCTAGATTATGGATGTTGGCTATTTGAGAAGATGGAATAAGGGGCAGGAAAGTATAATAAGGGTTTTATATTGGTTTATTTTATCTTTTTGTTTTTTGATTTGTTCTTAAGTTTATAGTAGATTTGTAACCTGACAAGCCTAGAAAACCTTCAGTACTAAGCATTTGGGAAAAGGCAGAGGATTTGTAAAAAACTTGGAGTGTAATTAGATGAACGTTCTGTCTGTCACATCTTTACGGGCCAATCAGAGCAACAAAACACGTGGAGTAGCCATGACTGAGGTGCATGTGCTCAGCTACCGAGGAATAACACGGACCATGGCAATTATAGACATGTCACTATACGACTTTTGTTTTTTTGAAAAGAATACAACTCACTGTTGTTCTTTGTTCTTCCTTTGATGAAGAAATGTCATCAAGTTCCGATAAAACTGGCACTTTAGCAGTATCCACGGTAAGCTCTTCTGCCATAATTGCACCGGCCTCTTGTTGCTGCTTGCTTATGTCACATGCTACGCCACACCTGAAGTACTGCCCCTCAACGCTGATTGGTCCTGTCACTTTTTAACCAGGCCCAAACGGTTTAGACAGGAGCTTTGCAAGCTGGATTCGCCAGTGAGAAACATGGATTTGCTTTGCAAGGTTTGTAGATTTGCAGATTTAATTGAAACCAGTAGTGGGCAGTAAAGCAACTTTTTGGATGCCAACTGCCTAAAAAAGGAAAAAAGATCCTCTTTGTCTGAATCCTGGTAGATCTGTGGAAGAAAGGAAAAATGTATAATTAGAAAGGACTAAAAGGAGGATAGTTTTAACCAGAATGAGGTTTGACCATACAGAGTTAGTTAAAACTTTATTTATATTAGGGGAAAGTAAATCAGATACGTCAATACTGTAAAAAAGTGCAGAACACATTTTATAACATGAAATACAGAAAAGAGAGGGTAAAATTAAAACGTTTGTTAGGCAGGAGGAAGATGGAGCTTTGGAACAACAGGAGAAGGGATTAAGGGAACACAGAGGGCTGTCAGAGAATATTTGAAGGACACGGGCTTGTATCATAGTGGCTGTACTGTTGTGGAACTGGAAAAACGTAAATTCACTCTTTATTCAGTTTTATTTTCTTCATAGGCAGACAGATGAGCATCTTTGCACTAAAAGCTCTGCCTAGGTCTAATGGTGGTGGTCTCTTAAGAATCTTGTAGGCCTGCTTCTCCTTGTGGTGGTATCTGTAGAGCCTTGTGATAGAAATTCCTGCAGTAAGTCCTCAAATTCTAGCTTAATTCTATCATTTTTGTAATGTTTTTTTTAGTTTTTTTTTTTTTTTTTGTTATTCATCTGTTCTGTGGAAGAAATGAAGCTTAGCGTAAGTTTAAGCATAAAGATTGTTTCATTTCCATCCTTCCTTTTATTCTTTAGTAATCACTCAACTCTCCTCCCCTGCCACCTCCATTACAATTCATTGGTGACCAGGTTCAGCTACTTCATGCCATCCTACATCCCATCATCGCCACCTCCAAGCCATCTCATTGGTATCAGGATCAAGCTCATCGGAAATCTGCTCACTCAGAAGTCTCTCACTTGGGGGTACACTTCGGGGTATCCTATCCTGCTGTCAGCCTCACTAACCCTGCTTCCCGCCCCTCCCTACAAGTGTGTGGTTTTTCCGCCTTCACTGATTGTCTGATTCTCCTCACTGGTGACCCTGGTCCGGACTTTGTCTTCCCTGCACCTTGTGTATATAAATCATAAACTCCCTTCCTTCTGTGAGAGATCGTTTTGTAAACCCCAGTGACCATTACCTTTCAGCCTTCTTATTCCTAGTGTGTTTCCTCGTGTTTTGACCCAGTGTAGCCCTTCTGATTACCGTTTATTGCCTACCGATTCTGTACCTCTGCCTGGATTTTGATGACCTCCTGTGTACTGAACCTTGGACTGATTAAACAGATTTAGGCTTTTTGCCTGTGTCCCTTGGGTCTTGCATTTGGGCCCTTTGCTCTGGCTATCATTAAAGGTTGCAGCTCATGAAACAAACAGCCAATAAACTTACAACACCTGCAAAGGTTTTCCGAGTCTTTGTTGTCTTACTCTGGTTTATACTCACAGACAGACTCAAGGGGAAGACTGCTGATGTGACAACTGTCCGAAAGACAATCATTGACACCCTCCACAGAGAGAGTAAGCCACAGAAGGGCAGTCTGTTTGCAGAGTGCTGTTTTAAAAGAATATTCATGGAAAGTTGACTGAGACACCAGACTAAACAATACTGACAAGCTGAAGGGTGCGATCAAGGCAACCTGACCATTCATAATACCACAGCAGTGCTACAAAAGGACGTCACGTTGCATCAATGCAGCAATTCATGCAAAAAGACCACTTTTTTCAATTTCGTTCCATTGAAGCCTGATAATACAATAGTTTAAATAATTTTTTCCAACATTATTCTACATTCAGTTCCCCATAATGACAAAGCGAAAACAGAGTTTTTGAAATTTTTGAAAATTTATTAAAGATAAAAAAAAAAGCTAGATTTTCTGAAAACTCCAAGTGAGCTTTCATGTGTTTGCACTGAAGAGAGGCTTCTGTCTAGCTGCTCTGCCATAAAACCAAGATCAGAGGAGGACTGCAGTGTTGGCTGTCCTCCTGGAACTTTGTCCAATCTCCATCTGTGCGGTTCAGTTAAAGTGACCATTAGGTTCTTGGTCACCTCTCTTACTGAGCCCTTCTTCCCCGATTCCTCAGTTTGATTGGGCAACCAGCTCTTGGAAGAGTCTTGGTCGTGCCAAACTTCCTCCATCTGAGAATTATGGAGGCCACTGTGCTCTTGGGAACCTTCAGTTCAGCAAAACTTTTTTGCAGCCTTCCCAAGATCTGTGCCTTGCAACAATCCTGCCTCTGAGCTCTGCAGGCAGTGTCTATGATCTCATTTGTGATATTTCTTAAATTTCTTTTTTAAAGTACCGTTGCACTTTGAACGTGTTACCATCGCAGGGAGTTTCGGTTATGAGCCTCACAATACTCGTAAAATCTTATCTCGCATGACTCTGCTGCAAGGAAGCTGGACGTTCAAAACCTGTTGTGTGTTGGTACGGTTATGATAACATCAACAGCAGTTGCCTTGACAGTTTTGAACAAAAGACGAAGGCAACGGATGATAGTTCAGAGGGCAAAATATGTATGTATGGCAAAAGCAACGTATAAGGGTATAAGTATGATGTTAAGAAAAGTCTTCTCTCCTCTTCTGTCCACACGTACCACGCCATGTTGTCTGTCTTTTAGCCATATTTGAGAGTTTTTTCAAAATTCTGGTGTTTCCATTACCAGCTTTTTTATTGCACTATTTAGATTTTGCACATTTCTAATGGTAATGGAAACGCAGCCACTGACACATGTCAGTAAAAATACAAAAAATAACAGGAAATAACCATGAACAAAATCAAGATTAAAACCCAACCTTAGGTAACTTGATTAACTGTGTCAGATAGTAGCATCAGGCTGCAACATAACATTGAAAAAGTGAAGGGGGTCTGAATTCTTTGTGAATGCACTGTATATAAGCCTCTTTATTTGTCTTAGTGTTTGCTCACATATTGAAAGAATCAGAACACACACTTGTAGTGGCTATGGCTACCATAAATAAAAGCCATGGTAACCAGTTTCCTTGAAAAAGCTTTGTGTATGCATTCAAATTCTTTTTACATCCAACAACATCAATACATGGCATCCTGATGTAGCCTTTAATGAGCCAATGCCCTCACTTCATTCAGTCTGGAGTAAATGATTGGATAGCTTACCTTCCAATCCACCTCAGTGCTCACTCTGCCTGTGCAATCAATGTGCAGAAGCAGAGTCTTCCCCCAGCTTCAATTAGCAAGCTAGTCACACAGGAGTAGTGAAGGTAGGTAGCTGATATGGGGAGCATTGACCACAATGCACTGTGCTTCTCTCCTTTCTCCGGTTGACCTGTCCTGCACTATTAGTGACTCAGTGCATGTTTATGTATTTTGAGGGACTGACTTTGACTTTTTTTTTCAGTTGGGGGCTTCTAAAGCTGGCTCACACTTGCTAGTCTCCTCAGAGTAACCTTTCCTTGCTTTAATAAAACTACGCAAGAAAACAGTTGACATAATGCACTAAGAAGCAGGAATGAGAAAGCTTATTCCAAGGTACCAAAAATGAAATTTAAAATACTGCGTGAGGAACAGAGGCACTGGAATTGTAATATAAAGATATAGGAAATCATAGAGCAAAGATAGGGAGGCAGCAATTTGACTGTTTAAAGTGGTGAAAGCCAGCAGGCACTGCAGAAGTGGAAGTGAAGGAGAGATCGTGTCACTCATCCAGTTATCAGCAAAAGGTCAAACTGGTCATTAGAGCAGAGCAAGGCTGCTGGAACTGACAGGCTCCAAATGGACACACACACACCCACACATACATACACACACACACACAGACCAACGGCAACACACTTTCCCTTTATTTGATGTTAGAGAGAATCACATCATAGTTGCAGCAATAGCGAGCATGGCTGAACATTTCCAATGTCATTAAAGCGGAGTTAACAGATGAAGGAATAAATGTTATTTAGTAATTATAATGATCATTATTGTTGACTTTAGAAAATCTGAAATACAAAAAACAAAGACCTTTGTGGGAGCATTCTCCTGTTGTTGTCTTCTTACCCTCCTTGTCATTGTTAATAATAAGCTGATTCTCATTGACAACCCCATTTAAAAAAAGAAAGGATGGGATGAAGGGATAAGAAAGAAAAGAAAGGAGGAAGGAAAGGGTAATAAATGCAATACCCTAAGCAGCAGATACACTCTAGTCAGCACACCTACACACTTACACACACTCACACACTAACACACACTCGCACAGAGGACTCCAGCTGACAGCTGTTAGATGGTGTATTGATTTGTCCTCGCTCTACAGAACGGCCTGCCAGAACTTGTCAGAATATTGAAGGAAAGAGATCTTGCGAGAGAGGGGGAGACAGTGAGACAGATTTAAGAGAAAGAGAGGCTCGGAGACTGACAGCTAAAGGTCAAAGGGGTATTTTTACCATCCATATTAAATTAAATATTATATTAAATATTTCCCTGTTTGGTGTGTGATAGAGAGTATTAATCATGTTTTAAATGAGAGTAGAAGGCAACACATTTTTGTTGCCTGTTCTTGGTTTCAGAGTGGTTTTACAGCTTGATTTTATTTTTTCCTCAGTTAGGCCTCATTGCCATCATTACATCATACTCATCAAGTTAACCGCAGGGACCTTGAGATTTCAAACAAAGGCCAGCTTTGAATACCAAACTTGTTTGTTTAAGAAACTAAACGGTGAAAACATCACCAAAACAGTCTGTTGATCATTTTCACAGTTTGAAGGTCAACGTTTGGCTTGTTTTAAAACGGTTTCATTAGGTGAATATATGTGTTTCTGGCTAAATTAGAGATGTAAGAGTTAAGCTATTCTGAAATGAAAGCAATATATGCTCTGACTAAAGCCTTAATAAAGCACAATTATCCTTTAAAGCTAGGCGAAAACTATTAACATTCCAAGAGGTGAACGCATGTCCATGTGTTTTGCAGGTGCTGGGTAACGAGCAGGAAGACTATAAAATTGAAAGAATTACTTCATGCTGCTGTCACATCCTCCTTTTGTTTTAAGGGAGCGTGACTGACAAGGTCTGGTCTGGTCTTCATCAGGTGAATTCTGCCTCTCTTGTGATGCGTTCTCAACTGTGAACATGAACAGAGAATAAAGTGGAAAAGCCACAGAATGGGTTGTTCTTTCTCAGCGGGAGCAGCAGGGAGTGAATCAAACAGTCATGTTTTTTTAAACAGCTCAGAATTTTTTTGTATTCATGAGCATTATGGAATTGAATTTTCCTAAATTTTTCACTGAACTCTCCTCGTAAGAATAACTAGAAATTTAACCCTTTAATGAATTCATCCTCAAGAAACACTTGCCAGGTGTCATTCACTTACTGTCGCTGAAAAATCTTAAAGTGCCGTGGCAATACATTAACACATCAGTGTTTCAAGCACCCATGTGGATTTAAGGAAATGTGATTTATTTGATCTGTCATTGGGTCAGAATTGCCTACATGACATTTAACCTGTAAGGATATAGACATTTTTGTGATATGCTAATCAACAATTTACCATGAAAACAACTGTGACATGAGTTTGTAACACTGTTGATTTTACCTGCTGAGCCATGGCATCCACTTGCCACTATGCTAGCACACTGTTGACACTCAAGTTTACACTAGACACATTTCTGTGTTTAACACACTTCCACTTCACCTGAGAACAGGTCACAAGTAGATTCACCCACTCTCCAATGTCCACTACAACTATATACTCAATGCTGACTGACAACAGAATCAAAATCCTTCCATACTATCAATTTCTCTGTTTAGTTTTCAGTAGCTCTACACTCAAATAAAGATAAGCTTTGTTTGATGTTATTCACATTGACCACATGAATGTTCACAGCCTTAGTTAGCCACGTGCTGCGTTACATAGATAAACAAACCTCAACAGTGAACAGGAAGTAGCTTCGCCACTCATAGAGAGGAGGTTGTTGTCAATGATCTCATGATGCCAAGCTTCCTTGGCAGCACATTTTCGGTAGGCTAATAATATGTGGTTTGTAATTATTCACTTTTTATTTATTTTGCATAATTTCAGCCAGACATTTTTGCCGTTAGTGTCTTACATCTGCTGGACAAAGCTGGTAAATACCTGCAAAGGGTTGAAACCCTTAGCTAAAAGCAAATTTGGACCTGAACAGTCTTACTTATTCCCAGTGGCGTTTCATCCTGGAAATCAAGAGAAGCATGACTTCCCCAGTTTTTTTCCAGCTATGAAAGTCATTTTAACAACTGTCTTTGATAGTGTCAGTGAGTTTTCCTTGTTGTTGCTCCTATCTTTCATTTTTCTGTTCATCGTTTCTCTCTATGTGTGAAACAGTGCCCTTCTGATTATTACGTGGTCAGTCATGTGTAGTTGAGGTGGCTGTGAAGTATTTCACTCTTTTCTGAGGGAAAGCCAGCTAAGTTTGCATCCCTTGGTAAGAAAAAAAAATCGAAAATTAGCCAGAATATGGTCATGACAATGTGATTTGTTGGGGTTCCAAACCAGTTAAATCATAGCATAGCATCAACTTGATTGATCTAATAGGAGACCACTCTCAGAGAGCCAACAACATTAGCTCAGAGGCAGAAGATACAGAGATTTTATGAAGTAACAGCTTTGCTTAATTGCTACTATGGTGGCAAAATAAGACCAAATCTGACACGTGACAACTCCAAAACCAATGGAAGAAGGAAAAGGAAAAGCGGAGGGAGACAGACTTTTTGTGATTCTTATTAATACTGAGGACGTAGGAGTTTAGCATCGCTAGCTAGCCGCTCTGTGTGGTTGATAACAACCCTACAGGACCGTGAAAGACAGAGGACTACTGTTCTTCCAATTTGCTGAGGAAAAAAAAAACATTTCCTTCTCTCTCTGTGGCTTAACTATCAGTTTGACTGGCTCTTTGGCTATGTGTGAATGTTTTTGGTTGGTTGTGATGCTTCAGTGTTACTTGTTTTGATTAATCAGTGTGTGATGATTAGCTTACTGAAACAGTTATACTATTGTGGTTGTTTGCTAGCAGAAATGAACAGATTCAGGTAAAGTTGCCTGAATTGATGAGATTATGATTGTTTACAGCAGTGGTTCTCAAACTGGGGTCCGGGGACCCCTGGGAGTCCCCACCAGCCTGGGGGTCTGCGAAATAATTCAAAATAAATTATTAAAGTAATGCCATGTCATTAAAAAAGCAAATAGATACATATGGGGACTACAGTGCCAAAAACAACCACACAAAAAACCAATGACTCCCACATAAGTCAGCTTTGGGCCAATGAAATCTCAGATATGAATGCGACACATCACCTAAATCTATCACTCATCACCCATCAGTCACTTTGCTCAGGACACATTCGGTGTACAGGTCCAGCTAGCAACAATGGATAATTAAGCGTGTCCACTTCATCAAGTGATGCCATGCCCAAACCAGCTAAACTGAGAAAATATGATGACAGCTATCTTTGATTTAGTTTGGTTTTATTAAGAACAACGACGGAAGACCAAAAATGTGTTGTGTGTCTTCATGTGAAGTCATGAAGCCCGCCAAGCTAAAGCACAGAGTTTAAGGACAAAACAAAAGATTTTTTCCAACGAAAGGATGAGGAATATGCCCACCAGAAAACACGAGTGGTGAACCTGACCACAACTTCAGAAAAAGCACAGAGCTCTGCTTATTTGACTGTTTAAAGGATCACAAAAAAGTAAGAAGCCACACTCAATTGGACAATTTATTTAGGTTGAAGAGTTTAAAATACAATATCTAGGAGTACAAATGGCAGTTAACACGTTTATTCAGCGTGAAGGTTATGTGGGGGTCCTTGGAAAATTTTCTGCCCTGTAAGGGGTCCCTAGCCCTGAAAAGTTTGAGAACCCCTGGTTTACAGCCCCTTAGTGGGCTTTTCAAAGGTAATGTTTTAAGGTAGGGATTTGTGTCTTTGATTGCTTTTATGTAACTTGCTGATAAGGAGCGATAGAGAAACAGAGAGAGACATTGTGTCATGTCAGTGTCATGATTGTAATCTGGTGTGTGAAAGCTTTACATGTTACATTTTCTCCTAAAGCGAAATACCTCAGCTCCCTTAACAAATTTATTAGACCACCACCCAAAGTAAGGCTTATGCCACAGCTGCCCTAAATTAACAGCATTGGTAGTTACCAAAATCATTTTTTATGTTATGCAATGGTTAATGCACCAATATGTAGAAGCTCTTTAACCCAATTGATATTTTTAATGCTAAAATAAAATTATTATTGTTATCCATGAATTTTCAAATTTACTCATTTACCAAAACCTGAAAAAAATTGGAAAGCACATTATTATTTCTTGATTAGTATGTGAAATTTTAGTTTTTTACTATCATTCCTGAACAGAAAAATGAGTTTTAGTGGTTGAATGTTATGCTTGATTAATTTCTGACTTCTCAGAGAAGCCCAGTGAGCCGGTTCAAATTTGGGTATAAAAGGGTGAATTCAGTTTGAAATTCTTCATTCCTGTTCAAAATGGTAAAACATGGAGAGCTCACTGAAAATGAAAGAGTCTGCATTAAAGCACTTCATGGTGCTGGATGGTCTCTGAGACAAATATGACAGGTGGTCTAATAGATTTGTTAAGCACTGTATATGCTTGTACATTTGAGGTCTTGTCTCTCACTTGGTTTCCTCAGAAATGTTCCCCACGCCACACCACTGCTTCTTCCTTAAGGTAAAACCTTGATTCAGTCCGTCTGAGCTTAAACCTGTTTTACATTAAACACCTGACATATTAAAAGATGATTTTTTTTAGGAATAGCCGATTTAAATCAACTGAAAAGACAAATAACTTGTGTTGTTCTGCCAACTGAATATAGATTTTAAGTGTCAAAGGAAAACAAAGAAATATTCAGAGAACGATAAACCATGCTCATACCTCAGTTTAGCCCAAATCAGCCCCCGTAACTGCTGGTATTACTCATCAGAATCTGTAGGCATGCTCTCTCACCAAGACAGCTTAAGAAAACATTCCCTTCAATGTTACAAGGATTTACCTCAAAATTTAAGAAAGAAGATATGTTTTCAGGGCAGAAACAGATGCATCAATGCTGCTAATATTCAGTAGTAATTGCACCTGTGCCTCGTCTGTTTAAAAAATGTCTCTAACTCTGTTAACTCGTCTCCATGTATCCACCTTAATCCCTGGGGGCTGTAAATTAGAAATGTCTTCAGGTGGAACCTCCTCAGAAGCAGTGGGAGTAGAAAAAAACATTTTTCCAGTGCTTAACCACCAGCAGCAATTGTTTTGAAATAAATTCACCCTAAATTTACCAGATACTAGGTTTTCTTTCTAAAATCAGATGATAACTAAATCATATAATAAATTGTCAGTTTTAATTTCTCAAATTCACATAGTAGTATGCTGACAATACTTTTGTAAGTATTTATGCTAATATTTATATTTTGCTTTACCTAAGCTTGTTTTGTTACAGACAACAGTGAGCAACAACACAGTGTTTACTGTGCATGTTCTTCAGAGCCACCTGCTAATAGCACAGCTGATGACACCAAATCTAATACCCAGGTAGGCTAATGTGAGGTGTTAAGGCTCTGAGTGAGCTCTACATACTGTATGTTTTAAAGAATGTAAGGTCGTGTCCTACCTCCTTTAACATCACAGCATCAACCTTATTATATAGAAATACGAACACAGAGCTAATATAGTTAGTTGAATATGCTTGTGTACATTATCTGAGACTATCTCCTCAAGTTGTCCTCACATCACACATAGTGGAAGGCAAAGGGAGAATCAAATTATCCCATTTGAGGTGTAACAGATGATTAGTGCAGCATTATAAGAGATGTGAATCTTTAAATGTCTCACAATACAGTTCGATTTGATTCTAGGGTCACAGTTTGATTCAGAGTTGATTTTAGATCCAAACAGATTCTTTTATTTCTCATTAAGATGGGACAGTTTCAGCATCTGCTCCAGTCTGCTCTGCATTAAGGGGCTGTATATTATTATTTGACATTAAATTGCTCATTAAGATGTCCTAAAAGTAATGTTTTTTTTTTCAGCATATTTGTAGCATTTTTTAATCTACTAATTACAATGATAACAAAGAAAACAGTAATGTGTGCTTATATTGCAAAATATTTTAATATGGATGAAATATGTTGCCTCAAGCAAAAAAGGTATTCATCAGACACTCATCAGCAGAAGAAAATGGTCATAAATCCAGAGGCTTCACTGTAAATTATACTGTAGGAGAGCAGGTGTTAAAACAAGAGACCATGCTAACTGGTGACTTTTCAGCAGTGTCAGCAGTTATCATAGTTACAGCATTGTTAAACACTGAATATTTTCTGTTATGTCTAAAATATACTTATGAGATACGAATTTATTGAAAAACTGAATACAGGGGCTCCTTAAGTTTTCTATATCTGTTACTATCCCATATGCATTTGCCATATAGTCACCTGTTTACATGGTCACTCATTAAACCGTAACACCAGTCTTTGACTTAAAACATATGTTAAATCCTGTTGTTTTATTGTCCGTGCTAGTCAGCGGTTGTTGGCTCATGCTATATTTTTTTACTCTGGGTGAATGTGTCTGTATGATGTGATTTCAGGCATTTAAACCATTCCTGAAGTAGGCTACATCACTGTAGTTTAGCACAGTTAGCAGATTCGTCGGGTCATGCTTCCTCACAGCCTACCTGAGATTGTAGAATCCACAGAAAGTCTCAAAACTTAACTTTAGGGAAAACTGGACAGGCTGAGTAACTCAGGGCTCAATAGACAGTGCTGACAGTATTTAAACATGTCAGACACAACTATGTTAACACTAAGAGCTAGTGCTGTTAATGCTAACAGCACAGCTAACGACTTCTTAGAGCATCTGTGTCTGAGACAGCACACGGAGGAAAATACTTGCAGTGGGTCTGGTGGTAATAATACACTCAGGATGTACTAAACAAGTACATTTAAAAATATTGATTCTTCGAGATTTAGAATTGATCAAGAATCACTGAAATAAATAATGTGTGATTTTTTTCTGGTACCTGTGTCATTATATAGGAAATACCGATCTAACAGAAGGCACAGGAAGTCACTCCCTGAATTCAAACAAGGTATCATACTAGGTATGAAGAGGGTAGTTTCATTTTCTAAGGGGAAACTAATCCAGATTAAGTGTTATGATCAGGAAAACAGATTGTGCTTTCAAAAAAGAAGCGAGAAAATCAAAATCACAATGAGACCAGTATATCATCATTCATTGTGAAATGGTCACATTTAATGGTTGAAACCTGTCATTGTATATACATCTATAAAAAAGACCCCAGGTACAGGTTACGACATTCTACTGCTAATACATACATTATTATTATTAAATAATAAATTTTTTGTTCAATGTTAAAGTTACATATCATAGTTTACAAAATAGGATCAAGGAATTAAGCCATTATGAATGTCTGAAAAAAAACTAAAATCCTCTATGTGTTTTTATTATTTGTCCATAAAATAAAAAACAAACAATAAAGCACATCAATATTCCTTCGAATAACATAATATTAACTGGTGATATTGGCTATTTAAATGTAAACTGCAAAAAGACTTTTTAAAATGGTTTTAAAGGCTTCAGAAAGCAAACTGTGTTATATTTTACAGCACAGAGCAGAATGAAAAACTAACAAAGCTTGTATCAATTTTTCAATAACCAACTTTGTCATCCTTGATACAAAGTTGAAACCAAAACAATAAGGTGGCAAAGAATTGTTCAGTCTCAATTCCACTTCATTATTATTATTTTTACAATCCAGGTCTTCCTTGCCAGATGCTGAAAGCAGAGTGTAAAGCTAACTGTCTAAATAAGCCCGACTATGGTTACTGAATTCTTCAAAGTGTTAGTCTTCATATCCAAAAACAACTCACTCCGTCTGTTTCATTCAGTCATCCACGTTGACAGATTCAGACTGACTGAGCATTTATGTGGCCTCTTTGTTGAAACTTTTACTCAAACAGGAGCTGCAGGGTTCCTCAGGTCCATCCAAAGTTTCATTGATACTCCTTGTGAGTTGGTGGCAATCAGGTGTCAAACACATACATACAATTACGCGCACACTCACACATATCTCTCTGGGGTTTTGAACCCTCAATGAAGGCAGACACAGGCTTCAGGAAGCTCAGTGAGATGTTTGGGAACCATTTTGTTGGGGTGAAGTTGAGTCTTTGGCATGATGATTTAGCTGTATGTGGACTGCTACAGTAACTATACACACAAACACACATGCAAATGCTCTAAATCTGTGTGTGTGTGTTTGTCTGTACAGGGCCTACATTTCAAAAGAACGCAAAAGTTAAGACTAGCAATTAATCATTAGAAAAAAAATTAATAAACAGGTCATGAAGAGATTTTTTGTCATCCCAGGAGTTGATTTTCTTGTTCTGAAGAGGAGATTCCCACTCTGCTGTCTGCCAAACAAAGTCTGCTGTGGCCCATCAAAACCACCAGGGGGTATACTAAGTCTGTTTGTACGACAC
Organism: Cheilinus undulatus; assembly: GCF_018320785.1. NCBI lineage: Eukaryota > Metazoa > Chordata > Actinopteri > Labriformes > Labridae > Cheilinus > Cheilinus undulatus. The sequence goes on along the minus strand of NC_054881.1, from coordinate 28,738,784 downwards.
GCTGCTGTTATTTTGTTTGTTGTTGCTCCTGTTGCTGCTGCAGCTGCTGCGGCTGTTGTTCAGGATGATTGTGATGTTGATGATGGCGCTTCCAAAAGTTCCTCTGAAGAATTTCCTTTGTCACCATTAATCAAAGAATGCTCGATGGCATTATCATCGTCTAATTTCATGTCTAAGTAATCTTGGTGAGTAATTGCATGATGGACAGATATGATCAATGCACTGTGTCCTCAAAACATGTGCAAAATAGAAAAAGACCAGCCTCTCCCCTCCTCTTCTTCCTCCTGCTCCCTTCAGGAATACGATATTTACATCTGGAGAGAGAGAGAGAAGCACAAATGAGACACTCCATCAAACAATCAACTCTTCCCTTTTTTTTCATATTATTTTTTACTTATTAGCTTTTCACCGTGTGGGAGTCTTTGTACACTGTGTTCTTTGTAGAATAAGGTGCCTTTATGTTTTCATGCTATATATTTTGTAAATTTCGAAAAAGTAATAAATATATCTCAAGAAAACAATCAACTCTTTGTTAGTGGGACAGCATAGACATTTTCTTGAAAATATTCTTATACTACAAAAAAAAAATACCTGTATGATATATTATATTAATACTGCTAAAGCTTCTTGAGGTGAACTTCTTTTAATCCATACATTTTCTATACCAATCTGTCTCAAACTTTAGTATGCTGCGGCCATAAATTTAGTTTCATAAACTGGGAATTTTCATACAAAACGCTTTGCTTTCAAAAAAAATTAGCATCTGCAAAGACTCTTACGTTTTCCAGTCTTTTCTAACATTATTAGTACTTTGTTGCCCACTAAGCTCTTCCCGAGTAGTACTCATATCTTCAAAGACAATGATAAAGTCTTGAAATCAGGAAGTGAGCCATATATTAGAATGTTAAACAGAGGTTCACTATCCAACACCAGTTAAACCATTACAGACAAAATTGCAGCACTACTGCAAAATATAAATATTAGCATTTTAAAAAATAGATATAGTCAACAAATGCATTTTCTTTTCTGTAGGTACTATGCTGTGTTTTAAAGAAACAACTATTTTCAGATGAAGCATATTTGGCTTCAAAATATTATCACCAAATTCATTGAATTTCACCTGGCTTGGGTCATTCTCCTGTGGTTAAAATGAGTGGCAGGTGTTTGATGTCATTTGGCTGAAGAACTAATTCAGAGTGTGTCCTTTTTCAATGTTAACTATTTGCTGAATCAAGGACAAAAACTATTCCTGTTTGCACACCTTTTAGTCAGGTTGCCATGACATTCAGCTTTTCAGCATCCATTGTTAAACATCTTCCTCCTGACAGCACACGTACTTTTACAACATGATTTACTCTGTAGAACTATAAAATTAATGGGATGGGACAGCTTTGGATTGGATTTTACCCCAGTCCCTCCAGGGGTTCTGGAGAAAAATATGAAGAAAGACTCCCTGCTGGGTCATAAAACAAACTCACCCAATCGTTGTTGCTCTTGTTCTATTAAACATGCTCTTGACATCAATAGACAAGCATGAACTTGCCAATATGTGACTGAATGGCTGAGCTCATAATCAATTCAAAGATGACTGCAGACTCATTATGAGTGTGTGTGCAGGTATTTGCTCACCACATGAACAGCAGCAGCATTCCTAACAGCAAAGGGGAGAAAAATGTAAGCAGCCTTGCAGCTCTGCCGACTGGAGGTTCAGCTTTTTGTGGTGCGTTGGAGGATGGTATGGGGGAGGTCTTTGTTTCTGGAAAAACAACCACAAAACACAAAAATTCTTACAGAGCAGATTTTTTCTATAACACCCTAGCTTCAAATTTTACTTCAGTTTCTTTTCTTGCTGTGTTGCGCAATTGTTTTGTCCCTCAGGGATGAGGTGTCCAAAAATGTCGCTCTGATGAATGGCCACTGAAAAGTGCTCATCATACACGGAAGAACCCAGTAGAAAGGAAAATACAGTGCAGAGTGGAATCAATTCTAATCAGCAAGCACAATCAATACAGGACTTATCAAGGCAGTTATGAAGTGAACTGGACAAAGAAATCTCTTCATTCTGAAGCCGCAGGGAACCGAGACTGAAAAAAGAAAGAGAAAGAGCAAAAAAGGCAGACAAACAAGACAAAGAAGAATGCAAAGGAGGTCAAAACCCAGAAACTATGACAGTAGCTGTAAAGTTAAAATGCATTGTGGAAGAAAGTTGAAATAAACTGTTAAAATATATACATATTTTACACCTGTTATGCATTATTTTGATGTACAAAAAAAAGGAGGAAATAGGGTCAACTTGACACTGCCAGGTCCTGACATAGACCATCCCAACAGGCCTGAAACTGTGTCCTTGTGTCTGCTTTTTAATTTGAATGAATTCCTGTCTTTAAAAAGTTCTACACTCAAACATATTTTGTGAATACAACCATATTCAAGTTTATGAGGTTGGCTCCACAGAGCTTGCGGCTAACATAAATATGCTGAAAATTACAATGTGCTCTTTAAGTTTCTAGTACTTCACTGTAGTTTAGCATTGCCTGACAAATAAAAATACCACAGTTTAATGTTTTATAAAATGGGGCTATTGCTACAGCTGCAGGCAGCACCGTGGATATTAACTTGTGCACACTGTATTCAGCTTAGTCGACAACCAACTGTATTTCTTTTTTTTTAAACTGGAGTGAGAATATGATTTCCCTCTCCTTTCAATTAATGACTGCACTGCAGCACTGTGTTGGGAGTGGGGGATATTAGGAGAAAGCAGCCAGGTGTGAAATAGCTAGAGAGAGAGAGAAAGAGAGAGAGAGAACTAGGACACATTTAACTTGATCAGCATCTCAAGTGCAATACTTCCCGCCTGCAGCAAAAAACATTTTGCTTTGGAGTGGCGGAGAAAATAAAAATTATGCAGGAATAATGTGACGGTGATGACAAGAGACAGTTATTGGGTGCCATGTTTATGTTACAAGCTAGTTGGAGACAGAAAAAAAGGGTGACAAGAGCATGATGTCAGGAGGAGAGAGGATTGATAGACACAGTGGCAGCAAAGAAAAAAGCTGGTAGAGGAGCAGAGAGGGAGAAGAGCATGCAAAATGAGAAGTGGATGAAATTCAAAAATTCTAGATTGAAATAGCTAAAAGCTTTTCTTGCATTTTTAAGTATACAGTCTCAAAACAGATACCACAAAATAGTATTCTGTGACATGCATCTGTATTTGTGATATTTGCATGTGTAATTTCATTCCTTTATATACATCATTTTCATAACATTAGATCTCTTCAGAGAAATATGACTTTGATTCACGAACCCTTAATGCCCTTTATCTTTATTTTTTAACTCAGCTTTCTATGGAAAAGGTCCAGCATCAAGTAGAGCAGAATTCTAATGCAGCTCAGCAGTGAAGGTGCCTTCAAACAGCAAGTTAGTATTTATAAATACTTGTAGACATGGAGAATGTAAGAAATGATATCTAGCTTGGTGCTAGACAGTATCTCATTTCTGTCTCACAGAGTGGGTGAGACTGATACTTATATCTTTGATGATTGCAACATTCGGGATGTCTGAAACTTTTTAAAGCCTCAACTGATCTGCTTTTTACTTCCTGGAATGTAGTTGCTAGGCAATAGTACTATCACTGAGGATGGGATTTCAAAATGTCGTCCGTCTGTCACTGTGTTATCCTTTTGATGTGAAATGAGGTTGTTGATGGCAGGATACAAAACAGACATTTAAATACAGACAGCTACTCTTTTGTTCATCTCCTTTGGGTTTGGGTGACCCACTGCGACAGATGGGGAAAAAAAAAAGATTTAAAAAAATATGAGGAAAAGGGAGTCTTGATAGGAAAAAGGAAAAAACAAAGAAAGTGTACCTGTGATTTTAGACTGTGAGCTACGCAATCAATAAGTCACAGGAAGTCTGTTCATTTCCTACTCGGCTGAGTGGACAGAGGATATTGGTCAGTGTGGTGATGTTAACAAGCTGGTCAGAGGAAAACGTTGGCCCTGATTAGACTGTTTGTGTTTAGCGGCCTGTTCTGGGACAGAGAAATGATCCGTTTCTCTGACTCCCTGCTAGAATGGTTCTGCCTCAATATAATCCTTTAAATTGGTGTGTGAAAACTGAATTATAACTTAAATGATTTTCTTTTATTCCTCCTGATAAATTTTAAAGTGCATATTTTTCCACCAATGACCTTTAAGCAAAACTATTGTAGGTAGGTTTAGTTTATCACATCTGAGCTCAAGATACTCAGAGAACAAGTGCCCATTTCCTAACTTGAATATACTGGACCCTATTGTATGCCTTTAGCAAAGAGCAGGTGTCTATCGTGTAGAGATGTGAATCTTTAACAACCCCGTAGAGTGAAATCCAAAATTTTTGTCTTAACACAATAGATACGTTGGAATATGGTTGTTGTAAACATGTGAAAACACTGAATATGAACATATGACTGAATTTTGGCTTTAGTTAGAAAGTTTTTCACCTCTTTCCTGGCTGGGTTCATTTTGGGTGAGGCGAATATATGAACTTATGATGTCATGAGCCCACAGTAGGGAACAACCCCACCCCCTCTAACACTACAATATAAAATCACCAAGCAGTCAATCTCAGTACAGTCTGTTGTTAACTGATGTCACTGCCTTATCCTGATTATCACTCAACAAATTTGGCCAAACTGAAACTTATTAAACCAAAGGCAACTTTAGCCCACTAGCACCACATTATCACCATGTTAAGTATAATTACTGATATAAGATATATGCCACACACAGGATAATAGTATCAACTACTACGTAATATTAAATAATGCCGTGTGAAATCACATTTGTGACAGACTTCATAAGTGATTGGACACGTGAAATCATTTATCACTGACACAAATGTGTCTTTGCAGTCTGCAAGTTAAAACAGAAATTTGAACTTATAACTAGCAGTGCAGTTCTTAGCTTGTTTATCTTACTTACCATAGTATGCTTTCTTAGATTTGATGTGTTATTTTTGAAGTTTGAGATTTCCTTCGTTTCAGGTAGACACAGTAGGCAGCACATTATGTGGCTGTTGTACCTCGTCATTTTACAGGCAAAGAGTGTTGATGTTGGACCAGGGATGAACATGCTCCTCTGAAGGAGACGCATGTATTACATCTTCAGCCATTATCTCCAACTGTTGATAGTTAAGGGGGAGGGGTCACTCCTAAATTAATTAAAATTAAATTAAATTAATTAAAATAAATTATAAACAAGTAAAAGTAGCAACCAGTGCATGTACAATGTTACGGAGTAGAAATATCATTTTTTAATTACAAAGTAACGGAGTAGGAGTAAAAAGTACTCTGCTCAGTAATTACTCAAGTAAATGTAACAGAGTAAATATAATGCGTTACTACCCACCTCTGCTCCTTAGTGGGCAGGGCTTCAGCTCATTCAACAGACACATAAGCAGATTTTACTGCCTAATTTTTCTTGATTTTGAAGCTTAATTTTTTAAGCTTGAAGATTTTTTATTTGACTGAAATTTCATTTAGGGGTTCATAACACAGTAATCTACCATACAGCAAACCTAAATACAGATTCATTTTTACTTTACAGGCTCTTTAAGTTCCTCACAATTCAATTCAATTCTGATTCCAGGAGTCAAATTTTATTCAGAATAGGTTTTTGATTCAAATGGTTTCCATTGCCTATTTCTTATAATGAGGTGATAATTTCAGCATCTGCTCTAGTCTGCTGTTCACTAAGGGGCTGTAAATTATTATTCAACATAAAAAAGCTTAATATAATTTTCTCCAGATAATGCTTTTTTAGCATATTTGTAGAGTTTTTTTTTTTTTTATCAGCCTAGTACAATAAACAGTAATTTGTGTTTAAATTGCGATAAAAAAAAAAAAAGAATAAAATGTGTGGGCTTAAGCAGGAAACGTATTTAACTGCTGATGAGAGCTTACATTTTTTTCAAGCCCAATATATGCAAAGGAGATAGAAGTTCAATGGAAAAACTAAACCAAGTGGTTCTTAATTTTTTTTTTATCTGTTATTTGTATAGTCACCAGTTAACACGGTCACTCATTTAACCCTAACACCAGTCTTTGACGTGAAACAGACAGGTCCTATTATTTTTATTGTCTGTGCCGTAAATAGGCTACAATACTTTAGTTCAGCACACTAAGCCTACATGTTCAATCAGGCCTCCTCATACCTGTAGAATCCACAGTGAGTCTTAAAACAGGCTGAGTAACTCGCAGCTCCACAGACAGTGCAGGCAGTACATAGGTATGTCAGAGACTGCAATGTATGCTACTGATACTAAAAGCTAGTGCTGCTAATGCTAATAGCTCTGCTTAAAGAACTACACACCTCCTGCAGAATCTGTGATGGGAACGGCACAAGAAGAAAAGCAGCAGGTCTGCCGATGAAAATGCACTCCCGATGTAATAAAGTACATTTAAAAATATCAATTACTGGAAGAACGTGATTCTGTCGATTTTTTTCGGCATTTCTACAATCCTGTTTCCACACACACACAGCTGTCATTTTGACACCCAGTGCTTATGTTGTTTAAAGAGCCGGACACCCCCATGTGTGTATTTGTCTTAACATAACATACGATCAGGTGCAAAACTGGCAATCCTCCTATCTTGAGGGTAGGACTCACTGAGTTTATTACTTACACACACACACACACACACACACACACACAGGTTGCACCACAGCACACCCTCTCCAATGTTTAATAACAGTGCATTTGTTGATATGTGCAAATAAACTTCTGAGTTGGACAGAGGACTCAAGTCAAGAAAGATTTTATTTCTGTTTGTCTCCAAGTTGCCCCCCCCCAAGTCACTTCAGTGTGGTTTCTACTACATGCCCCTGCATGACTTGCAAACAAGCAGGAGCAAACAGGGAGTAGATTTTAAAAAAAATTCTACATGCAACTGTAAGTGCTAATGACGGGATATTCCACATATTAATACAGACTGCCCTGTGTCAAGGAATTCAGCAAAAAAAAAGCTTACAGCTTACTAATGTGTGGATCACAGAACAATAATCAACAGAGATCCTGTTGGTGTGTCTGGAGATTGTTAATAATTGTTGAATTAAATTGAATGGGGTTGAATTAATGATTTGTGTGTAATGCAGAAGTGTTGACAGTATCTCTTTTGATCAGTTCTGATGTTGTGGGAATAATTTAAACTCTTTATTAGCACATTTCATGCAGTGTCCTGTGTGTTTCCAGTGGAACAATAAAAGCAGAGAAGTTTAAGGAGGCAGCTTGTGTGGTATTTTTAAATTAATTTTTGACATCTGCAACATTTGAAAGGATACCTGGTAAAAATCAATTTGCAGTAGAAATATGCACCTTTGCTACACTTCTTATTATACCATCTCAAAAAATTCTAACTGCAATCATTTTTTTTTACATTTTTTTTCTTAATGTTTTAATGCTATAGACAGAAAAGGGGGTGATGGACTTGTACAGGAACTGTATCACATTTGATTTGTCATAATCAAAAGGACAAAATCCCACAGAATTAAATGTTTGCATTATTGTGAACTTCCACTAACTCTGAACTCAGTGAAAATGAAAATTAAGCAGTTACATATAAGAAGTCCAGAAAAAGACACGGATTTAGAGATTGAGGTGATGAAAAGTAAGAGTAAGAGTGAGTGATCAACACAGAGAGAAGTCAGAGGAAATGGAAAAGACAAAGACTGAGAGGAAAAAACCAGACCTGGAGGTTAAAGAGAGAATGAGATGGAAAGACAGAACAGAACAAGAGAGAAGGGAAGCAGAGAGGCCGCAGCTGGATCGAGAGGAGGCATGAGGAGAATCCCAATAACCCCCTGTTCTTTTCCTGAGAACAAGAAAAATATACTGGGTACTGACTCAGAGATAGTGTGTTTGCCTTTGTTTGCACATTTGATGCGGTCCTTGTGCTTGTTTATGAGGCAGTGTTGTGAATGCTTCATGGTCTGTGTGTACTATTTAGCATATGTGTTGCATGTTTCTATGCAAACATGAGCTCATTCAATGTTTGTGTACTGATCAGCATGCAGTGCTACATGTGACAAACAGGAGTCACTGTTGCTTTGGAAAACTGTTTAGGCACACACATGATCAGATAGAAAGATTGAGAGAAAAACAGATCTACATTATTTTTAGAATTCTGAATGACTTCTAATCGTTGTCTAATCAGATTCAAATAGTTGGTATATTTGATACAATATGAGATTTTTATTTCATCTTTGCTCTGTATCACTGTGCTTGATGTAAAATTTGTTGTAGCATACTTGCTAAACAAACAGCCTACTCAATTTACTCTATTAATACATGGACATAGGGTGATCACATTTTTGCATTTGATAAAGGTCTGAGAGATTTTTAAATACACACTTATACAAAAAAACAGAGACTACTTTTCCTTTCTAATTGGTGTATGAATCTGCACAAGAAAGGAATCAGCACAGGTTAGAGAGGAATGTTAAGCTTTATTTAGCATTTTAGGCAAAACCAGGATAAAAAGGCCCAAATTCTGCAGTTTGTAAAGCCTGCATTTTATTAAGATTTAATTTCAGTGGACAATTTTTTGCAATATGTTAAGACTTATCTTTAATTTGTATTAATTCATTGACAATTTGGACACTAAATCCACTTGAATACCTTAGTAGCATAATGTTCTATTTACCGGCTGTTTGGCTGACAGTACTGTGGCACAATCTGCAGAAGCTAATTAGAATAGTGGTAAAGAAATGAAGACAGGCAACAGAAAAGACCAGATGTTAATTTTTGGTGTAGAAGATCCACTCTGAGAAGGAAAAGGAAATAACTGTGAACTGTCGGTTCTTTATGTTATGCATTAGATTTGGGCTGTACGCTGTCGATAGCAAGCTGGCAAGGATTTATTTTTTGACAGATCTTAATGCTTGACATATTCAAAGCTAGGCCCGCTGATATTTGACCTAGGAAAAATCCTTCACTGACGGGTTTCAGATTCTTCTTCCCCTTCAAAATGAGTATTCCAGTCAAGAGCTGCATCAAGCCCAATGAGACCGTGTGTAAAATGTTCAAGTTCAGATTTTATAAGATAGGACTTTATTAATGCCGAAAGAAATTCTGATGCCGGGTTGCTACAACATTCCAGTGCAATAAAGAATTACTTAAATCAGCATCAGAAAGTCAAAAAGAAATACAAAAAAGCAGGTATAAGGAAGAGCTTCGAGCAATGGGGATAAATACTGGTATTTGCTTCCACAAGGTGCGCAATTCCTAGACTGTGTAGTGGAAGAAGAAGGTCTGAGGTTGTTTTTTGACCTTGAACTTACGAAATGTATTAATTTGATCAATGAGTGATTGTATGAGGCCCATTGACCTTGACTCCTGACCTCCAAAAGTCAATCAGTTCATTATTGAGTCAGTGGACATTTGTGCAAAGTTACTTCACTCACAAGAATGGTACGTACACACAGACATCCTAAAACATAATGCCATAGAAACAGAAGTACAAGAAGTTTCATAACAAACTAGGCCTGGGCGATATGGACTAAATATCATTTCATGGTGTTTTACTTGCCTGTGACGGTAACCGGTATTATGTCATGGTATTACAAAATTAAAATGAGATAATGCTTTAAAATCCAAACTCAGGCATTAAAAAACCTCTTCTCCCCTCAAAGCAAGTCTTTGATGGCATACTCAATTTATATCTAAGGACAGGAGAATGGAAAAATATTTTTTTAAGTCTCTCCATGTTCACTTCTTTCTAACTGCGCTCCAAGTTTTACGTTCCATCTCTATCCTGTTCAGGTGTGTTAAGCTGCTAATGACTTGAGCACATTCTCTGATGAGGGTGTTCACAATTAAAGCATTTCACAAAAATAACAACTGCTAGAGTTTTCTTGTGAAAAAACTTGACGAAAGTAGCATGTCTATTATTGATTAAGCCAAGCTTTGGCTGCCATACTGGTGAGTTAATGAAGCTAGTTTACAGCTGCTTCTCTGATCTTTTTAACATCTTTGACTCACCATGGACTTAAAAGGAAAGTCCTAAATTAAAACAAGCCGTTGTAAGATGCTGGGCTCAAGACAAACCAAGACCTGCCAAAGCAGCATGCAGCTTGTGTTGATGCCTTAGGCACGCTGACAGAGACGGCACCCTGGCTTTGTTGCAGCTATTACAGCCATCAAACTTGGAGATGAAAGAACACAGGTTTTGCCTGTTAACAGTGCTTAGTTACTATGGCAAGAGTGAGTGAAGTTCGGTTAGTTACCTGATTACACGTAATGCCAGAACAAAACATGCTAATGACAGTCCAAGCTGTTCATCACAAATTGCACGCTCTGTCAGCTGTGGCAGCGGACATACCTCGCGAGTGCTTCACAGCACAACGTAGGAGTTTAAACCAGTGATTACCGTGCTGCAAAAATCTATTCTGTGGCAGAAATTTTACCGATGATGGTATTAACACCAGTTTACAACTCACCATCATAAAAAAGTAAGGGCACACTCACACCAGTCTGAGTGCAATCGTTTGGTGCAGCACGCTTCGTGGCCCCAGCACGGAAGGACGAGGTGGGTCTAGGCACGGCACGGATGCAAATGAAGGAGCACAAGCATGGGAATGTGACGTGGAGAAACAACAAAAGGACCCACCTCAGAGCGCAGAGAGCACACCAGGCAGCAGCTGCATCCTAGAGATGGCAGGGTTTTTTCTAGAAAGATAGTGAGAACTATATATTTTGTCTCATTGTATTTCAACAAGTTACAAAGATTTTATAAGAGCTGAAGAATTTAACTTCGCACAGCTCCACTACGCCTAGTCCACATTTCTGACCAGTTTCTAGAAAAGTCAGGCTTTACCCACTGTGAGTTTTTTTGGTTTGTGAAATAAAGCTTCTTCTCTTGATTGAGCCACAAACAGCAGCTCACAGGATAACAAACACCTTTCATCCTCCATGCGTAAAGGAGAGTGCCAAATACGCAGACAAGTGTGTGCAGGGGTTAATCTCACTGCTGATGTAACCTCTTATTATAAAACTATAATACCATACTATCATCCACTGAATTAACTTACCTTTAATTCTATTTCATGTTATCAAGAAGGGAAATTGTGGTCATGGTTGCTGACGTTTGAAATGATTGTTTATTAATCCTGTGGCGTTTTCACTTCCAGCTCTCATCAGATGGTTAAAATTGCTTTGTTGCGGTAAAAAAGAAAAAAAAAAAAAATTAACTGAACATTTAATCCTCCTCTGGACACAGGCTGTCCTGTGACATGAGAGCTTGTTTGGTGCAGCACTGAAAAGCATCCAAAATTACACTGAGAGATGGCACAGTTCATGGCGCATTATTCAGCAGAAGTGCTTGAAACTCTGATCAGGCTCCAGATTAGACACTGTGAGGGAACTCTCCGCTATGAACCGCTTTCTCTCTATCCTCAATGGGCTCTGCATAGTTAATGTAGCCTACTGATCCTGTGTCAGATCAGATTTTGTATAAATCTGTTGCTATTTTACAGCCAAAAAAACAACACCTATGTATACCGATTCATCAACACGCAGCTATAAATTCATCAACGGTGGAGGCTTTGTGTGATGACTTAGGCGCATGATGTATCCATGCCCAGGCCTGGATGCGTTGAGCAGTGTGAGTGCGGCCCAAAGGGGGGACAGGGGAGGGGGTGAAATGGGCTTCAGCACAGTTAGAATACAGCACGGTACGAGTGGCCTAGTGTGAGTGTGCCCTAAGATACGTACAACAATGATTAATAGTATCTGACAGTATTGATAGTTATGCTATCAGTTCAGATGCAGGCTCTGTTTATGCAAACTCCAAACTCAAAAGCCTTTCATCATTTTAAAATTAAAAAAAGGGTGTCAAAGACTTAAAGGTTTGCACCACTTGTTCTTAATGCACATAAAGCATATACACAGTACTTTTCAGTACAATGCTTTAAATTCTGTTTAGAAAATTATCATTAAGTATTCACCAGTCCACTTTGCAGCTGCTCATTACGTGGCTAAACATTCCCATATTTGCAGGATCACCACTGGAATGCAATTTAGAAAGCATGAATTAGTCAAATTCACTTTAAAACCCTTCCATCAAGATTCTGTGTTGATTCATTCAAATGATATCCTTCCATTTGAGTGTTACTGTCCCAAAGTGGTCAGAGAGATGCAGAACAGTGTTCAGGCCAGGAAAGGATGTCTTATTTTTCAGGGATCATCAGTGTGTTGAAAGATTCTGATTTGATCCCTGCCACATGCTGAACGGGTGCCAACTAGATAACTCCCAGAGATAGCTTTTGTGTTTGTGTGTTTGTAAGTAAACAACTGTGGGTGCATGTGTGCATATCTAGAGGTGTGTATGCATGTGTGTTGTGTGTGTGAATGAAGGAACACAGAATATATCATTATCTGCAATGAATTTAATGTAGGATTTCCATTTCTCCTGCATACAAAATGGTAGAAAGAGTGGTGTTGTTGCAGTGTAAGTGAGCCAATCTGAGCTTGTAGGGGAGACGTGAGCATTTTTAAAAAGATGTTTTTCCCTGAGGCTATGTTCATGCGCTCAGGTTGATGTGAGCCGATTTGTCTTGAGGCTGCTGGATCTTATTGCAGTGATAAAAGTTCAAGGCTATCAAATGCTTATAGTGTGCTCAATTTAATGATAAAGAAAGTTATTAACTAAACTTAATTTCATACCTAAGTGGTTCAGGAAATTTACTGTGTGACAGCCATGGGCACAATGAGCAATTGTAAAAACATTATAGGAATACTATATCATCATCATAGTGATTTTTCCACCTGATGGACAACAAAACTGATAAAAACCAAGCAGTGTTAAGAAATTACTGTTGCAGTATTTCTATCCACACTAAGTGATATTAAGACAGCCTTTGATCCATCCACTTTAATCTTTCTCTCTTTGAATCTTTCTGTTTTTTGGGAAGTAAAATAGATAAAAGCCAAATAAAATATCATTAACATCTAATATTATGGGTTAATACTTATTTGCATAAGGCCTTTTTTGAATTCTTTTGACTCTGAATTTTACACATCAAGTTTGGCTCATGGCATGTTAGTTGGGGAATTGAACTGCAATAAATTATCTCAACAACTGTTTTTGCACATTTAAGCAAACATTTGTGGAGCCAGAGGAAAAATTATCCTGGTTCTGGTGATGGGTTCATCTTATGTCACAAGCTGGTCAAATTAAAAAAAGATTCTAATAAATTATTAATTATTAATTATTAATTAATTATTAACACTTTCAAATTTCAAATATATATATATATATATGAGCTTAGTTATAAATAACCTTTTCTTCACAAACAATAACTCATTAACCTATTAATGAATGAATACAGTGAATGAATGAATGAATACATTGTCAGGCATATGCATGTGTGGGTCAAGCCATCCTGCCATGGGGGAGACACAGGGGTTTTTAGGGTAATTAAATTAAATAGCCTACAAACTATAAAAAAAAACAGTTCATAAACGTAAGGTCTTTGCACACCAGAACCATTTTTCTCTTACAAATAATTCATACAGAATATTTATTTTTCAAATCTGTAGCGAGTCAATGCAAGCTTCCACACCAACAACATAGCTTTGCCAAGCCAAATTTCACCCCGACAAGCACACATCTGGCCAATTCAAAACATTTGCTAAAGCCGAGTTTTAAGGCACACAGAGGAGCAAAAACAGCCTCCTCTCCAACCCCACATGATGTTTGTCCTTTTTCTCACATCTGTCTGTAGCCAGTGTCTGTGGTTTTTGCCTCATGTAGCCTGGTAGAGAGGGAGACAGGCAGCCCACACACAGCTGGAGCTGCTTCCAACTGGACTTTAGTCCAATTATATATTTAACAACACAGTCTCCTCTGACTTCAGACATACAACTTCTAAATGCTCTGGATCAATCAGCTCACTGAAATGACTCCTCTGACTAGTACAGAACACAATCAGGTGAGCCAATCTGTGCGCTGTAGGGCAGTTAACTCCTCTCACAGCGAACCTCAACTTTACCCTTAATATTATGATTGCTAAAATTAAACATAAAATGAATGAAAAGTTGGTCCATCCTCTCAGCAAACTTGGATGACACTGCATTGCTCCTGATGTGCATAGAAAGTTCTGACAAAATTCGTCTCCTAATTATTTGCATTTTCGTGCCGTTTATTCCCTAATTGTCTAAAGCAGTGGTTCTCAAACTTTTTTGCCCAAGGCACACCTAACATCCAGCCAAGTTTTCAAGGCACACCATATTTATTTTCATGCAAAACAACCTATCTAGCATGCATTAAAAAAATATTTCCTAATATTGACTTCATCTGTTCATTACGATGTCATCTATTATGTAATATAAGCCAAATGACAAATAATTATCACGATAAAGTCTACTGGCTGTTTTTTTTTTCTTCTTTTTTTGGTGGGTCTTCCTCATTAACAGCTCTTTGGGGTTTAATACGCTCAAGGCGGCGTTCCTTTAAAGGTGTTACAGGGATTTTTAAATTAGGCGAATGGAATTTGCAGCCATACATGGAAATAAATATTTATAAAATACTGATAATGTAAATAAATAAAAAAAAAATCAATCATGTGTTGCTAAATAGTTGTAAATATGACTTATAGTAGCAAAAAATCTCACGGCACACCTAGACTCGCCTTAAGGCACACCAGTGTGCCGCAGCACACCATTTGAAAACCACTGGTCTAAAGGCCTTTACACTGGAATTTTAATGAAATATTTTCTTGTTATTTTAAAGGGTTTTTGCATGGATACTATTATTTGAATACATATATTCTAAAATCTCATGTACCCCCTGGAGTGCCTTCATGTACCCCCAGGGGTACGCGTACCCCTATTTGAGAACCATTGCTTTAAGCTATCATTAAGCACTATTGTGAATCTAATCTGAATTTTGTCAGTGGAAATGATCACATACTGGGACTATTTCTTGAGTGCTGATTGGAAAATAGATGTAAAATCTTCAACATACAGTATATGTTGTAGTAAACATATCACTATATCAGCCAATTACATGGCAGCAACCAATACATTCAGACATGTAGACTTGACCAAGATGACCTGCTGAAGTTCTAACCGAGATGAGTTAATGGGTAAAGGTCTGGCAGGCAATAATGTTATTTCACCACATTCTCCCCATACAATTTGAATGTCTCAGAAGAAATACTCAGCTGACAAGTCAGTATTTTTATAATCTCCTATTGCCCAACTTTGGTGTGTCAGTGTGAACTGTAGTTCATCATGTTGTGCATTTTAAGATGCTCTTCTGCATATTTTGAGTGTCCTGATACTCAACATGTGGCTCTATTAAAGCTTACTTTGGAAAAATAACACCTCAAAAACTTGAGAAAATATAGACACTGTCATCAGAAATGATTATTGCAAGTCACATCAATCACTATTTTTCCCAAACACAGATGATAGGCTTCAACTGCCAAATTTAATGTCAACCTCTATTTTTTACCCATCTATTATTACCATCGGGTGCATGCGCTCATGAGAGTGGGAATGAAGGAGAAAGAGAGAACAGGAAGAACGTCTGCTGGCAGTACATCTCTCCAAGTTCATTGACTGAGATGTGCTGTCTGTCTCGTGTTTACTCTGAAGCTTCTTATGCCCTCATTTTAATCATTTTGCTTCCTGCAGACACTCACCCACACTGGTATTTTAGGATGACCACTGTGACACGCATCATCATCAATTAGCCTCCACACACGGATCACGTGTTGTGATAGCAGACTATGGAGTGAAACTTGTCTAAATGTAGGTATCTTTTCATTTTTATGGAGAGCAGAAAATGAAGCCAAAAGAGCAGAGGCATATAAACAAAGCTACAAAATGAGGCAGAACAGGAGGATGTTTGAGTCTATGTGTGCCCCTTTAGCTAAAAGCTTTTATAATATGTTTACAAGAATGAGTTATAAAATATTACATTTATAGCCTTTATTATACTTCAGAGCATCTCTCTTCAGTTACCTAAGCCAGAGAACTACAGGACACACCCAGTTCTGAAATATAAATACCTAAAACCAACAGGCAGCTCTTAGAACATAGACAGACAGACAGACAAGACAGACAAGACAAGACAGACAAGACAAGACAAGACAGACAGACAGACAGATAGATAGATAGATAGATAGATAGATAGATAGATAGATAGATAGATAGATAGATAGATAGATAGATAGATAGATAGATAGATAGATAGATAGATAGATATGTGTGTTTATATGTGTATTGTGAAGAATAAAAGAAAACACATTAGACAATAAAAGGGCTTGCTTTAAGTGAGGTTTTGACCTACCAGTAGGAAAGTCCACTTCAGTTGTTGAAGTGATGGGCAGAGGATCTTCAATCCAGGGTGTAGCATGGACAGCAACACTCCAGTCGCTCCATGTTCCAATCTCTGTGTCTTTTGCAGCCACCTGTTAACCGCCCACCCCCCAAAATTTAATTTAATTGATATCAGAAAAGATCAAATTTATGGAAATAAATGATCAGTAGAATTTAGAATAAATGTGTTTAAAACTGTATATTTTTTTTCTTTGTTTTATTTCAATCTGAAATAATCTGAAACCAAACTGACAAGATATAATATTTCACCTGGATGATGTACTCTTTCCCAGCATAGGCATCAGTGATGGTGTGGGAGGTGCTGTCAGACAACTCCACCTATGCAGCAAATAAAAGAGAGCCTTTGGTCAGTTTAGATTAGAATGCAGCACATTTAGGTTTTAAGTAACAGTAGTGAGTTCAAACTATGCTTGAAGCCTATAAATCTGCAAACAGCATGGTTAAGGATTTAAACTCATTTATGTTTTAAGCTACACATGGATCCCTGAATAAGCTCCAAGGTTCTTCAAGGGTATTAAATGTTCCAACATGATCAATTATAAAAACTGTTTGCTAAAAAAGGCAATTCAGCCTGGAAGTCCAAACCTCTGCCCATAAAGCTCTAACTATAAATTATGTGCTCAGTATAGCATTCCTTGCCTGAGACTTGAATGTTTTATGAGTGCTAGATGCAGCTGAGCTGTGCAGGATATAATTTTATTCAGTGTACCACACACCTTTTATCATTATCTGTGCACAGGTCAAGTTTGTTGCTTTATCCTTGCAGTGTACTGTATGTCTTTAACTGCTGAATTGATTAAATGTCCATGGCCTTGCTTCCACACTTACCACCACTCAGACACACATACCAAATACCAGTGGCATAATTGATGATTATACCAGAAAGCGTTGGCATCAATGCTACATAATTTTGTAACACAATATAATGCATGCCAACACTGAAAGCCTTTTGTGCACACTTTAATTTGCAGAGCGCAACATAGAATGAACTAAATGTTGAGTCATCGAGGAGTGCATGAGCGAATGATTTGCTGCCTCCCTGTAATTTACGGTTAGTGTTGTGTGTCTGTGTGTGTATGCCTTAGGCCTATGCCTGATGGACTGGAGGGAAAAAGGGAGAACAACAGTGCTGCCTTTCTACTCCTGAAGTTGTATTTAATGATTTAGTGACATGCTTGTTGCCTTCTGCAGTCTACCACAGCCAGAAGATACAAAGACATTCACATAAACTTACACATACTTCTTGGGTATTGAGGCTGAATCAAGAGCCTGGAGTTATCTGAAATAATTTACTGTGTTAACTTAACAACAGGTTTGTTTATCATGATAGCTGGACCAAATACAATAAATATAAAAATAACAGAAAAACATGTATTTTATCATTTGATGAAGGATAAAACATTGTGGACTAAATGACTGTTTTTTATTATTATTCAAACTTAAGTGCAACAGAGATTATTTTTTTTTACTTTTTCACTGTATTGACAGATCATGTTTATTATGATATTACCAGGGTCAGTAAGTGAGTGCCGGGTGAGATTCTATTTGAAATATATGTTGTTCTGCTGAAGCTGAAGTAATGAATAGATACTTATTACAAAAATAGAAACATTGTGTGTTTATTGTTTTTACAGCGCATAAGTAAATAACTTGGGCAAGATGGGGTTTTATCAGAAAACACCAAGTGATAAAGCTCAGTCGGTAACTTGTATTTTTCCCTTTGGAAAGTCCCTTCTATCTGTATTTCAGTTCTCTCTATTACACAGTTCATATAGAAACACAATCGAGACACTTTAGTCATCTCGTGCACTTATCAGCATACAAGTATTTTAGATCTTTGTGATGATTCATATCATTTGGCCCAGCTCAGCAGAAAGAGATGACTCTTTCAGCTCCCAAACAGCTCTTCTTCTGGTAGGCTGTCATTTTGGCTTTTATGAAACAGGCCAAATTTAGTATTTTTTTTAACCGAAGATTGATTTATTTATTTATTTTCTGAAATGACCAGTATGGATGATTAAAGTTAGGTATGCACTTCAGTTTTGAAGTCACGGTTCGGTACGTTTTTGGTATGGTTATTAAAGCAAACAAAACACAGAATTTTCCCTGTGGAGATACGCTCCACATGCATTCATTTGGTACATGCCTGTACCCATTGAGAGGCCAGTACCAAATCAGTACAGTAAAAATATGCCTACCTTTACACCCCTAAATCTTTATAATGAGGCAAAAACATAAAATTACCTGAATTAAACTATTTTCTTCATGTGAAGGATGCTTGGTACAAAACATTAAAATTATTCCACCAAGTAAGGCAGGGTTCCCCAGTTAGTTTTTCCTGGGGGCCAAAATTTTTCAAGAACAGAAAGCTGAGGGCCAGACATGATTTCTTAGATGTTCACATACATATACAGTGCTTAACAAATTTATTAGACCACCCTAATCCTAATCAAAGTAAGGTTTATGCCACAGCTGCCCTAAATTAACAGCATTGGTAATTACCAAAATCATTTTTTATGTTTCTGCAATGGTAACTACACCAATATATAGAAGCGCTTTAACCCAAATGATATTTTTAATGATACAATATAATTATTATTGTTATCCATGAATTTTCAAATTTACTAATTAACAAAAAACTGAAAAAAAAAAAAAGTAAATCACATCAATATTTCTTGATTAATATGTCAAATTATAATTATTTACTTTCATTCCTGAACAGAAAAATGAGTTTTAGTGGTTGAATGTTATGATTAATTTCTGACTTCTCAGAGAAGCCCAGTGAGCCGGCTCAAATTTGGGTGAATTCAGTTTGAAATCCCTCATTCCTGTTCAAAATGGTAAAATGTTGAGAGCTCACTGAAAATGAAAGACTCTGCATTAAAGCACTTCATGATGCTGGATGGTCTCTGAGACAAATATGACAGGTGGTCTAAAAATTTTATTAAGCACTGTATATATATATATACACCCACACACAAGAGTATTGCTTAATTAGCTACTTTAGACAGAGGATTTATTTGCAAGTAATCTAAACAGGTTGTCATAATTATGCTGTCCTTGTATCACATGGCAATTTTTTTTTTCGCATTTTTAATGTTTTTAAGACCCACTGATGCTAAATTTACAGGACTGGAATATTCATGATAAACATTCATTCAGCATGTCTGTTTATGGTGTTAAAATAGCAACCTGTTGTCCACAATATCTGATCAGACCCTGAGATTATTTCACACAACCTAGGATCAGTGCAGAATCCAGAAAGAGAGTGAGAGAAGGATCCTGCTGAGATGTTTCCCTGACTGCTGTGCTATTACTGCTTAAAGAGCTATAAACCCTCAACTACTGAGTGAAAACTGGACTTATAAGTACACGTCTGAGCCACAACAGTCATTCTTATGCATGTCCATTCTCTCTGAGTATCCCTGACTTCCCTGTGCGCATCATGAAGTGGTGCATCTCTGTGCTTAATTATGTCTGTGAGTGCTGCACTAAGACTAAAAATGCCGATCTCTCATGTCATAGGACAGTCTGTGGCCAGGTTAGGAATACATTTTCAGTAATAAACAATTTGTTTTATCGTTATGAGAGTAATTTTTACCATTTTTTTGATGAGACCTGGAGTTAAATACATGTAGGATTTATAAACTATGTCCCGTTTAAACGTTAATGATCAAGACCATAATTGCACGTCTTGTTGACATAAAATTAAATTGTATGCAAATACATTTAGTTTATATACAGATTCTTTATAATGAGGGATTAAATCAGGCTGACATTAAACTGAATCACCAAAAGCGAGATATATGTCGGTGTTTGGGGCTGACGGACTGTTACACAGAGAAAGTGTTTGCTATCCTGAGAGAAGCCGTTTTAATCCCCCACAGGGCTAGAAGTTTGGTTTTACAAGGCAAAAACCTCTGACATTTGTTAAGATCTGAGATGCAGAAAACGAGTCAGAGGTGCGGGAAGGGCTGGATTCAATGAGAGTCCGTGCAGCTGCGTACGGTGGTTAGATTCTTCATCTTTAACAAAATAATAAATATCAAATTAGACAATAAAAAGGAGAAGTCCTTCAGTCTTAAAAATCATGCAGTCTGTATCAGCCTCTTTTTGGGCAGCATGTTTGCAGAGTTGAGGTGATGAAGCAGTCTGCTGTGCGTCTTTTTACGATGCTCCTCCCTGCTCTTAAAAGAGTTCAATGTACCATATCTAACTCATTTATTGCATAGTATTACGACCTTTCCATGCTATAATTATAGAAAGATCATGATAAATGCGTGAAAATTTGTATTTTAAACACCTAAGAGTGTAAAAATTAAAAATTAATTTCTTTTTTAAAATTTCCATCTTTTTTCCCAAATGTCTCATGGGCCAGATGACACCTGCTAGTGGGCCAGAAGTGGCCCACAGGCCGCCATTTGGGGATCACTGAAGTAAGGTGTACATGTGTGGAGTGGGATCTTCCTGAGGTCTGTGGGATATTTCACAAGAAAAGGGAGACAGCTCCAGTCATTGATAAAGAGCCTGCATTTTGGCTTGTTTATGAATGACATGTCATTGCTGCCATTTTGAGGGCCAAATATTGTTAATGCTTGTTCACATCATGCTCATTCATATCTTTCATGAAAGGTGAGCAAGGCTCACTAAAAACAGGCACACATGCTGTTGCCATATTGATTTCAGATGCTTTCTGACAGTTTTACAGGTGAAATATGCCCTAAAATTTCTAAGTCTGATAGTGGCTCCGCTCTCACTGAATGAATGTATGCAGTTGTACACCAATGTAAGAAAGACATCCAACCAGTCAGAAGCGGTTGGTGCATGGTCGGCCACCCTCACCTAGCACTTTATAACAACACAGAATCAGGCTGATATTCAAAATTCAAATTTCAGGTCAGAATCAGCTTGAAATCACACAGCGTACACATGGCTTTTAACTGCACATGGACAGTACAAAAGAGTAAAACAGCACAGGGTAGGTTTCTACAACTGAAAGGTTGACTTAAACTTGTATGATTCACCTTTTTATATCTCTTGAGAATCATGTAATATTGATGGAAACAATGGACAAAACTATTCAAACAAAGAACAAAACCCTCTCACACCACCATATGGTGTTTTTTCCCTGACTACCAGCTGAAACCAAGCCTCTGACTGGAGTTTCTCTTACAGCTCTTCATGTGCAAATCTGGAGTTGATCTGACAAATAAGCCCCTCGCACATCCCAGCATCTGTGCTTCCTCTGTCTTCCTGTAATCTCTCTCATCTCAAACCCGCTCAGTAAAGTTGACCATTCATTTTTCAACTTTGATCTCTGCAGCTCCTCTCAAAGTGCTGTAACTCATGTCTCTCACCCCCTCTCCTATTCTTGGAAGGAAGTTTAAGCTTTATCTGTCAAACAGAGCGCTACATTTACAAGCTTAATTTCATTAGTGGAATGCAATAACAATGTCATATGAGCATGTGTGTTTTATACGATTTTGCTGAGTTCTGCATGTATATCTGGATACACTTTAGTGTATATACGGTGTGCATTAACAGCGAGTGTGCAGCCTTGGAGGCTAAATCTTCCACTGTTTATATGTAGTCTAGCCAGTGTATCCAACCATAGCGTCTATCAGCATTCCTTCCCAACTCTGATGTGGATGTGTGTGTGTTTGTGTGCATTATAATGTCTATAGTGTGGAAGCTTTTTACAGTTAAGCCAAATACATAATCCCACACACAACATATCCACTTCATGTGATATTTTTCACATCCATCTGAGCAACAGCCCACAGACTGTGTTTGGGAAGGGTAGAACCTATAAAAAAAATCTTGGAGGGTAAATAAGCAAATCTGTCCATCACATAAGTTACAGGACAGTCAAAGCAATGAAATTTGACAAAGGCATGCACCACCCTGGAGAATAAACTACATCACACAAGCTTAATGGGCAACAATTATCATTGTTCACTTTCAGTGGAGCCAGTTGGTAAAACAAACTCTTGCTGAAGCTGGTCAGGAGAGGAGAAAAACATCTTTTCCACAGAGTAAAGCTTTCAGTGTGGCTCTTAACTCTTCCTTTAAAAAGAAATGTCATCAATGGCCTCGTAGTTTAAGGTACTGGTTCTAAATCTGGGGTCTGGGACCCCCCAGGGGGGCACCAAAGATCTTAGGGGGAGGCTACCAAAATTAGATTTGCAAATA
Source organism: Cheilinus undulatus (assembly GCF_018320785.1). NCBI lineage: Eukaryota > Metazoa > Chordata > Actinopteri > Labriformes > Labridae > Cheilinus > Cheilinus undulatus. Next base: position 28,716,206 of record NC_054881.1, on the reverse strand, counting down.
TTGATTAAAATCATGATAAAGCAGTTATTAAGTTGGTTATACAAAGGTCTTTTGATAAGAAAAGCATGCACAGGCCTTTTTTATGGTTTTATCAATGAAACAATTAAAATCTTATTTTTTACCGCAGTTTGTCACTTTTTTGTCTCTCTTTTGGTAAACACTTGTTTAAGGTGTGACCCATGTCCGCGGTTGGCCCGGGCTCAAATCTGGCTTGTGGCATTTTCCTGCATGTCTCTCCCCAGCTCTCTCATCCCTGTTTCTGATTCTATCCACTGTCCTCCAATGCCAATAAAGGCATAAAAAGCCCAAAAATAAATCTTAAAAAAAAGAAATGTCACCCAGTTCAGATTCAACTACTGCTGTAGATACATCCACACTAATCTCTTCTCTGGTCACTATTGTTTATCGGACTTGTTTACCAGGCCTGTGCTCAAATGATCAATATGACAGTATATTGACACTGCAACTTGCTGATACATGTATCTATACAAATCAATGTGTATTGCAATATGTATGGAATTGTGGCCTCTGTATCATGATATGAAGGTAACTTGAGGCTGGAAAAATACCCAGCCCTATCATTTACCATGCCTGTAGCTATCGACTCGTTCTTCTTAAATGACACTAGTTGGGAACAAGCATTTCTTCATTTCATCTTGCAAGCCAAAAGCTTTGTAAGATGGATCTGCCTGATGACAGACGTGGAATTCGGCTAATCCATTTGCTTTGCAAGGTCACAGAAATGTTCACCTGATTCAGAGAAATCTTTGAATGTGCCTCATTTATGAGTGTGATGGTTTCTGTTTGGGTGTGTGCATGTGACTGTGTCTGTGTGTGTGAGAGAGAGAAAGAGAGAGAGGGAAAGAGAGCTTGCATTTGATGGTGACAAAAAAAAAACAAACATACACCAATTCGGGAAATATGTCTCCCAACACTTGCGTTTGTGATTCTTTGTATGCACATGTTTACACTCATGTCAGTACAAGTCCGCTGCAGTGTTTTTGTGTCTGCAAGGCTCAACTTGAACTCGTGATTATGTGCTTACACATGTATGTGAGTGTATAAGGAGGAGTGTCAGAAGTAAACAGCTTGCAGATAAACATTTCCAGAGAGATGGATGTGTTGCTCTAATGCCAAGTGGCTAAACAGGGAGCAGCGAAAGCAGCACTTAATATCACGTACTAGAGGGGAGGTGAGGGCAAGCGGGAGATAGGAAGATAGAAGGAAGAGATGCCTTTATGTTAGGCTGTTGCTATTGCAGGCAAAAAGGGAGATCTTTCACACTGCAAGACCAAGCCTGTAACGTGGCAATGGTACTGAGGTGATGTGTATGAACTTCATTCTCTGCTTGCACAAGTGTGTGTATTAATGTTTCATGTGGGTCTGCTGGGCTTATATATTAAAATCTGCACTGCTAACAACTGTAAAAAAGCACATCATTTAAGAAAAAATGAGATTGTATACATTCTCACACACACAAAAACAAAGAATAACAGGCAATAGAAATGGGCAGTAATAAGGTAATACCATATCCAGAGTATTAAAAAATAGCCACTGTATTGCTTTTATTACCATGTAATGAGCGCACATCTGAAATAAATGCCTTGGAGTATTTGTCCATTCCCACCAGCTGCACCACTGCGTGTGTTTGGAGATGCTTTAAAAGTGATGACAGAACTCCTGATAATGATTTTGGGGCAATTTGGCAAACGACAAACACATGCATACCGGCACATAGTAACTTTTGCATGATGGCCTGGCACAGTGCTGGCTGGTGGAGGGTCCGATGCTTGCTCTTCTTTAAAGTCAATTTGTTAAACATGAAATGCTAGCTATATTATGATCATCAGTAGTGTGAGTTTAAAAACACTTTTATTGCTCTTTCTGGATACAGATCAATGATAAAAATGATCAAGTTTATTAATGACCACACTCGTGCATCCTGCAGCAGCAGCAATGTCTGTCATGATTAAAACCATTGAAGGTTTTTAGTAACATTCAAACTTATTTTTATCCCTATTTATGTTAAATAGATGAAGTTATTCTGTGTTTGTAGGCTGTCTTAGGTTCTAAAGTAGTCTGTAACTTTTTATAAGCTTCCTATACAGTGAACTCATGACAGGGCAGAGCTTGTTATTGTTGCTGGATTAATATTCATGGCACATCTTTATCAGTTTAAAAGCACACTGAACTTTACTTCACATCCCCACATCCTACATGATAATAGTTGATAATTATATTTCTTATTATCTACGGGGGGAGGAGAGGGACAAAAGTGCATATGTGTCATAGATGGAGAGGAAAAAGAGGGAAACACATACGCCCTGAATTAACTGTTTATTTGTGTGAGAGCAATGTTTCAACTATAAATCATTCCCACTGCTCCTGGAAACTTCACCGTATAAATGTTGTGTTTTTAGACTCAAATCATTTAAAGGTTAAAGGATTAAATGCAACACCTGTAGAGGTGCATGCTCTGCTCATGATGCTTGCACTTGTATATTGTAGTTCTTAACACTTGGCTGTAATATCGTATGCCCCAGTAACATCTGGAGAGTGTAAGATGGTATTAAAAAATGAATACCATCCAGTCCAGAAAGGGACACAAACACATTGCTTCTCCTTAGACCAAAATATTTACATTGTCGAAATCATGTCTCTTTGCCTCAGAGTAAATACATTTACTAAACCCAAGTTTATGACAACAATGAAGAACCTTTAGATAGACCACAATTTTTCAATTTTGAATGCAATGATCATTTAAAATATTAACTCTTTCAGTTATATATTTAGACTATATGTCTGCAGACTGTTAACAGCAAATGTGAGCATAAATATTCAATAATACACTGAAGAACACAATAGGCTAAGCTGGTTTTATTGCAGAAGTCCCCAGAAGCAGCACTCCCAGATTCTAATATCTCTTTGAACATGAAAGAAAACAAAAATGCATTGTTGAGTCATTCCTTGGGCCTGAATTCAACAGCTATGAAACATAAAGACTAGGTTAAAACATAGTATATGGCTGACTGCAGCTATCTGGGATGCCTGTTGAAAAGCCTGACTGAATTGTGTGTTCTGGTAGGGTGTTTTTTTTTAACCTAACACGCCAGATCAACTCATATCCATTACATGAATATTTGACATTCATCTGGGGAAAGCTTCCATAGAGAGCATTTAGAAAGGGCAAGAGAGAATTAAGAAAATCTTTAGAAGGTGATTAGAGGAACGTTCTGTCTGTTACATTCATGATGGGCCAATCAAAGCAGAGCTCAGAGATGGAGCACTGAGCAACTTCATCCCCCCTCTCCTCCAGCTTTTCTTTTATTGTATTTGATTGGTTAAAAGTTGTACACACAAACACACATCACGTCAAACACAGCCCATATGTAGAACAATGAGGAGAAAAATATCCTCCCTTTATTCCGTGCTGCTCTGAGTGGGGAGGGGACACATCACTACAGGAGACGCGCAAAAACATCTTCTCTGGGAAGATAAGCTTTCGGTGTGGCTCTCTGCTCTGGTTTTAAAAAGAGATGTGGTCCGGTTCCGAGTAAACTGCCATGGCAGCAGGCCCTGTATATACTTGACAAGCCCACAGTAATGATCGCAAACCCATGCTGAAACAGACTGTACACTGAAAACATCTCTTCTGTCATGAAAAGCTTTCAGTGTCTCTCTCTGCACTTGTTTTAGTAAAGACACGTTGTCCAGTTTAGACATAATTGCTGCCATGGCTAATTCAGAGCTAATCACTCCACTAGCAGCCATTATTTATAAGAATTCACACAACAAGAAACCCTTTCCCCCATCATAAACTCATTTGGAAGCAGTATGGCAGAAAAGCAAAAAACATCCTCCCCAACATGAAAAGCTTTTAGGGTTGTTTTTATTCTTTATTTTATACAGAATCATTGTCCAGTTCTAGTAAAATGGATGCATACTATCTGAGGTATTTACTGCAGTGGAGGCAGCCATTACCAAGGACTTTCAGTATAACTTAACCCAACTCGGTATGGTATGACTCTGAAAGTAGCATCACTCACTCAGTCAGTCAGTCACAGACAGACCCATCTGTAGGGCTGACCTCTGCAGTCAGCCAAAAATCTCACCACGGAGGCTGCTGAAGAGTTTTTAAAACAGCAGTGGAATGAAGATTTTTTTCTAAGATTAAGACTCAAAAGTAGCTATGAATTTTATTCAGCTACTTCAACAACAAATTTGCCAAAGGATTCTTATGAAGCTGCATCTCACTCTGCTATCAATCATTTAAAATTCATAGATATGTTAACTAGAATGATGTATGTGTAATAAAGAAGTGGAAAATATATCAACTGTCCGTCCTAGTAACTATGTTATTTCAAAATATTCTGGTGCAGGGCCAAGATACAACACTGCTCCAAACATACACCGAAAAAAAAGACTGGGAGTGAGGAAGATAAGGAAGAGAGGCTTAGAAATTCACTTCACGCAAACACACCACACACAGCCTATAAAACACACATACACACTTGTACACACTCCCCAAGAGCCTCTACACACAAATCCAGACAATGTGAGGGGCATAAAGAGGAGATGTGAGCATTCCTCAGGGATTGCATAAGGAACTTTGAGAAAAAGGAAGTGACCCTTTACTTTTCGCCCATCCTTTTTTCCCCCTCCTCTCCAATCCTTTAATTTTTTTTCTCCCTTTCGTCCTTTGTGTCTCACACTCCCATTACCTTTCATATGTGTCCTAATTATTATTCCATCTTGTTCTTGTTTTTCTGTTGCAGAAATCTGAAATAAGTTTCTCCCTTTGATCAATGGCATTTCATCAAATCTTAGCCCTGAGAAAAATACATATGCTGAGTGAGAAAAATGAAGAACTACATGAGAGATGGTATCACATAAAGCAATAAAAAAACCCACTAAAATAACATTATCTTATTGATGACATAAATCAGACATGTGGTACTTAATCTTTTAGATATTTAATTCATGCACACATAATTTTAGTTAAGAGGTGTAAGGCGCAATGAGATGAGCAAACAGATAGATGGAATAAAAAGGCAGACTAAAAATGTAGGGGGAAAAAAGGCAGAGGGAGGAGAGAAACAGAGATGCAAAAATGAGCAAGCCAAAGAAAGAAGAAAAAGCAGAGACACTGAGACATGGAGAGAATTGGCGTCGGTGGTCAGATCTAATCCAGTGAGCATGTCTGTTGTCCTGGAAAGGAAACCCAATTATATGGCACTTCCACTGGCCCAATGGCGCTCTGTGTGTATGCTTGAGTGTGTGTGTGTGTGTGTGCACTGGGAAGGTTGCTCTCATTAGGTTGACTGACAGCTCCCATTTTTCCGCCGTGCACTCCTCCTATTTGAGAACACACACACACACACCCATATATGTGCACACAGAAACGCCAAATCCAGGGGTAATTTCTCAGACAGTATTTCCCTCTGTGAAGCCCCAATTGCCATAGCAGCAATTACTGTAAAAGGAAGCTAAACCCCCAGCCAATCGAAAATCCTGGACTAAGCTTCACACAAAAGCACATGGTAGTTTTCAACTGCAGTGCTATGGAGGTGTCTTTACATTATTTGTAGTTTATGCTGTCATGTAGACGTGTCAAAAATGTCAAACATGAAGGCATCAGAGAGATTAGATTTAAATCAGAATTCATCCATTTCTTCCATCTTCAGATAGATAGATATAACAGATGTAACAAAAACAAAAACCGTTCATCAAGTAAATAAAATCAATAAATAAAGAGTGACATACAGCCAGACTGAGGATCTGTGTAGTGGATTGAAATTTAGAGAAAAACTGATCTCTGATCTGTGCCAATGATTTCCTCGTTAAAGGCTCTTATTATCATGTTTTGTTCAAGTGGTAGGAAGGAAGTCTGATGTTCAGGACTTTTAGCTGTCTAAATAATTGCTGGTTTAGGGAGATATCAAACCCATAAGAAAAATAACATCGAGCATTAATTGTAATAGACTTTGCTGTGAAATAGGACGTCAGTTTGATAAGCTCTTAAAGCGGGAGAAAAAGACAAATTAAATGAAAGAAGATTGAATCCAGTGAAACCAGCTAGCTACAGCACATTGAGGACTGTATAATATAGTGCCTGAACAGGATCACAATGGTATTTTCTGCCAACATTCTCCAAGCCAGCGTCCTGATTTCAGTCATTTGTAAGAAAGCCTGAAATTGAATCATTAATCTCTTACTCAAATCACCAGATAGACATTTTCTAAGATGCCCTCACACCCACATGTTGTTTCTCACAGAGCTATGCATGATACAGATGAAGATAAAGCTGACAGACCACGATGGGTTGTGAAACTGCTGTAAGCCAGCTGAACTACAGTTCTCCAAAGACAGCTATGCTGCCCAGTAGCAGCTGGCACTGCTCATCACAAGTTGTTGCCTTTGGGCAAAAAAATATCTACTTTTCTTTTCAAAATATCTTTATAAAAGTAGGTCATTCTGCACGCTTTGAGCATTTTAAAGACAACTTGTACCCACAATGTTTCCTTGGCATATTTTGTTGTTGTTGGTAGAAGGATAGTTATACAGTTTTCCTTATCCACACTGGTTTCTTTATCTTTATTTATTATGAGAGAAAACTATATAGATGATTAAAACAATCTTTAATTAGTTCAAATAATTAATAAATGCTGTATAATTTACTGAAGAGGAACAGTTATAAAATATCCTGTGGAATTTTCTGGCAAACAAATAAGCTTTGTCTGTCAAAATCATTCACTGGTGTCTGCATTGTTCATTCTGTCACAATTTGTTGGCCATGAGACAAAAGTTCACAGAATAACGTCCAAACGTAAACTTAGCACAAAAAGTAGGGAAATGAATGTTTAGTCGATTATTTCTTTGTTGTAACAATGATTCTTGGCAATAAATCTAATACCACTGGAAGGTCTGTTTATTTCCCTTTTTAATTGCGCCACATTTGTAAGGAGCATCAATTGTGGGATGAGCAGCAGAGCTGAGTATGTGGGTTGCACTCATGAAAAATTTGGCAAACCCTCTGCCAATGCCAAACAGCTTATTCTGCTGTTGCTATTGACTCTTGTTTTCAGCTTTTGGTACCCCCAAATGCTGACAACCATGTGCTTGATTGTCATCATTGGAGGCAAGAGATGTTGTCAGAGACTACATCCAGAATTTTGGAGTGGGGAGGATGGAATGGCCTATCAGCAGTCCTGACCTCAACTCCACTGAACACTTGTGGGATCAGCTTGGGCATGCTGTTCATGACTGACCAACATAACTACAATATATTGGCTGGCTTGTGACAATTGCTGGTTGAGGGATTGGATGCCACCCCAGGCTGGTGACCAGCATGAGGAGGAGGTGCCATGCTAGTATTGCTGTGTATGGTTCTTCCACACGCTACTGAGGCTAATAAACTGTTAAATTACCCATATGTCTTGTTTCTTCAGACTTCAATCATCCAATCCACCAAATTGGCAGAATAATCTGTTTGGCAGTGGCAGATAAGATTTTGCGTGTTTTTCATTGGCACAACCCACATACTCAGCTCTGCTGCTCATCCCACAAATGCATGGTCCTTATAAATGTGGCACCATTTGAAAGGGAAATAAACAGGCTTTCCAACGTTATCAGATTTATTGACAAGAAGCATTGTTACAACAAAGAAATAATCTTCCCAACACAAATTTCTTTACTTTTTTTGCAAAGTTTGTATTTGTGATACGAGAGTTTGTCAGACATCTCCAAAAACTGACATGGTAATCAAGGAATCGATGGAGTAAGAGGAGAGGGCAGAACCTCACTTCATCTTATTCACCCTTACACAGAAAGGCTTCTAAAGCAACATAAAAACTTAACAATGACATATCCCAGCTGTCAGCCTGAAGTAATACATGAGATAAGATAGCCTTTTATAGTGTCTAACAGAAAGATCAACTGCCACCATGTTTGCCTTGACTTCTGTCTTAATTATTTTTACTGTCATGCAGACGTGTCAAAAAAATCAAATATCACACAAATGTCAAATGTCTTTTAATTTGTATATTGTTTTTTCATCATTCCTTGTTGCTAAAATATTTAGAAAAAAAATTTGATTTAGATTAAAGAATTTAGTGAATACTTCTTAAGATGCTTATCATAATGTATTTCTGTGTGTATGTTTATGTAAATGTAGGAGACACAAATGAACTTTAATCTCTTTTGACAGCAGCACTAAATGATGATGGCTTTCATATGTGACAGGATTGAATCTGCCTCGTGTGTGTTTGTGTGGAGGGATGGGCCATGATAAATGATCTGTCGGTAGCAGTGTCCTTTAGATGGGATGTTTTTCCCCAAACAAGGTCTTAACATTTATCATGTTCGCCCATAGATATAAATGAATGGCTTGAGGGACGGATGGTTAGATAACTAGCTTAATGCATGGATGGAAGGACCAATGGATGGATGGATGAATGAAAGCCATCTCAGCCATGTACTGCTGAGAGAAGAAGAGTGGTAGGTACTGATGGGCATGTGGAGGTGAAAAGGAAGCAAGGGGGTGAGGAGATACAGTGAGAAAGGGAGATTAAAAAAAGGATGAGGAGAGAATCAAAGGCACTGTTTAGCTTTCATAAACATCAATGTCAGATTGAGTTGAATAGCCTCAGCTTCAGGGTCAATCTCTGCTTTTGCTATGCCATGATAACAATGTTACATTGGACTTACAGTGGAACACACTTTTCCAATCACATGTATGCAGTATTGCATTGTAAATACACACATATGGGTGCATGCACACTCACACACACACGCAACCACACACACACACACACAGCTCCAGCTCAGTATTGATTCATCTAAGTGCTTGCAGGATGAGAGTGAATTTTGGCAAACATACAAAGACCATTATGACATGGATGGAGAGAAAGACACAGTGTGTTGGCGGTAAAAGAGAGGAGCGATAGGAAAGCGAAGCAATATTGACAAAGAAAGGAAGACATTGGGAGAGAGTGGGTGATGAGGGAGATACATAAAAAATAAGAGTGAAGGAAAATAAGAGAGGGAGAAAAAGGACAAAGACAGTGAGGTGGGGGTGGGAGAGTAAGGCAGATTGATGGGAGAGGGAGGATGCAGCATGTCAGACAGAAGGACAACAGAGAGAAAATGTGGGACAGAAAAAATGAATGGAGGGCTATGCTTGTTGGCCAAGCAGACAGAGATTAAAGAAAGGAGAATTTTAAGTCCACCTCCTTTCTCCACTCTCACTGATTTATTGTGTCTCTCAGTCTGTCTCAGCTAGGTTTCTTTACAGTCTATCCATGTTCTGAGGCAATTGTGTAGGTATTTTTTTTATGTTCGATCTGACATCTGCGGACAACCTGTAGGTGGGCAATTTTATGCAGATTCTGAGTGGGTCTGTAGATATACTGGCACATTTCCCCGAGTGATGTTTTTGCCTTTAAGCCTTGTTTTCTCCACACAACAGAAATGTTCTCCAGCAGTGCTTAATAATTCCAGAATATTCCCAACAGAAATCAGTTTCTTCCAATAATTTAAGACAAGTGATTAAGTAAAAGAACAAAAAAGGTTAATTATAACCTACAATTTAGCTAAGTTAGATTGATAAAACTAAGAATTTCAAACAAAATCATTCACATTGAAAAATTGAAATCACATGCACAGACTGATTTATGCTGGATTTGTAGGACTCAGTAATGACTCAGTGAAGAGTATTTTCTTGTGCTTTATTTCGTTAACATAATATGGATAATCTGTGACTGTGTGCTTTGTTTTCACATACACTCATACATATGCATGTGCAAGCACTTGGAGAGCATTTCCATGTATATTAATCTTTATAATTGCAAGAACAAGATTGGTTTCTGTGTACATGAGTACTTGTCTCTATGCATATGATTATCTTGGTGTTACACATCTTAATGTGCATGTGTTAATTTCTGTCTGTGAATAGTTCTGAACATGTGAAAATCTTCAAGAATTGTGAGGGTTTGCAGTGAGCTGGAGTTCAGCATCATCCCTAAAGGGCAATTACAGTGTAGCAGATGCAATTTCATACCATGCAGAGAATATTGAGCAATCTGAAATTGTTCTTATCACAGTTACTGGACCATTGCTTTAATTGCACTGAGAGTTTAAATGCATGCTCTGTGAAGGGAGGGTGAGAGTGAGATTGAAAAGCACACCACATGGTCGTGGGAAACAGAACAATTCACTGAACATTACACAAGGATGCAGATGAATTCTCAAGTGGCTTTTTTGATAATAAACTCTCCATTTCTTAATCAGAGTTTACAACACAGATGTGATATGAAGTTAAAAGTAAAGTGTCATGCAGACACAGAAAACAGCCTGAATATAAGGACACTGACTTGAACCCTTAAAGCTAATGCCTTGAGCAAAGACATTATCTTTAAGGATCCACTTACCCTTCTATGGCACACTTGGTGTCAGGTGGAGTTACTTTTTTTGATTTGGCATAACCACAGCCTGAGGCTTAAGTCAGACAGATTCAGAAAGATCAAGATATGGCAGCTCTGTCTATCTTGGGAGCAAATATGATGATTAAATTTCAACATTGTTTCACTGGAGAAATAAACCATAGCACTGAAAATGAGCTTAATGAAAGCAAATATCTATCCAGATCATTTCAACAATACTTGGCATTTTTTTACAATTTTGTCACAAGGGGGAAACAAAAAGTAAAACATAATTTAATTATCATGTTTACAATAACACACATTCCCATTGATTCAGGATTTTTTTGATTAATACCAGGTGCTGATTTGCATTCATATCTGTGTCGGCAGACTTTTTTAGGAAACCTACCTGGCTACTATGTAAACTTTAATCAGTCTGTGTTAAGAATCATTCTGATAGTTGAATATTATGTATTTGTTTTTTTTTTAATTGTTGGTATTCTACAATATCAAGTTGTTTGTTATTTTGTATGGCTACTTCCTTGGCCAAGTCTCCCTTGTAGAATATTTTACATTTAAAGTAAATGTAACCGTCATAGTCCTTTTTTGCCACTCAGTCTTTCATCAATGAATTCCTTTCCCTCTATACCACTTATCTGCCATCCATTCTAAAGTTTAATGATCTAATAATGGGCTTATATAGACTATTAAATATTATATATATTTTGAATGCAATAAGGCCTCTCCATTCTTCAGTCCAGGTCTTCATGAATCACCTTTGACTCTCCATAACTTAAATCCGAATGCTCTCAGGTATGTAATGTCTGTGTCATTTATACCGCCTCTCACTCTACTTCATCTACCAGAGTCTGCTATCCATTAACATTTTTCTTCTTATGGGATGCACTCCATCCATCTCAGCTTCAAACTTTCCCTTATTTTCCTCCTTCTGTCTGACTCTCCATCACTCTAAGTATCTGGGCCAGTCATCCCTTCATTCCTCCTGAGGATGGATGGTTTCCTCTAAATATCAGTCTGATCACACCACCGCTTTCATTTCTGACTCAAAACATATTTCAAAATGTTACATGTGAAAGCCATTCTCACCCAGCTCTGCCGTCTAACCACATTAAAGTTGAATTCCTTCGCAGTACAAACCACTTCAATTAGTATTCAACCTCTGGGGCTGTAATTAATGAAGTATATATGGAGCCAATAAACAGAGTATCTTATTTTGGCAACCTCATTAAATTCCACTTAATGATTTATGTCACTGCTTGAAAGTTTTAAGCCCAGATGTTTTTTCTTTTTTCTTTTTCTAACACAATGAGCAACTGCTGTCAAGTGTAAAACGTGCTTTTATAAACATATTTAAACCATGCTTGTATATTTAGCAATAATTAGCCAGTAGTCCACAGTTAGGATGAGACTATAAGTCATCACCACAAACAAGAATTGATTTCATCTGAAATTCCCCTTTAGTTTTTCAACTAACAGGCTCAGCTAGCATGTGGTCATGTTAACAAATTTTAATTTTAGAGATTAGGATGGTCTGACCTGTGTTTAAGTCTGCAGCAAAGTTTATGTAATCTAAATAAATATATTTAAATGTCTGACACCAGCTCACAGGTTTTTGTGACACTAATGTGTAATGACACGGAAAAATGAGGGAATGTATGTAGTTTACACGTGGCCAAGCAGTTGTGAACAGTGCATAAGCACGACAGTCTGTTTGAATCAATAATCAATCTTCTTCAAGTGATTAAAGGAGTTAACACACTGTGGCTGCCGCTAATGTATATCACTAACTCTACTTGTTGCAATGTTATTCTTGAATCATTTTCATAATATTGAAATTATGCAAATCATTCAGACCACACAAGCAAAATTAATTATCCATCTAATTATGACACATAGCCTGCAATTCAAGCCTAAAGTTGACACATTTTTCCCTTCCCTATTCCTTAAATTGAACCACACTTACAGTTACAATAACCATGGGTGGAAAGTAACCATTAACATTTACTCAAATTACTGTAACTAAGTCTTTTTTGGTGGTTACATTTTAAAGTCAGTAATTTTACTCAAGTATATTTTTTAAGGAAGTATTGTACTTGGCTACTTTTTAAAATGCATTAAGTTATGTGTAAAAAACACAGTAAAGCAAAAACTGGAGTGTTGATATCTCAATTTTCTTTGGTGTTGGAGCTCTTTTGCTCCTGTTTCTGGTGGATTGTTGTTTTGCACCATGAGTGAAGTTATCCACTGGATTAGAGTTTCCACCTGTGACCTTTGATGTTTGTATAGGATGCACAATATGTAATCTTTTCTCAGTATGCATTGCCTCTCTATGTGGTTGACTCTGTCATTTATTCTTGACAGCGGAGGCCCAGCTACCACAGACTTCCAAAAGTAAATGCAGCTCTGTCATATTGTAAATATTTAGCACCTAATTGTGGTTTAAATATACAGAGTGTGGACAGATAAAGACTCTTTCAAAGTGTTAAATCAGAGTCTTTAAGAGTTAAATTAACTTTGTCAATTTTGCTGTGTATTTTACTTTATAATGGAGGTGTGACTTTACCTGAACAACATGGTTAAAGATCTATGCTCTTGCCAATAAGGAGGGGTCACATTTTACTCCTCAGTAGCTACTCAGTTCTTAAAATAAAACTTAAATTGACTACTTTTTACTTTACTTGAGTAGATTTTTAGACCATTAATTTCACTTTTATGTCTTAAGTAAATTCTAACCAGAGTAACTGTACATTTACTCGAATACAATACTTGATTACCTTTTCACCTCTGACAAAAACCTAAACCATGACATGGTGACATTCATGAAAGAACACACCAAAATAAAAATTTTCAGCTCTCATCAAGTGTATTTATGTAATCTTTAAATTATGTGTTTTCATCCAAACTAAATATTGACTGAAGGTTTCCCATCTTTCACCTAATGCACATAATGTTTGAATAGTTGTGAGGGCAAGAAGGAAACTTGAGTGTCAAAGTTAATCACTGAATATCATAACTACCATCATTAACACTGTTGTACATGTGTTAAACTTTGTGTTTGCAATGTGTGAGGGAGAGAGAAAAAGAAGGAGAGAGAAAATATTTGATTTATGAGAAAAAAAGGCAATATATTTGTGATTGTGTACAAAAAAAGGTAATGCATAAGCATGACAGGCTTACTGACATCAGTTTATTATTTAGCTGTAAAAATGACATTAACACAAGTCCACAAAGGACAGAACAGCATTTAGTTGATCATATGTTGAAACAGTCAGAACCCCAAAAGCAATTCAACAGCACATGACATGAAGCTGAACAAATCCTCAGATTTGAAAAGCAGGGACCAGCTATCCAGCCTATTGTTGTTCTTGATAAGCCACTTGAGAAATTTAATTAATCATTTTAATAGCTTTGCATAATTTATTCCAGCTTTGTTTGAAGTAGGAAGGGACATGAAAAATAATGCTGAACAAATATACTGGCTCTTCTGAAAACTATTGTCTGCCTAAAATTATAAAGAGCCAAAAAGATGAAAAGAATAACATCAAATAGACTTTGCAACAACTTTTTAGGATTCTCTAAGAAAGATGAAATGTCAATATGGAAGAAATGAGGGACAAAACAGAAAGAACAAGAAAAAGCTAAGGCAAGAATATTGTATATTTGACATATTTCTAAGGATGAATGGAGGGATGGACTGAAAAGTGAAAAGATAGAGGAAGTAGAAGGGATCAGTTGATAATCTGGATGTCAGACTGTGTGTTTCCCCCTAAGGTGCAGTTACCAAAGTTCTTGCAACAACACCTTTGTGGACCTGTGATGTGGATGATTATAACCTGGTTTAGGGAGCTTTCATCCCAGGGTTCTTATAGTGCACATATGCTTTTGCTATAGGATGCCCTTGGGGAACTAAACCCACAAGAAGTAGTCAGATACAGTAACACACACCAAAGAAGCTGAGCGATTATGTAAGTCTCTGAGGGGATCAAACTCAAACGTCCACAGGTTGGACCATTTTACTTTTAACTGCTCCTCAAATGCATCTCTCCAACTAAATATGTTTTGTATCTTTTCTTTTCTCCGAAACACTATTTATAATTCATATGAATAAGTCCAAGTTTCTTTCTGATAGTTTTCCAGAATGAGTATAGTAACATAAGACATCTAACCTAACCAGAGCATTCAAGGCTTTCTTTTAAAAATGTTTAAGGAATGGGTGAGAAAGTTACAGCAAAGAACTATATAAATGGATTAAGGCCTGCACAACTTCCAGGAAAGAAACAAGATAGCTCACCAGAGGTTAGGAAATACTAGATAATGAATCATACTATAACAGGTGTTTTGCAATGTTGACTTACAGCTTTTGGTAATGGAGATATATCTGAACAAATGCTCATGACCATTTATAACTGTCTTTATTTTTGGCTTATGAAACAGTCATTACATATGTCAGCCAGATTTTTTTCTGAACGAGCTATGCTTCTCATTAGTGAGAGTCTAGTTCCAATGCACTGAGCTCCTTTAAATAAGGTGTGATTAATGTGAGTGTGTTCAGTTTTCACAGGAGTTAATTAGTAGGCTGAGGCATATGATTTTATTGGCCCCATTGGATAAAACCTTTTTTTTCTAGATTTAGACTCCTATTCCATCTTAACTGCTTGTAAATCATACAGATAATAATATGTGATTTTTTTCTGCATGAAATGATAATAGAGTTTAATATGTCCCATCTGCACTCAATGCACTGAATCATGACCTCAATAGATAAATGCCTCACACGAACACAGCAGCATTACTCACATGCTGCCACTGTTCCCGGATGAGTGGCCGGTATCGAAGGAAGTATTTCAGTGGGAAGTTGTCGATGTCAGGCCAGGTGGCAGGGCTGTGCCAGGTAACCTCAAGCCTCCGGGCATTGAAACGGATCGGAGTCGCCGTCACACGCTCTGGGGGGTCTGGTTTGACTGTGGGGTGAATAAAAACCAAGTTAAAGGGTCATCCCTTGGATTTAACACATAAAGGTCAATGCACTTGTCATGAAGAGTACTACTCAAAAAGTTAAAACAGCTTAATGTCTTCAGCAGCTCTGGAGGGGAGAATGTGAAAAAATAACCCTGACAGTGTCATGATTGTTTAAGACCTAGAATTTAAGATGTATTCAGGCTGAAAACACAATTCCTTGTTATTTTTCCACTCTAAGTTCAAGAAAGCCAAACATGAGTTGGAGCAAAAATTCTGCTGCAATTTTTACTGTTATTTAGTAGTGTTGTTTTAGGCAATAATTTCTTGAGGCCATTGAATTTACTAATGGAAAATGTTAATCTGGGGGTAGAATAAGGGGACATTTGGTAATTTAGTAGTAAAATAGGAGGAGAGGGCAAAGAGACATGAGGGAGATGTGGCATATTATAATATGAAAGATTATCAGTCCATGATGAAAGGCATGTGTAAATGGTCTCTGTCTGAATGCATGTCCACTGAGGTAGATAGGCAGAGGGCTTGAGAATACAATTCAGTGCTTTTCAGTGCATATTGAATGACCAGCCCTTTCTTAGATCTCCCCCATGAGAACACACTGTCCTGCCACTTTAACTACATGAAACCCTTTCTAAAGCAGATACATACATAACATTACAATAGGAAATGGATAGCAGCAATTTCAAACTGAATGTCTGATAAGTACACAGGGATGTAGAGCAGAGGATGAAAGCATCTCAGTTAAATGAAAAAGAAGAACAAGGCATGTCAACAGAAAGCACACAGGCTAACCGAAACAGAGAGAAGCAAACAGACAGACACCTCTTTCAGTATATGACCTTCATAGAATAAATGATTAGAAATATGAAAGATAGATGGAGAAGATAAGAGACAGATAAAAGCACACAGACAGCTTTCTCCCTTGAGGAAAAGATGTTAACTCATTGTGACCTTCTCCAAGAAAATGTGAGAAATAGAGAAAGGACAGCAGATAGAGAGAAAGAATAGAAAAGCACATAAAGGCAGTGTGAAACCAAAGTCAGAGGAGACCAGAGCTCAGAATTTCTCGTCTTTGTCCACATTTGCTTTGTCCAACAGTGAATAACAGTAGGAAACATGTGCAAGCACAGAATAAAATAGAAAGAAATCTGTATGGGTTGGGCGCCTCAGAGGCTTTTAAAGTATTCATATCACTTGAGTATTAGCTTTGTGTTGCATGAGCAATGAACACATCCTTCTTTTGATGACCTGTGGGGGGCACCTGCAGCCTGACCAAGCATTGCTAGTAATACTAAAGTGGCAAGAAAGAGAGGATTTTCTCCTTGTTGAAGTTCAAATCCAATGAGGCCGTAGGGGTCTTTTCCTTAGTAGACAAAAACAAGTTTCAAGGAAATAGAATTATGCTAACCTGTACAACTGTGCAAGAACTGATCAAGAGCTCAAAGACTTACAGTGGGTTTTTTTTTTTACTTGTGAATAACCATCCAAGAATTGATTAACGGTCTGAGCCAAACTTGTTCCTCCATCTCGTGGGGACCAAAACATGGGGAAAAAAATCATTCCGTTGAAAAAAAAAAAAAAAAAACTGTCAAAGTTGCTATCCACAGAGACACATCACAGGCTTTTTCTCATTGTGAGATTCTCAGGCCATCTTTTGTGTAAAGACTTGTGCAGCCTGGTAAAGTATGACACAATGACCAAACAGCCTATCATTGTTTGTCACAGCCCAGTCACAATGCATTGTGGGATACAAAACAGACAATATGGCTGACAGTATTAGCCACAAGCTTAAGAAATGATAGAAAATTTGATTAAAAAATTGATAAAAAACGTTCATATTGGAGTAACTGGTGTGGATGCAATTTTTAAAGAACTTGGAAAATCCCTCATGTTCCAGGCTCACTAGAAAAGCCTCTTCAATAGCCATGCAAGTGGCTGTGATTTACGGTTATTTGACCTTTTGTAACCTGTGTCTCTTCTTGTCATAAATGCAATGTTGGTCTCAGAGAAGTTAAATACAATGGTGACAGTGCCTATTGCTTGCTAATGAAAGCCAGAGAAGGTAGGTCGAGCTAACACAACGGACTCATTCATTTACTTATTTATGCTTGAGGCAGCCCACTGTTTTAAGCACACTAGCATTTCAGAAAAATGGTCTGGATGGTTGGATTTTAAAAACTGAATTAACTGCTGTAACTTCTTCAATAGTTTCTTTCAAGTATAGTTTCTGTAAACTACTGCATAATCAGTCTTTATTGAGACTATTTTTGTTAATCTAACATAGAATAATGAAATTTTGATTAGTAAATGTGGAGTAGAATAAAGGTTATGTAATGCTATAAATAAAAGAGAAGTGCTGTTTCAAAAAATAAACAAGAGCTATAACTCTGAATCTAGGTAAATGTTGAAGTGAATAACAGAATTTGGGTGGGAGGAAAAATGAAACCAAAAATGTCTTTTATGATCCTGCAGGTAGTTTTCTGACCTCCCATTGATGGGTCTGCCCATGCTCAGCTTTAGCAAGTTTTTCATGCCTCCCTCTGCTCTTCTAAATCAAATCTGTGACCACATTACAGTCCCTCTTTTTTCCTTTTGTTTCATGTTGCAATGGTCACACCAGCTCATTCTCACTCTTTGCTGAGGATGCAAGTAAAGAGATGTATTGAAACATAAAACTGCAATCATTCAAATAGGTACTCGCAGAACTATTATATGCACTGTGCTGAAAATGGAACAGTCATTTGGGAGGGAGAGTGCATAATCTTTCTTACTATAAGAAAAAAAGGTCCTTTGAAATTGCTCCTTTGGCTGGAGACTACTGCAGAAATCATGCAGTAAAGTGTAAAATATCTGCAAGGGCTAAATCTGCATTAAGAACCCAATGTACAAATATGTTTGTATGAAAGCTACTTAGAACTTTGCAGTTTTTGTAAAACCATTATTTTGCATGATGTAGTCATTTTACTCAATGCATCCAGGTGTGACCTCATGAGGAAAAAAACATCTAAACCACAATAGCTTTTACTAGACCACTAGATACTAAATCACATCCTCTTTCACATTAAAGGGCTTGTAACAAGAAAGAACACAAAACATCAAAAAAGTAGAATCACTTTATTGTTCCACTGTAGTGCAGATGCAGGCTGAAAGCATCTAACTGTGGATTTGAACAACTGGATAAGTGGAGAGAGGTGAAGTGCTGCTGTCTATTTCTGAAATCTCAAAAATGGAACCAAAATGGTATAAGAAAAAAAAAAACAAAAAAAACAAAAAAAAAAAAACAATGCTATAAATAAATTGCTGTTGTTTGAGTGCAGCACACAACCTTCCCTGTACACTATGAAGATGTTCATGTCTTTTAAAAAACTTAAAATCTTTAAGGAAACACTTTTTTACACAAACTGTGCTGTGAGTTAAGTAATAAAGGTAAAAGAAGTGGTAAAATCACAAACTGAAATCCCAGATTGAATCCTTTAGACATATCTCAGTATCAGTCATTTCAAACTACAGCTAATTTCTGAGTGAAGAATGTGTTATTCTATGTGCACAAGGATTTCATGGGTGCACAAGTATTCCTCATTTATTCTCTAAACTGAAATGACACAAAATCCCACATAATCACAGACTATTCTGCTAAGACTGTGACTGTCCCAAATTCACATGGCTTATATGCTCAAAGATATGTCAGGGAAGAAGCATAAAACAGACTTTCAGGAAGCATACAAAAAAATATGACATCTTTGCTCCTTTTCAAAGAAATTGCGGATGATAGTCCTCCTAGCATCAGCCTAGCAGGGAAGAATTCCAGACCTATAATGAGACATTTCTGAGCCCTTATCTTCTGTTTTATTTGGCAAAACTGCTATGTGGATGCAAAACATGACCTCTAACCTTTTACGTTTATAGATTTGAATATTGTATACTAAACTTTAGACTTGCTTATGGTAATTTTTGGGATGATGATAACTGCAATTGGTGTTGCTCTTAAGAAGTCCACTGCTGCATTGCAGAAAGTTTCCTTGTTATAATTTGGCCATGCCTCTAATTAGAGCATATCTTAGTTACCATGCCTCTGGCCCTCTGCAAAAAGTAGTTGTGCTTGGTAGCAAGGCCTGACCTCTGACCTCTATTACATAACACACACTTTTCTTAGCAAATTAAAGAAGTCTTTAATAACAAAACTCTTTTGCAGAACAGTCTTGGCTACACTTTTGGTATAATCAAACAAAAATCCAGAAAGAATTCTGATAAATAGAACCTTGGTGTTATTGTGAAAATTGTTTTTAACTCTGCTATGAACACATTCTCTTTGACTGGTCGCAGACTACTTTTAGTTGCTGCTCCAGGGCCCAAATGACAGAGTAACCTGCATTATATCCCTCCACTTTTTCAGTTTAACTGGAATGATGACAGAAGTGACAGAAGATTTGACAGTGATGATGAAAAAGTAGTGCAGCTACATTTACCCTTATGGGATTAGGTCATTGCATATTAATTATAATCACAATGAATTAGTAATGTAGCACTGGTTTGACAGCAGTTGGTCAACTGGACTGATGTCAGAGCCGACTTGGGAAAAAAAAAAAAAAAACCTTTGTAAAGATGCGTTAACTGTAGAAACCTTTACACTTAGAGAGCATCAGTAAGCGTTTGATCAGCCTGTCACTAGAAAGCTTAAAGTTATCATTTAATGACTCTGGAGGCTCCTTGAGGGTTCTCTTTGTACCATACCCACAGCATGCACATGTGAAGACACACACACACATACAGGCACTATCTCATCTCATCTAATTTCAATCCAGCTTTGGTTGGATGAACAGGGACAGTTGAGAACCGTCTTACTCCCACACAGAATTCAGAAGTGCACCAGGAAGCATGAAATTGTTTTATTTATTTACGATCTGCCTCGTTGTCCCTGATAATGAATGTGACTTACAACTTAAAATGGCATGAGAAAGACTTTCAACAATGCTGAAAGCAGAGGTTGGGGTTAAGTGGAAGCAAAAAATAAAAACAGATCAGTGGGGAAAAGGACAAAACAGAAAGGAAGATGGTAGACCACAGATGCAATGTTTTTGAGACATAAGAGTTTAAAAATTATGTGTCTACTTTTGTTAATCAAGAAAATAATATACAGCCCCATACTCTTACATTTAAGTGTTCAATGATAAGATTTTGTTGATCATAACCAAGGCACAAAGACGGGAAAGAGGAGGAAAGACACTGAAGAAAAAGAGTCAACAGAATGGCATGCAGGATAGAAAGGGAAAGCAAAGGGACAGAAAGGAACAGTGGGGTATTTTGCTATCACCAATAGTTGAAGGATATTTCCTGAGCCAAGGCGCTAATCCGGCTAGCATTAACATTTTCATGAGTCCTGTGTCCGGGGTTTGGCAGAGCATGTCACTGCCTCATTTGGTTACTTATGTATACACTCACACGCACACACAGAGCTTCATGCACACACACAATCTCTTTTCAATACCTCACCCTCTCCACGGACACATTGCACAAAAATGCTGCAACCTCATTGGTGTCTGTGTGTGTTTATGCGTCATGCACACCCATATCGCACTCTAAGCAATACAACAAAGCTGAGGACCGCTGGCAGCACTTCCCTTATCTATCAAAGTACTCCTCATTCCTTCTTTAAAATGAATTTCTCCTCTTCACTGCTTTCCAGTCTGAGTCAGTCATGAATTCTAAGAGTCTTGCTGTTATTATGTAGCCTTCTGCAGCTTAAGTGAACAAAAACTTCACCATCCAAACTGCATTTCTTTAAACTACTTACCACATAACCATGAAGGCTGTACTTTTCAAAATAGGAATGAAGGAACAAACTTTTAAGGCTGATGTTTTTACGTCAAATATGCCTTTTCACTGAGAACAATAGGAAAGGTATTGTGAATGTCATGTCCTATCAAACCTCAATTAAATATATTTCGTCTAGAAAAGCTCTATTTACTTATTAATTCTGTGTTACTATCCACTGTATTTGATACTATCAGGAGTGCAAAGTCAAAAAGCTTCTTGAAAATGGACTATGCTGTTGGTTAAATAAAAAAGACTGTGTACTTTTCTTTCAGCTATCAGACATTTATTCAGCTATTCAAATGTCATTTTTCTTCTTCTCTTTTTTGACTTTCTTTCACCAAGTGTTTGTGCACATCCAAAATGGTACCAGAAGTACATGAAGTCAGTCATCTGTAGTCAAACAAATACATTAATGCTACTCAGCTGTTGACATCCTCAGTGAGGTCTTGACACTGAATATTTTACAGAGAATGAAAAAAAAAGACCTGTCATTTAGTCCTGGACTT
This sequence comes from Cheilinus undulatus, assembly GCF_018320785.1. Lineage (NCBI taxonomy): Eukaryota > Metazoa > Chordata > Actinopteri > Labriformes > Labridae > Cheilinus > Cheilinus undulatus. Next base: position 28,694,473 of record NC_054881.1, on the reverse strand, counting down.
AAAATATTGTTTGCAACAGGAAATAGTTATTATTTGCTGCTTGGTAGAGTTTTAAGGAAATATTTGAAATTTTTCAAAATGCCTTTGGTTCACCTTCTGGACCAGTAAACTCTGAAACATGATAAAACCACTTAATTTTTTCAGCAAATGAAAAACATCTTATTTGATGTGTATAAAAGGGAGGAAATACTTTAACAAAATATCCCATATGTAGAGCTCATGTCCATTAACAGCTTTTTTCTGTTCTGGCAGCCGCCACAGTCTCAGATTCAGGGTGCATTTCTGCTGCTAGGTTATAAAAGATAACTTCTACTCCTTTTAGGCACCATCACATCTATTTATAAAAAGGTCCATGTTGTTTTATATTTTCCTTTTAAAAGGAAATGTAGCCAAGAAACATAAAAAATAATCTGCAAATCCCTGGCACTGACAGCAGCACCAGAGCTGGAAACAGTACCCTCCACTGTGGCTCAGTAGGTAGAGTCAGCTGTGTCCCACCAGAAGGTCAGCTATTGTAGTTGCATGTTTACATGTCCAAGGGCAAGACACTTAACCCACAGTTGCTCCCAGTGCTGCATCAGTGGCATATGAATCTGTATGGATGCTGGAAAATTAATACTCATATTCAGAAATAATACTCAAAATAATATGAATATGCAGGTAGCAGTAGTTTTGTATCAATGATATAGGTGTCAGTATACATTTAGGATGTGCTAAGTGTCTCATGTGATTCAACTCATTGTTCATTGCTGTTAACCCTCTGAGCCCTATGCTATTTTTTTAACCATTGTGTCTCCTTTGGACTTTTCATCTTAAAAAGTTTACAGTCAAGCTCTATACATCCCTTTCTAGGAGCTTAGGCTTTAAGTATATGTCCCTGCAGTAATGCCACTTGAATTTTCAAATAAAGCTATGGGACTGTAAAGACAAAAGAAAAACCCTAAATGGAAATTTAAAATTAAATATATTTAATTATTAGAGCTAACAATAATGACTAAGGGTTTTCTTTGCACAAAGTTGTTCTCCTGTCTCTTGGAGACCAGTGAAAAAATAATAATTCTGTGACAAAATGTGGTCAAGATATTCACATTTTTACCAAAAAAGTCCTTGTGCTTTTGGGAATTTCAGTCATTACTCAAAGACACAGAGGGACACATCACAGCATCTCTGTGTATCTTGCTCTCTATTATGAGTCAATCAGGCTCTCATCTCCAGTTTCAAAGTGTTTGCACATTCGCTGTTTGGCAAAGCATGGTGTGATGACAGAACAGCTTGCCATTGGTTGTCACAGCCCAGTCACAATACATTGTGCGAGACAAACAGACAATATTGCAGAAAAGCATTAGATGCCAACAGCAGGAATGACTGAAAAATTGATTATAAATTAAAAGACATTTAACATCAGAATTAATGGTGTGGATTTATTCTTTAAAGACCCTGAAAAGTTCCAGACTCCCTGGAAATCGTTCTGTAAGAGCTACAAAGGCATGGATAGCATCATTGGAATGGCACAATGGAGGGCTTTCAAAGGAAAAAGTGGCTACAATTTAGGGGTTCAAAAGTTATTTAACTTTGAATAAAAAAGGGCTTTGTACTCCCTAGTCAAATGACTAGAGAAGTGTTATACAAGCTGAGGTCCGTTTACCAGAAAATGATTTGGATTAGTTTTTTCTCTGCCACTGTTGTTGACAGAGCTAAAATCAGAAGTTTCACCCCTTCCCAATTTTGATTGGCTGATGAGCGAAAAGTGACACTGGTAAATGTGGCAGTTGTCTGAAAACTGGACTTTTTTAAACTGTGAGTGCAGCAACAAAAAATAGTTAACTTAGGATGCTGGGGGCTGAAAACACTTAACTGGAACAAACAAGCCGTCCTAGGACATAAAACAGTATGAAAGGACTGAGGGACTTTAATAATACATTAAATCTTACCTATACTGGATTCCTCAAAAATAAAGGTGGCAGAGGCTTTTCCCAAGGCATTAACAGCAGTCACGTTAACTTTGTAAGGGTAGCTGGAAAAGACCTCTGGAAAACGTACACGACAGCGGTTCTTGTGATCTGGATCTTTCTGTACTTCCAGTGAACGTTGGTTATGTCTGAAGAGGAGAGAGAATCAAAAAGGTTAGTCGATAATGAAAGGGGGCAGTTGGAAGTAGAAACACAAACCGAATGGGTTGATTCAAGTTGTAAAAATTTTTGTGAAAACAGTGACCTTATTTTGTAAAAATTGTATATACCAGCTTATGTTGTTTTCTTCTTTCCTTTTGACAGAACTGATATTATATATTAAGACTGGAGCATTGTTTTGATGGTTGACTGTGTCAGCTTCCACATTTTGGAATACAGCTTGGATTTGGGGCATAGCCAGACACCAGTCTGAATGATTTAAATGTTTTTACATTTTGACATCAAGGCATACATAGGCTGAAAAATCACGTTTTACATTTGTTTGAAGGCTAAAAGAATTTTGAATCAGTCACTTTTTCATTTGAAATAAAGAATAAAAGTCAGATTTAAGAGAGATCTACCAAGCCAGGGATGTTTTGGGAAGAAATAAATGAAAGACCCCCCATTGAAAACAAACAAACAAAAATATGAGGCTAATAGTCTTGATCCACTCACACTCAAACTTACACACAAAGATTCCTGACCTGGTCCTAAAAGACACACAATACTCACAACAAACCTCCATCTATACTTCTTTCTGTCTAGCGCTGCCTCTCTGTTTCATTTCTCATTATTATTCACAGAACAGAATAGAATTGCCGCATTAATGAAAGCAGTGTCCACCTGCTGTGATGTGAGCTGTGGGACTGTGATCTGGGAATATCAAAGAGAACATGACTGAGAATGTCTTGCTGTGTCTCCATCCACATTCTGAGTATTTAAGATCTGCCTACTGTTAAATCAGCCAAAGCCTGGACATCAGAGGACAGGTAGGGATAGAGAGAAAACAAAGTCACCTTTTTTCTCCTAAAAGCCTCTTTTTTATAAATAAATTATATGCCATATTGTTTTCTTAAACTTTTCAACTTGAAGCAAGAATATGTAGAAATTTGGTTTGCTGTACTTTGGTATTCAAGGTGTCGAAAAGAAGTATGAAGGTTTGGAACCCAAGAGATCTCTGGATCCAACTGTTTTATCTTAAAAAATGTATAGTTGTTACACCTAACTCTCTAAGACAACATGTATTTGTTAACACTCAGAGTGCTACTCTGGCCAAAGAGTCATGTTGACTGACAAGGTACTGTCACACAAATAACATTACAGTCTAATGCAATTTGTTATGAATTACATCTGAAGGTTAATGATGTGCTATGGGATTGTCTGGCTCTCAGAACTCAAAAATATATATTTTTTCTTTCCTGAACTCTTGACTTGTTGCCTGTTCTTATTTGCAGTTTTACATTTTAGTTTGTCAGAGTTGAAATATCTTCTTTTAGGATATATTTGTGAAATAATGTATCCATTCTTGACCATGTCTGCTCATTCAGGTTTGATTAAGTAACTACTTGAAATGCCCTGTCAAACTGTTTTTTTGAGAGCATTAACCTGAGTTGATGTAAAATCAAATTACCATGTCAGACAAGTCCCTTGAATGGGGCAGGGTTTAAGCAGGTAATATCAACATAGTTTTCCACATATAAATGCAAATCCTTACAGTTCAACCAGAATACAAACAAAAAACTTACTGTACATCAACTTCAAAAGTGGTGGGGATGTACGTGGGGTGCTGCTGATGCCAGCTGCAGTAGAAGCCTTTAGGGTAGGTGTTAGATCGACAGGTGACTGTGGGCTCCCGTGGGGGAACTACAGATGGAAAAAAACAATAGAGAAAGGAAAGTTAACTACTATGTACAACTTAGAAAACATTTTTGCAATAATAGTTACAGATAAAAACAAATACCACGAGAGAGAGCAAGAGGGTGGGGGATCAACAACTCAGAGCAGTACAGATCACATTAATCAAATGCAGAGCAGCTGTGCCTAATTACACATTTCCTTAGTGAATAATTCATCCTTGATCAAATATTTCATTAAAAACGTCACTGCAGTTCTCTTTAAATTAACTTGTGTTTAATTGGATAGGCTTTCAATTTGTTTAAGTGTAATTGCCTGTTTTTTATCTTGCAATTTTCATAACACAAATAAATGGAAACTAGATTTAAAGAAGGGAAGTAATTAAGAATGCATGTAAATGTATGTACAGACTTAAAAAAAACAACAACACATGTTTCATGCTTGATATTATCTACTATATTAAACCTAAAGCATAGGGAGACCTTTAAGTGAAAGATATCTGACACTTTGTCGGTATACCAGATGCATTTCAGTGTTTTAGTTAAACTCAGTGACTCAGTGTGAGCAATGTGTTCCTAAATAGTAATGCCAGCTTTTCTTCCTCTTGTTGTCTGCTGTGAACCATCTTACATATCTTTATAAAATCTATTTTGTAATGCCTAAATGTAGCAAAAACTCCAGCAAATGTGAGGAAAATAAGATCTGGAGAAATTTGGGGACAGAGAGGAAAAAAGTGAAGTAAGAAGTGAAAGGGAGGATATTGGAGTGGTAACGTAAAAAAGAATTAAAGAAGTTGGCCAGAAAAAGTGATGTTACGCCAACTCTGGCCTCCTCTGAGATTAGGCTCCTTTCTTCATAGCAAGTCAGCCATGCACTTGTCTACCACTCCCTCTGTCTCCCCAAAGCTTTTATGTGTTATCCTTTTCAGCTCTACAATATGTAACTGTAAGTGTGAGAAAACACAAATAAAAAGAATCACTTATGAACATTTTTCAACTTCTGATGTGTTCTCTCACCCCAAGTTCACCCTTGCTCTATACTCATATCACTTTTTCAGACTTCCATTTTATGTTTGCTGTTTAAATGGAGAGGGGTGCTGCCGTTCCTCACTTTATTGAAACTGTATGTAAATGGGGCTTGCATTGGACTGCTACCATCAAAACCTGGATATATGTATAATAGCAATTGTTTTTATATATCTATCTATCTATCTATCTATCTATCTATCTATCTATCTATATATATATATATATATATATATATATATATATATATATAAAACACATATTGTAGAGTATTGGCCATAACATTCATTTTCACATGGTTTAAAGTTTTATTTTAGTCAGTTACTACCAGTGGCAGCTGGTGCATTTTACTCCAGGGGGACTACAACAAAATCCCAATTTGATATGTTATATATTTAAGGTACATCAAAAGTTGTTACTAGACTGTGAGTTCAGTCATATTAATATGACTTTTTTACATCTGCACTTGTTTAGTTGAAGCACAAATAGTATATATAATAATATAATGAATGTTACATATACTAGAAAAGCACTCAGAGAGCGTAGACCTCTGCCATTAGCCCTATCTCCCAGTAGTAAAGAACCCTTCAAAAAATTTCTGGATCCATCCCCATGTGCCCCCCACCAAGGCTGCTGCTGGGATTGAAGTTACTCGTGTCCGCCATCTCCTGGTGTAATAGCGCAGACCTCTACCATTAGCCCTATCTCCCAATAGTATAGAGTCCTTTAAAAAATTCCTGGATCCAGATGATAATCCAGATCACTCCCAAAATCTAATCAGTTCTTCCTTATGCCATTTCTGACATTTCCTGAAAATTTCATCAAAATCTGTCCACAACTTTTTGACTAACAAACAAACAAACTAACTAACTAACAAATGAACGAACAAACCCACCTGATCAAATAACCTCCTTGGCGGAGGTAGTAATTTAATATACTACTGTATATAAGATAGCTATAATAAGAGTCATCAGCAGCCACAAGTAACTAACTCTTATCACAGTCAACTTAAATTTTAAACTTAATACACATTATCACAAACCAACTCAAAACAAGACAATATTATGTTAAAGTGCTAATTGTTTATTTGTTCTAAATATGAACATTTACCAAAGACAAAAGTGACAGTAGTCACTGCTTCAATAGTGACTGGTTGAGTAAAAAAAAAATATAAAAATAGATAAATAAATAAAATATATATATATAAATATAAATGCCCTAGCGCCCCCTATTGACCAGCTGCCATTGGTTAATATAGTCAAATGTGTGGGATGGGTTGACCTGTCTGTAAGAGCCTCCAACCCATTCAGAGTGAACATTGGAAAAACTGCATGGGCCTCTCAGGTGAACAGAGAAGCCCTCCCCTGTGGATAAAATGATAGCTCCCACTGTTTTTGTAGGATACGGCTTCTAGGGTGTGGTTATAGGTAATAATGGTACAGAACATTATTAAAAAGAGGGGATTATTACCAGTTATACCCAGGATAAAAACAGGGAGGTAATGTGTCAGAATGGTGTTATTTTACCTTGTAAATCTGGCACACTGATACAACACAAGTGTATATAATTACAAGTAATGTGTGATTATGATTATGTTCCAAAAATTCTCAAAGAAAGAATGCATTATAGCAATCAGAGTACAACAATCACTTCAATATACTCTAATCTAAGGTTTTAAACTTTAAATGACTAATGGGTAAACTCTCAATGTTACAGATGTTAGGATTATCATCATATGATAAAGACAGGTTTGCAATAACCTCTGTTTAAGAAAGTATTAGCTGTATATTACCCAAGATGTATCTATTTGTGTGGCTATAAAAGCTATAAAGATTTACAACATGTGCATTCTTTAAGCATTTTTAAGCATTTGTAAAGCATTACTAAATACATACTTTACCATTTATAAAGCATTAATGGCTAATTTATTTGTCATTTATTAACACAGCTATTAAATATTTATTATGGCATTAGGAAATGGGGTATGGTTTAGGAATGGTAGGGATAAAGGTGACTAAGGCTTTAGTAGTGTATCAATGATGTGTTTACAGCTGTTTTTATAAATGGCATCTAGATTACTTAACAATGCCCTGTACATCACAATTTGAGCTTTACCGTTGCTTTACTAGTCAGTGGAGTAAAACAAAAAAGCTAAAGAACAAAAGAATCTGCACCACAAATGAATACATGTACTGTATAGCATAAGTAATCTTTCTGTCACCCAAAAGAAAGTAAAAATGGAAGAACAAGGGGGAGTATGAATTATCCATTATGTCTTAAGTATCTCTCTTATCAGCTGCAGTTATTGAGTTGATTAATGTGAAGCTAGACTTTATTCAGTATCTCTATTTATAGTTTTAGGAATTCTTTAATGGTTCCTCCTTTTCCATTTCCCACTTGAATCAAAAATCCAATCATGGCTCATCATATCATAAAATGACTGCATAATGTCTCTTTGTTATGATTATTCTTATTAAGATATCATGTCATCTTTATATCACTCAAACACATGTGTCAAAACACATGAACTAGCACATGCACGCCCATACACAACACACACAGTCTGCATACACCACACATGCACTCACAAACACCTCCAAGCACTAGCTTGATTGGCTGCTACAGGGTCATTTCACTGTTGCCCAAGATCAGCTGTGTTTAAGTGGTTACCATAGTAACTAATTAGCCTGTCAATAACATCAGCAATGAGGTGCCACAGACGGCACCCAATCACACTCAATTAATCACAGGGACTAATTGGGGCCATATCAATCAATTGGCTCCTCATCTCAGAGCTTCAGTCAAAGTCACAAACACACAACGTTGAACACAAACATGGCCAGATAAACATTAATTATCAGATGGCCAAAAACACAAACACTCGCTACATCAGTATTCTTATAGGCTTTTAAGGATTAGCCACAATCAATCAAACCAATGAAATCCAAGTCCAGCAATAACAGCACAAGACCATGGCTGAAGAGAGATGAGAGCAGTGGAGAGGTTCTTAAAACACCAAAAAAGAAGCCGATTTGGAGGACTTTTTTCAAGCTGGAGGAGGATGAGGTCACTCCAGTCATGTTTGCAGGGGTTCATTTGAGCTTTAGAGTATTTGATCCTTTAATTTAGTCAATTTTGCCTGGCATAAGTGTTGTCAATCAAAACATCTGAAAGACATCTGAAGACACCTAAAAAGACATTTCACAGGGCTTACTGAGGGGACTAGAGAGTGTTTGAACATGATCTAACCCATCAATAATAAACAATCCAAATACAATGATTTGTGTGTACAAGGAAAAAGATGTTGACACATTCTAAATGCTAATTATGGCTTAAAGCGAGACTAAAAATATGACTGGAGCTGCTGTTTGGAGCCTAAATGACTTGAATCAAAAACACAAGTGAAATTTTGAAAAAATGTTAACAGACAGAAGTGGTGATGTGCAAGAGGAAGGATATGGGGTCTGACTAAATAAATGATAGGAGAAGAAAGAATCTTGAAAATAAGAGATGGGATACAACTAGAGATGAAACAGTTACCGGTATTAATGATAAATGTGATAACTTGAGTGTTGTACTCAAGACCACACTATCTGAGACCAAGGCCCAATCCCAATTCTCCCCTGAACCCTCAATCTTAACCCTCAGTCTCAAAAGGTGCGATCCTGTGAAGTGCGAGGGCTGTCACAATACTCCCCAGAGTTGAGCTTAAGGGGTGAGATTGAGGGCGTTATCTCCCTCAATTTTGAGCTGTTCCTGGACCTCCCTTGGTTTTAAAGGTTTACTAGAGATCTAAAAATGATGAAAACCACTCCAATATCTTAGTTTAATGATATTTTATGGATTATTTGCCTTTCTTGTAGCGTAACATTTACCTTTATTTTTATGATTGTAAGCCCTGTGCCGTTGTGACCAGCCTATGAGGGTGCCCGGAATTTCAACGCCTTGTCCGGCGTCCGGCACAGCCTCAAGCTGGACGCATTTTTTGTCCTCCTTTGGAGAATGTAACGCAGCATATTGTCCATTGCTCTCTTTCTCTGCACAACAGTCCAGTGTTTGTATGTTAAATATGATCCTGGTAAGGTATATACAGCGTTGACCAAACATAACCTGGCTGTCACTCATTAGTTGTATATTGGTGGAAACTGGTGCCATCTGTGATCAATAAAGTGCGTTCGGTGTCCGCTCGCTCTTCCTCTCTCTCTCTCTCTCCCCATCCTTATACTTGCTGCACAGAAACTTTTATCACGTCTGTCCAGTAAATTCACCCATTATTCTGCGACCTCTCTTGTCAAATGTCAACTTCTATAATTGTTTAGTTTGTGAATTTATGATGAAACTCTGTGAAGTTAATGCGCGGGTTCTGATCAGGAATTAATTGACGTTGTCAAACTTCCTCATGCAGATCAGTTGTTTTCAAAATCAGATCGCAGGTGAAAATAAATAAAGACAATGTATATTTAAAGGTGATTTAACAGTAGATGATAACACTGAAGCAGAAACATAGAGAGGAAGGGAAAGAAGCAAAACGGATGAGCTGCTGTGTGTGGTTTATATTATTTTTTATTTTGAGGAGAAGACCCCAATAGAGAGCTAATAAAGTGGGATTAATGTTATGATGAAAACAATTAACCCATAGTGACCACTTTTTTAGACTGATGGAAATTATAAATATCTTCGTTACTGCAACAAGGAATATGATCATTAAAATCAATGATCATTTTACTAACCAAGAACTGTGTCTTTTAAATGCGACTAACTCGGGCTAAATTGCAAAGACTTTCTATTTCTCATTATTGTAGTAATATATCCTTTTGTTATCTTAAGATACTTTTGATAATTGTTCAGTGAGTATGTTTGGGCGATAGTGGGGAGCCTCATATCAGTCTGCTTAGGGCCTTTGGCCAGGGGTGGTCCTAGGTCAAATTGTCTTTCAATGAGTAAAGACAGGTCTCAAGACCAAGACTGTTCTCGAGTATTACAACACTAGATATCATTTCCCCGACGTTATCATAGTGCTCATATTTTAGTTATCACCATAAACGTTGATAATAACCGTACTTTTGTATCCCATTTTATATGTATATATGATGTAGGTTTGTTAACTGAGGTGAATGGGAAAAAAGGGGTTCATGTGTCAACCAAAGAGATGTGATACACATCTGACTGTCCGAGTTCAGAGACACAGACAAGACAAGGAGGCCTAAAGAGCACATTAGCCTAGGCTAACAAACTCATCAGCTCAAAACACATCAGCATTATGAATCAAATTAAACCAAAATACAGTACCCTACCTTTGACTGTCAGCTTGATGAAAAACACCCAAACAAACTCAGGCCACATGAGTAGCATACACTCTCTGGCTTAAGCTACCCCTAGCTGCTCAAGTGTTCACATGCAACATCAAAAAATGCTTTTTGATGAAAAAACGGAACAAATCTAGTTGTGAGGACAAGAAATGTCTCTTATTTCTACAATATAAAATAGATGAAAGAAATGGAATCATGACCTTTTTAACTTTTAACTCAAAATCTACTCCTCTTAGACCTTTTCTATTAAAAAGGATTGTGTCTTTCCACCAAACAGAAAAAATATCAATAGTGTTATTGATAAGATCTCAGATTGATGACAAACTTTGGATCAAAAATAGAACTTTTATTTTTTTTTCTTTGGGAACTTTGGTACTTTCCTGTCCTATCAAACATGAAAATAATGAATAATATATTGTTTAAACCATGTGGTATTAAAAAAAGAAGCACATTTTGACAACCAAATTAACAAAGCACCTTTGTTCATCATTGTTCATCGTTATTATTGTGTATTATTATTATTATTATTATTATTATTATGTATTTTATTTATCTATTTATGTATTTTTATAAATGTAACTGATTGTAGTCAAGATTATTGCGATATGAAATTTTGCTATGATTACATCTCTAGATACAACATGAGTGATGAACATGCCGATGGATGAAAGATGTAGAAGATATTAGGCAAGAAGAATAAAATATCAAAAAGAGTGGAAAAAAGCTGTTATGCTGTTTCAATAAAATACAACTTCAAAAGCTTTCAATGCATGTAATGAAAATAAAATTCCTAACAGGCAAGAGTAAACAGAAACAGGAGATAATGCACCTGTAGATGTAAAACAAAGAACAAAGTGGGTATGAATATTAAAACAAATAAAACAATAACTCAAATTAAAATGACATTTGCATGTTGTTCGTTTTAGTCAAGCTCTCACGGGATATGACCTGAGTCAGCAGCAGAAAGGACACAACTCATGAATAAATGTTTTTTGAATTAATGCACTTTCATCATCTGGTTTGCATTGCTAAACACAGGATGTGATTTTGAAGATGCTCTTTGTTCACCTCATGAAACAGACACCTGCATGTGTGTGAGTGTGTGAGCACAAGTGGTTGGTTAGATTACTTTTAAATGCTAATAGGTCACAAACTCAATTTACCGCACACTCTGGCTCATTAATCATGATGCCCACATTCTGTTAACAATTACATTACCATTATTGGAAATACGAACAACTATTTATTCAATTTTGCTAAAGCCACACAACAATGTGTATTTACACTTTTAGATCTTGAAGATAATTCATGTTGTGATGCAGCATCTGACCTGTCTGGATGACATTTTGTTGTAACTCTCATGCGTTCCTTCAAACTCTCCCTACACGCCATACTTTCTCTTTTTCTTTCTCGCTATTCTTAACCTGTCACAGAAAAATTCTGAGTCTTGCAAAAAGAGGATCTTTGTCACAGGAGGGCGCACACCGACTCACACAAATGCATGCACACACACAGAAAAGTGATGAGGGACAATGACATCCAGTGGCCTGGTTGCTAGGCTGCAGATGCTGTAGTAATTGCTATTTGGTTGTGTTAGCAGCCTCCCTGTTGCTTTGTGTGTCTGTGTGCATGTGTGTGTGTGTGTGTGTGTTTATTTTTTTGAATGCATCCCTGTGTGTGTGTGCTCATTAATGTCCCTTTTTGCTTGTGTTTTTGTTGTTAATTCTCTTGCTATGACAACAAGGATGAATGGCTTTTCTTTCCTTGCTCAGATTTCTCTATTCATCACTTTTGTTTAAAAGAATTCATGCTTATGAAATTCTGGCTAGAACAACTTTTGCCTTCACAGAAAATCAAAATATTCTAACCTTCCTGGTCCAAATGTCCCGTTTATGCTCTCTTTAGTACAAATTTTACTTTTATGGAATCAATTTGAAAAACCACAATGTTTCACAGGCACTGCTAAGTGTCAAAATAATAAAACAGAGGAGTGGCAACAACAAATCATCCATCTTCCTATCCAACTAATTATCCATTACTGACATCTCTCTTGGCTCAACATCATGTTTTTCATATTACACATCCTACTCTTCAGGGATAAAGTAGATCCTCTTGGAGTCTGCAGCACTGAATGGCATAACTCATTTAGGCAGATGGCTTTGGTCTCTGCTTCTTTAGGGCTGCCAATGCTGGGTTTGCTGCATTTTAGATTAGCTTAGTCATGTGTCATGGGAAAATGAGGAATGTAAATAAAACTCTATGTTAAAGCCATAGAGAGACAGAGATGGAGACGATGTGGTGCCTTTTTGTCCAGACCAGCTGTCACGGCAAACTGTAATATAATTGTGGTGTAATATTTTTTATCTGTTTCTACTTTGTCCAGTAACTCTGAAGCATGAATGCACAAGTAGGTCTCACTATATGAGACTACCGTGTTCTTGGAATTGTAAATATGCATTTGCATAAATGTATTTTGAATTGAGAGTGCATGCATTTGTTTGTACTATAGGAGGGCTTGTACTAAAAGTATAAGTATGTCTAAGCTCCTAGTGTCTCTTTAGAGTGCATTTAACAGAGGTGGAAAGTGACTAATTATATTTACATTATATTTATTTGAATTACTGTAATTGCGTCAGGTTTTATTAGGGAGTACTTGTAATTTTGAGTACATTTTGAAATCAGTACTTTTTCTTCTACTAAGTTACTAAGTAACGCGTTAACTTCGTTACTTTTTATGGTAACTAGCAGTGTAACTCGTTTCTTTTTAAAATTAATAACGCCGTTACAGTTTCTGGGAATTTAAATCATGCGTTACTTGTTACTTTTGCAGCCGACAGCTCGTTGATAAGTCAGTAAACATCTGGTTCAGCGGACGACATGACAGTACTGTAAGCACATCTGCATCCTGTGAGAGAATAGAGTTTTAGTTGAGTTTTAGTAGAGAATAGAGCTTCCACGGACACACAAACAAACACAGGCACTGAAGCGTGCACACACATCATGGCTGAGCACTGGAGAGTGAGCTCTCTGTCTTGGAAATACAAGCAATTACTTTTCCCTACTCTGAATACAGGGCAAAAAAAGAACAGGGAAGTACACAGTGCAGCTAAACTAATTTCCAGAGAGCCAGATGCTACAAACACCGCTAACCTAGGTACAGCTCACATTAGCTGGGCGGACCAAGCAGGGAGGAGCCACTCCATTCAAATGACCATGGCTGGATTTAATTCACCGCCAGCTGCACAGTGTGTCACTAAGGAAGCGCTAAACAGACTGATAGCAAGGTATGTTGTTGAAGACACGCTTCTGATATAAAGCTGTATAGTCCGTGGCCTTCAGAGAAATAATGGGAAAAAACAGGTAAGACAAGAGATAGGACTGCCATGCAGAAAGACATTTAGAGAGCTGTTTTAGACTTCTTAAACAGCGTAAAATGTTTTAACACTGTCAAAAGTTGAGGAACATTTCTACTGAGTTCTATTGTTTCACCACTTTCCAACACAATGATAATGGCTACAATGTTTTATAACATGAGAGGTATTTCCTCTCACACTGCCACTACAACACAAATGAATGTGTTGTGTACAATAATGAGGACTGAAGCAAAAAGTAACGCCTGAGTTACTTTTCAAAGTAACTAGTTACTTTTACAAAGCAGTAACTCAGTTATTAACTCAATTACTTTTTGCAAGCAGTAACTAGTAACTGTAAATAGTTACTATTTTTCAGTAACTAGTTCCCAACACTGGTTATTAATGTGAAACACATTTGCACCATGAATAAAGTTATCTAGTAAGTTAGAGTTCCTAACTTTACTATAGAGGTAGAACTTTACCTGAACAACCTAGTTGGAGATCTATTCTCTTGTTGTTTTTGCCAGTAAGAAAAGATCAGTCGTTACTGTACAACTCCTCAGTAGCTTCTTTCAGTTAACATTAAACTACATAATTTTTCCTTTAACTCAAGTAGATTTATAGACCAGTATTCTTTCTTTTAAGTAAATTTTAACCTGAGTATCAGTACTTTTACTTGAGCACAGATGTTTTGTACTTTTTCCACCTCTGGCCTTTAACAAAAAGTAGAAATTTTCCCTTTAAGAAGAAATATTAGAAATTAGACAATTTCACATACACATGCTTAAAACTGAGGTGTATTTTTTTATATCTCTTCAAACCTTCTAGAGCTCTGACTCAAAGAAGCAGTAAAAACAGAGGAAAAGGTAAAAGATCAATATCTTATGTGTGCTTTGTGTATTTTCAAATGGGTGTGCCTGTCAATGCAATACTTTTGATTACAAAGAACTTCCAGTTGGGTTTTCACAGTTTCCATAAATGAATTTAAATGACTCAACACTTAGGAATCTGAAAACATGCATCTTCACATCCTTTCTCCCTTTTGCTTCTCTCTACTTTCCTTCTGTGCCTGATCTCTCTTTTCATTGGTCCAGAGCCACTCTTCAAACACCAGGGATTGAACAGGGGGGCAGTGAGTGTGCATGCACATACAAATACACACACACTGCACAGCACAATGATGCCCTGGCATCCCAAGAATGTCTCTGGGCCAATTGAAAACAGCCGTGTGAGAGATGAATGAATGAAAAGAGGATGAATACCTTTATGAAACCATTAGATGCAAAAAGTAGTCTGAATGGTTCAATTGATTCAAAGATGACCATTAGCTATTAATTTTCACTGATACCACAATGTCTCCTGACCATCAGTTTACCTGTTTTGTTAGTTTGGACAACTCTGAAAAAGGTGATGGTCCAAGCTGTATTAAATTGGAATGCTTATTTTAAGAGACTGTTGAGGCCTATAAGGGAGTTGTTGAAAGGTTTGCATTGACCTCCTCAGCTCGGCAGGTCAGACACAGGAAGACAACCATTATACCTGGACACGTAGATTAGCCCCAGGCCTGTCTCTCACTCTTTCTCATATAACACATGCTCACTTAGCCACCTGACATCACAAATCTTTCTCAAAGCTTAAGGATAACAGCTTACATTTCACAGGAAATAAAACAAGAGTCTCAAGCAGTCTCACACGTAAAAACACTATCTCACCTCAAACACTTATTTCAACTGCTTGCAACAACATGCAGAGCCTCTGTTAGTAAAGGTTATTCTTATGAGGTGAAAAAAAAAAAAAATTCAGAGCCATAGTCTAAAAAATTCACATAGTACTTTGAATTTTTTAGAGAAGATTGTTGATGTTCAAACTTAACTTCAAAAAAGAGTTTTCACACCAGAATACTGATCAATGAATAAACATTGCCAAATGCTCTTTGTTTAATGTTGCATAGAAAAAACTGCAAAATCTTTGCTGAGGCAAGGTAGTCTGAATGTGTTTGTTTTTTGAGAGACAACTATTACCTCTCAGCAGGAGAGCGAATCCTTTCACCACTCCTAACTTACTTTTCTCTTCTCCCTTTTTCTTTCTCAGTGCTTGTCAGTGTTCATTTCTCTTTTAATACCTTTCATCTTTATCTGTTTTAATGATTGGTATTCATTTTAACCACTACTTCACATCATAACGCAAGTGATTACACTAAAAAAAAAAAGATTTTTGACTGTCAGTAAGATCAAATTTACTTGTTCCACAGGTCCACATATTTTCAACCATTACTCCTATCAAATGAATAAAATCAGCAGGATGTATTCTACTTTAGAGTGATTTGAAATGAAACATAAAACAAATGGGACTGGGTTTCATAAAGGTTCAGTCAGTAGGTGGCAGCATGTTTCCTCTCCTGGTCAGCAGGTTTAACTAAAAAGGTGCTAGAACAAGGAACTTGCTCACTTTGCCCCCTTTCTCCTTCCTGACAGCTCAATAGCTCAGCAGTTTATGTCATTTTCTGTGGTACAGGATATTAGGGTTCAAATCCTGGTCAGGGCACAATCAGTATCCAGTGTGGACCCTTGGGCAGGGTCTTTAACATGAACACCTGTATATCTTTCAGATGTATGTTGCTTTAGACAAAAGAGTCTGCTAAATGACACTGTAACATTGTAAAGCCACAGCCTTGTTTTTTTGACTCCTAATGGATTTGAAATAATGGAGTCATTAGTTAAACACATCTTTCAACATTTGTTTGAACTATTAAATGATAACTGCTTCAGTGCTTGGCTCAGTGAGCACAACTGCTGTATGTTACTGTTATTACAACTCACAACTTGTCTGTTACAGGTCACTCTGCTATACCAAGGGTGGCATGTTTTGTATGCACTATGACACAGCGCATGCATTAGAACTGGTGATAGCAGTGCTTTGGACAAAATGTAGTATCATTCAAAGGTAGCATGTTATGGAACAATTGACCACTCAGACAGGGAATGCTCCAGCTTTGCAAGTGTTTAAGGGTCATCTGAAAGTGTTTCTCAGGACAAACCAGTATTGTGACCATGTTTAAGCATTTCATTATCTCTACCTGTACAAACTCACGTACAACTACATATGCATCTTCTGTGTAACACAGGGTGTCCGCAGGGTCTTAAAAGATATTACAAGTTGATAAATCAATTTAGCCACACTTAAGGCTTTTAACAAGTATTAAAATGTCTTAAATGCAAGACTATACAGTCTTTAATTTGATTTTTTTTTTTTAAATTTTGATAGTAATCCAAAGAGGTTGGAGGCTTTAAAATGCTTTTATATAAGAATGAAAAAATACAGTATTATAAGTATCCTGATAAGGGAAATTACACCTAACTGAAGTGCAAAACTTGAAAATAGGTACTTCTAGTATGTACTCTAACTACTTTTAGGCTGCTTAAGTAAAAAAAAATAAGACCTTTCACTCAACTTCCTCATAGCATCATTTTTTCTCATAGTTTAATCTCAAAATTCTCCAAGAAGGCCTAATCTACATACTACTATAGGAAATACTTTAGGCATTTTCTTTTCTCTGTTGTAATTTTTGGCTTCGGTTGGAAATTGAAGATGAGATACAGTCTTAAAATGTATGTAGAGAGTCTTGAAAAAGGTCTTAAAAAGTATTACATTGGATGACAGATTTTCAGTATAAATCCTGCAATATTACATACATGGGTACAATTATGTATGCTATCCCTGTCCAATAATGCATGCATAAACACATCTGTATGTGCAAATTCTGTGTAATAGGGCTATGTGCAATCATATTTGCACTTTAGATAAACAGATCAAGGGCAAATATGCAATATCTGGATCGTGGCAAAAATCCAATATCGGGCATCCCTTCCTGCATTGGTGGTGTGTAAATCTATACATATTAGTGGAACTGGCTACTTCTGATGTTCATGTCTCCATGTAAATAAGTAGGTGTGACCTGCAGTGTAAAAGCAAAACTAGAAAAGCACTATACAAGCTCAAGTCCATTTACCGTATAACATAAACCCAATTTGACAAAATAATGTAAATTCTATGAGCTATATTTCCTTAAATTCTTAGTTTATTCATCTCAGATTTATTCAATTACATTATATAAAATGTATTTATTGGTTTAGATTAGAATTACTTCTCTCAGTTGGATGGGAATTTGTCATGTAACTGACACAAGTGGCCAAATTCTTTTTGAGTGTTGGTGTCTAAAGTATATAAAGTAAAGTAGCACAAGAGGTGCAGTTAAATACAAACTTAATGAGGCATAAGGATCACCATTTAAGAAAAATAAACATTTTTAAAATTCTTTTTTTCTTATTCAACTTTCAGTGTTATAGGGTTCCTGTGAGTGTGCCTGACTTGCCTCAGATCTCTGCAAAACTAGAAGCATTGAATCCAGAAGCATATGAGAAGCTAGGCATTCCTTTTATGCTACTTCATTCCAACCATATTTCATTATTATTTGACTTGACAGTGGGCCGAAGATTGCCAGGAAAGCTGAAAAACAGCACTGTGCCATTCATGAGTGATTTGTTCATTTAAAAGTAATCTTCTTAGCGAAACTGGGAATTCAATATTTCAAGCTGTAGCCCCGCATGCCTGGACCTTTCTCCACACTTTGTTTCAATTTCTTTCTAGTCCTTGCATTACTGCCACAAGAAGGGTTTGACACAAGCCATTGCATGAACAAACAAAACCAGTTTAAGAAAATCATCTCAGAAGTTGAAGAGTTTTGTTTTTTCTGACACATAAGTGATTGCCAGGGAAAAAATAGTCTTTAAACTGAAGGGATCAAATGGGCTTTCTCTCCTTCAGAAATGGGCTGAGTTTAGTCTTAATTGCACTTGTCAGGGGCACTGCAGCAGGTCAAACATTTGGCTAACAGGGGATCAAGTCTAGCACTCTGTCACCTTGTAAGTAATACAGCGTGACACTCAAGACCTAAGGTATCAATAGTCATCATCTTTTGCTTTCCAAGAAGGAGATTGAGGGCAGACCAATTATTGTGATTTATTTGACCAATCCCTCATCGCCCTTTGTGGAGGGAGCAGCCTAATAACTACACTCCCTTCTACTTTTCCTTTATTGAACTTACAATATTTCTAAGAGAAGACAAACTCAAGAATGTTACCTCAGTCTTAACAACCCCAACTCAACTTTCCTTATCACACTGATGATGAAGAAGAAACTTGGAGAAAGTTTCTTTGAAGGTAAAGGTAAGGTGTAAATTTGTTGAGGTCGAAATAATGCCAGCACACTAATGAAACTAGAAATTGCCATTCCATTACAGAAAATCCACTCAGTACTTCTCAGCAGAAAGTAGTGATTTACCGCACAAAATTGAAATTTGAGTGTGTTAAAGCTGTTAAGTTGAGATGTCTCTCATCTCACTAAGAGGTAAAGCTCTGTGTCACCATGGCAATAATAGCCTGAGGCTCTGTCACAGCTGCAACAATTGCCTCTTAGCTGCAGTGTCCATGATGGTGAAATGAGTGACAGGCTGGGATTGACCAATCAGAGGTGTCAGTCTGCCAAAAGCACAAACAGCTATCTGCCATCACTCAGAGAGCTAGAGTGAGAGAGAAGACAGGCAGGTACCACCCGAATCCCCAACCGAAACAGCTGAGTGCTTTAAATTTAGCTGTCAGATTCAAAGCTAGGCAGACACACACACAGGAAGACAGAGAGACAGAGAGAAATCAAAAGTGTCTGGCCTGTAAAGCTTGAGGCCATCATTGTGAATTCAGCCAGCTGCTTTGTGCAGAAGCACTGTGCTGTCTTTTTACATACACCATGTTCTCTTTATGGAGTTATGAAAGGTGTCACATTACTGTGGAGGAACAAAGACTCGTCTCCACAGTCTGAAACCTTTAGATACACATACCTACTGATAGAGAGAGGGCAAGCAGGCAGCCGCACACACACTGTGACTGCCCGAAAGCGAAAAAAGACGACTAGGCACCCAAGCAGTACACACCAGACAAGATCTAACAACTAAAACAGAGATAGTATTGTGAAAAATTCTCCATGGCTGCTGTTGGGTGAAACTCTTATTATAGTGGAATGATTGCCAAATACTCTAAGCAGCATGATTTCAGGCAGGTCCTCCACACAGCTCCTTATTAGTGGATGCTACATAGGCTGACATGATAAATCTCAGCTTTTTGTGATACCAGACACAAGGAACTGACAGCAAAATGTAACATCCAGTCCAGCAGCATCCAGAGGAACTTATTCATATGATACGAAAGACTATAAATGTGCCAGTTAGTTAGCTAATGACAAAATATGAGCTGAACTAAACAGAACTGTGCTGTAAAAAAAGTACTTTGAGAGAGTAGAACTGCATTTGGTTCTTTTTAGTCACACTTGCTGACAGTTGATATCAATCTTTACTTAAAATAACAAGAAGATGATTGCAGTCATGCTTTAAAATTAACACTCTGAAGAGTAAACACTGTTATTTATAGTGTTTAAGTCAGCTCTTGGCCTTTCCACCCACCTGGCCTCCTTCTTACATAGCCTTAGTTGCTTTATTACAGCGTCACCACATCCTTCTTTGTTCCCACCATAATTTGGCTGCTCAAGAGCTTAGTCACTTGACCAGTTTATTTGAGTCATCTGTTGCTATTCTTCTTGAAAGGATACCATTGTCAAATATGATTGGATTTGTTGTATGCTGAGCTTACATTTACAATAAAGGCATTCTACATTCTGTTTTCTGATTATGTGCTTTAGTTTATAGGATTCTGCTGCCCACAGTTGTGTTTCAAGCCGGATGCTTTTAATGAAGTGAGTCATTTAAGGTTTCACTTTAAAGACTGTGCCTCTAATGTTAGACAGAACATGAAAAAGCATCCATTCACATCTTTGTATGTCATAATAAAAGAAGGCATAAACAGGAAAGTATTAATCTGTTACACTAGAAAAAAAGAGTATCCCTTTATAATGCAAGTCTCAATACCCCTGCTAAAATTAAGTGTTAACTTTTTCTTCCACAGCTGTTAAATTCATGTCAGCGCACAGCAAAATGACCTGGTCACTGTGCATCACAGATGTGATTTATTGCTTGTCAACAAGGATCAAGCTCCACAGCAAGGATAAGACAGTATGAAGTATAAAATATGCATCCCATCTAATACGCTGTCATATGTCCTTCTTTGAAGATTTTTAAGCAGATAAGTAATCATGATCATAAAATCCCATTCCCTCGTCCTTGAACAACACTGTCTCCAACTTTCCAGTCCTGGAGGCACAATTTGGAAAGGAGGAGAGCTAAATTGAGGCTATAAAGCAAGAAGGAGTCAGTCTATGTGGTTAAATGAGGGAACAAACAATGATCTCATCCCGTGGCAGCATTTTTGGCTGAGGCACAACCACAACAGGATGCTCTTATCACACCTATCCTCATTCCTCTGAGTCCTGTTTGGATTTAACAGCCAAGAAACACAAACACACAAGCTGATGCTTTGCTTTTGAGCTCTGAATCAAAGTGATGGTTTGAAGTGATGTTAACTTTTTTTCCCAGTTCTTTTTTTCTTTCTGACATCAGCCAAAATCATCTCCGGAGATTGACTTTGTTAAATTAAAAGTGAAATTTTGGGGACAGATCTGAGAGACAAACAGCTTTCCCCCTTTCCTGTCCTGTTCCCAACTTGTATTTTGTTTAAAGAATCCAGGCATTTTTATTGGCTTTGCTTCTCACCTTGAAAAGTAAATTTGACTTTGCATTGAAGATCAATACTTTTTCAGAGACAAGAGATGAGTGATAGAAATGTCTTTCAGTCGCGTCTGTACTTGCTTCTGTAGATTTGTCTTCCAAATCTTTCTTCTTTTTTTCACTTCCTTTCCATCCCTTTCATTTTGTGGTGAGTTTAAACCATAGGTATTATCAAATCTAAACCTCAACTCTCAAAACCTATCATTAGATAATTGCAAACAGCTTAATGGCACTCTGTAACTCAACAGTGGTATTTTGGAATGGCAATCACAACCGTCAAAAGAAATTATTCGCCAAGTTTATCTATCAATGATTTAAATGTTTTTGTGTCTATATTGTTTTAAAGTGACTATTCCTTGCAAAGGAATAATGAGGAAACCTTCAAAGAGAAAGCGAGAAGATGTATGGAGGGTGGGGGTGTGTGTGAGGGAGGGGGGGTCAGAGATTAAAAGCAAGGACTGAGCTAAAAAAAGAAAAAGCAAGCAGGCAAGAAAAAGAAAGAGGATAAATGACACTCATTGTTCCTTCCTCTTGCTGTCAGTTCTCAGTAATGCTAATCATCAGGCTAATCTGACAGGATGCTACACACACTCATATACACACACATAGGCACCATGTCCCCTGGCCCCCCTGTGCTGCATTCCAGTTCCCAGTGTCAATGAGACGGAACCGCCACATTACATGGCTGTTTGTTCTCTTTGTACGCTCGCCTGCAATGCTATTAGGACCAGAGAGTGTGTGTAGGTGTGCATGTGCGAGCGTGTGTGTTAGTACATGTGTATGCACACACACTTGGATCAAGTCAGTCACTTTTTATATGACAAAGATTAATTAAACTTAGAGCAATTTTGAAAAAAGTCATTGGGTGAAATCTATCTGTAATGCAAGTGTTATGTCGATGGCCGTTACCACCTCACCACCATAAACTCAGTCTCGGCCTACCTTGGGATTTATCTTATTATTCTCTTCTTAAGAGAGTTGTGATCTGTTAACTTAAAAACAGCTTTTAATTTGAATTCAAAAGGCAAAGTATTTTTGGTAAGTTTAACCTGGCCTTACAGGGGCGCTCTTGGTGCACTGTTTTGCTTTGAAAGCAAAGAAATTACGGAGGGACTACAGGTCAGTGCATCCTCCAGAGTCTGATTTTATTAAAGGAGGTCTTGTTCTTCATGAATTATTCCACAGCAACCATGAAAGTCCACACAAATACAATTCAGCATCTTTCAATCTCAATCTCCACTTTTCTACAGAGAGAAAAAATTGAATAAAAAGTTCTTAAAAGTCTCTACGGTACTGAATGATTCCTGCTTTCATTGAAAGCTGAGGAGGCCACACAATCTTGGGCTTAAGTGGGATGCAGTACCATTAAATAACTCTATGTGTGTGTTGTGTTGGGGGGTGTCAGGGTGTGTGTGTGTGTCCTGAGGGAAAAGAGGGATCATGGGATAGAATAGGCAACAGTGGAATGTAATTGAGCTGAAAATTGAAAAGCGAAGCCGTAGCAAAGCCAAGCTGGTGTGCATGTACGTGTGTGCGAGTATGAGTGCATGTTGTGCAGGTATGCTTAGGAATGTGCATGTGTGTTCTTGTGTGCATGATTTTATGTGTGCGAGTGTTTGTTTGTGTTTTAAAACCAGAGTGGGATGCCAGTGTAATCCTCACACAGCCGGACCCCCAAGGATAACAGACTTTACTGCTGCGTGGGTGAGCCACATAGGCATGAATATGTTAGCACGCCCTCACACACATACACATAAACACACAGAGACCAATGCCAACTACCTGAGAGAGTAAAGAGGAGTGGAGATGAGAGCCTGCTGAGAGTCCCGCTCCCTTTCTCCCCAGAAACACTCACTTGGAAAATTGGAATGGGCTTTGCCGTCTCCTCTGGGTATCACTTATTACGGTCCATTTTTCAGAGTATATATATATATAAAATATAATATACTGTGCTTGAAAACGGTTAATATATGCCGTTACCTTACAGTATAAAGTAAATTTACCATATTTCCTTACCATATTTGTTGTTTCCTTAAGCAAATAGATGGTAACGTTTATTTTGCAATCTCCATCCTGATGTAAATCTCAACAACTGCTTTAAACAAAGAAACAGTTTGTAATTGAGGTGAAGATTGTTGCTGTGTTGCTCTGAAGCACCTAGTAATAAGACTGACTTGCTACACTGACAGAATTTGTTACAGACTTCTGCCTAGTGCTCTACTCAAATAAACTGGTTCTTAGAATGCATTTAAACGGCTACCATGAGAACTCTTCTTGGAAGGGCCATGTAGGTATAATTGGTTTGAACTGCTGTCTGAACCAGTGTCCTCCTGATATCATCACCAGGATTACCTGAGGCCAGACATTGTCAAGTAAAAGTGATTTACTCCCTCAGCACCCAACTTTTTAATCATATGTTCCAGGCATGTAATTCAAGTGACATCTGAAGGGCTGAAAATACAAAATGAGGCATGTATCTGCAACAACATGAGCAGTTTATTACCTCAAATGTAACATTAAAAGAGCAGCCACCATAATTACCTTGTGTAAAATTAAAGGCAATGATGAATAACCGAGTGTCTTTTATTGAAGTAATTTGGTAGTATTGGCTGTGTGTCTTAAGAAATGGAATTTGCTCAGCAGAATTTATTCTATTTCTGCACACACTTTGATTTAGTCTGAGCCTTAGAAATATTTTCATGTGGTATTCAAAGATAATTACCCTGCTTTAATGGGAACTGGGTACAGTAAAAAAAAAAACAAAAAACAAAAAAACACACATAACACTTTGGTGCTTGCTACCTTTATGTGATCCTCCAATGAACTTCTGCTAAGACTGGTGTCAACACTGACAACATGACAGTGAAGGAGCATTACTGAAAGTGGTACAATGTAAACACCATCCTTTGGCATATCATAATCTGTTTGGTGTTATAGTGTCTTGGTCAAATTGGGTGAGGGAATTGGCCAGGTGTTTGCAGGTGATAAGTCTTCAGTAACGTCATGTTTTCATTATTTGGGCCAAAGAGGACTGCTGTTTTTTTTTTACTTTCTAAAAAGGCAGATAACTATCTTTTCTCTTGTTGAGCTTTGGCTGGCCCTGATTGTTTCGCTACGCTAAGAAAACAATAGAAGAAGTAACTGGAGCATTGTGATTGGCCACAGCACTGCTAAGTTCCACAACACAAAAAATGTAATAGACATATCATGGATTTAGTAATGCTCTAGTATTGCAAAGCTCTGAATTAACTCTGCGCTTTGTGCCCTGGTAAAAAATGTTATGGGAGGGATATAAATGACAGGAGTTCACTGTAGATCACCAAAAAAGGTAGGGTTTAGATCACAATTTACTCCATGGAGATCTGTCTTATGGTTCCTGAGTTATTGTAAAAAATGCATGCACTACTGCTCGGGATGGTCAGCGATCCAATGAGGTTTGGAGGGTTTTATATTTGCCATTTGTAGTAAGCACCAACATGTAAGGGGTCTAAATGTTTTCCTTTGACACTTCTAAGCTGAAAACCATTCTTTCCCTGTATTCTTATCTATTTTGTGTCTTAAAATCTTTTTTTGTGTGTGTTCATCAGGCACATTCTACACAATGATAAACACGTGTATTTTACAATGTTAAATACAAGGGTGCTAGTATCTCACCATTAGCCCTGCAGAATTCACAGCTGTATCTGTAGCCTGAGCTCATTTGTACATTTGTATGACAGATCAAGTTTAGTTGTATTGCCTGTTAAGAATAACAAAATAAGCCCTTAAACACAACCCAGAGCTTGATTATTCTGTGTTAAATGGCTATGCAGTAAAGAAGTGATCTTTTTTAGTTTTTACTGTTATCCTGATTTTTAACCACAGAGGGGTCAGAAACATTAGTATCACACCAACACCTGCTTCTCACTGGCTGAGATGAGAGAAAGCTGCACACTGAGATCACTTGAGCAGTATGCATGAAATAAATGAATGGAAATAGTTGATAACACTATTTTAAAACATTTTTGATAATGACTAAGGTTCAGAACTCACTGACGTCAATGCCTCCCTCTGTAAAAAGGTTTTATTATGTTAGGTTACCCTGGTGTGGAGAGGTGAAGAGGCTTGTTAATAACTTGGCAAAACTAAGAGAGAGCAGAATAATCAACTGAAACAATTAAAACAACAGAATGAGATCTGCCCCTGCTGTCAGCAGTGTCATCTGTTTGACTCTCAGCATACTGTTTAGGATGCTGTTGCTAAGATTGTTATAAAACGCTTGCTGTTTTGCGATTTCACATGCAAACCTTTTTGCAGACTGAAGTGTCCTTTATGCCCTGACCGATCCAAGACAGGCTTTTGGACTGACTTTAAGTTAGAAGGAAAAGAGGAAGCTTTAGGCACAAAACTGCAATGGGGAGAATGTGCACTGTAGCCCGATACTACAATATCTCTGCTTTGGCAGATAACACAGTTGATTTCTTTCTCATATAAAATCATCCTAGCACATAGTCAGCATATAAAACAGTAGTTATATTTTAGTTATTAGTACAACAAAAATCCAGGTATTCTTGTTAAAGCTGTTGCAACAACATTAGCCAAACCCACCTGAGGCAGGTCGTCTAACTGACCCATATCTTGTATGTTTTAAAATGCAACAAGGGCACACTGGTGATTATCAACAATAGCTTTAACTTATACTATTGAGTCCTGAGAAGCAAATGATGAGGCTTGGCCTATAACCTGCACACAAAAAAATTGTTTGGCATATACAGTGCATGCAACTTAAATGTCATAAAATTTGAAAATAACTGGGTGAAAGTCACTTTTATTGAATCAAACTGAGATTGCAAGATCTGTCACTGCTTCAACAACTTTGACTCTGGTTGTTCTGAACAAGATAAAACAGAACTTATGTAACAATTGTAGAGAGTGGTGGAAGAAAAGACCCTGGTTTTCCATCCATCTCTTCTTCAATTTTCTTATCTCCTGTTTACTGATTTCTTTATTGCTCACCTTCTATCTAGTCTGCTATTCCCTCTTTGCAAGTGTTTCACTGCTTGTATCTGTGCAGGATCACGCCTGCTGTCGTGTGTGTGTGGGTGTGTGTGTGTGTGTGTGGTCTACAGAGAGGGGTATTTGACTGCCTGATAAGCGAACCACACAGGCACTGACAGCTTCATCCATCAGTGTGTCTGTCTGACAGACAGGGCTCTGTAGAGAGGTCACACACCACTTTCCTCGGTGTGTTTGTGGGTGTGTGTGTGTGCGTTATTGTGTGTGTGTGGTCAGACAAACATATACCTCTATTTGGTCACACAAATGAATCTGCCTTTGTCAGAATATCAATGTGATGCTCCTTTCTCCCCTGATATTACTATCCCTGTCTTTCCATCTTTTTGCTGGTAATTTTCTGATTAGTGTAATTTTTTCACTCCATGCTCTCTTAATTCATTTCCTCTTTTGTCCGTTCTTTGTGTTGTTGTTTTTTTTAATTACCCCTTCTGGACCTTCTTTGTTCTGTCTCCTGTCCCATTTTCATTATGTGTTCTTCCTTTCTTTTCAGCTTTTTATGAACCACTTCTACCCTCCCATTACTTTCTCACCTTGACATCAGACGTGTGAGGAATATACGTGTCACTTGCAGGAACATTTATATATTTATTCTATCTGTTACTCAGAGGCGCTGCTGTTAAGTGGTTTTATTCATCCACCAGTGTGACAACCTTGGGAACTACGTGATGTTAAGTATCCCTCACTCAAAAACTGTTCACACAAATGACAACACTGGTATGCGAGAACATGCATACCAGTGTGGTGTAGGAAGAAAGACTGCTGTCAGTCATTTACCCAGAGGATCAAAATAGTTCCCAAACAGCCAACAAGAAAGTGCTACCCAGCAACAGGCGCTGCAAATGGAAGCAAAGAGGAAACTGACCCCTAATTTCTGGACAAATTGACCTCCAAATTTTTGAGAGATCTTTGACTGCATATTTCTCTTTCACACACAGCTTTGTTATGGGAACGGGATGCATTCACAGCAGATAAATCATTGTCAATGTAAATAATGCCTTTTGGAGAACAGACCTTTGGGGGACACAGCCAAATTTCATCCAATAGAAACCAAATAACAAATGCAAATAGTTTTCAGAGCATCCACTTTTACCCAAACTATTAACTTGAACAAACCACTTGGCCTTGTAGTGGTAATTTTACAACAACCTTACAGAAAATCAGGCCAGTTTTATTGCCATTATAGAAAATAGAGTTAACAGTAATAAAGACTTTATTTTATATATAACAATATTGCCTGTCAGTCAGTTATTCTAAACACCATCAAAGGTATGCCAAATGACCTTGTGGTAGTTCCGGATAACACTGCAATAAATACGGTGCCTAAAAAAGTGTTCACCCCTGGGATGTTTTTCCCTTTTATTGATTTTTATTTTAAATCAAACATAGTCAATATAATTTGGCTGTTTTAGCACAATAAAATGCCAAAAAAAAACCTCCTTATTCTCAAACTAAAATCCGATTTTTACAAAGTAATGTAAATTAGATAAAAATAAAGATAAGAAAAGATAAGTAGAAAAAATATGTAAGGTAAAATATGTAATATTCACTCCCCTTAAAGTGACTTGTAGCGCCAGAGGGTATAATGAACGTGGCAAAATATAGGAAAATCTTGTAGGACAATGTTATTCAGTCTGCAAGAGAACTACAGCTTGGGGGAGACTTTTATATACCAGCAAGACAATGAACAGATGTATACAGCAAAAGCTACACACAAATAGTTAAAATACAACAAGGTGAATGTTCTGGAGAGGCCTGGTCAAAGCCCAGACCTCAACCCGATAGAGAATTTGTGGATGGACTTAAAAAAGGCTGTTCACGCCTGATCCCCATGCAACCTGACAGAGCTTGAGCAGTTTTGCAAAGAAAGAATGGAGAAGATGCAGTGTCCAGATGTGCAAGCATGGTTGAGACCTATCCACACAGTTTCAGTGCTGTCATTGAAGCCAAAGGTGCATCTACTAAATACTGACTTGAGGGGGTGAATATTTATGTAGTCACTTTTTTAACCTTACATATTTTTATTTAATTGACATCACTTTGTAGAATTTCATTTTCACTTGGAAATTCAAGATTAAAAAAAAAAAATCAAATTACATTGACTGATTTCTAAAATCAGTAAAAGGGTAAGACATCTGTGAGGACAAATACTTTATATAGACACTGTAGGATGTCAACTTTCTTTTTCGATGAATTTATGAATTCTTGTGTAGGTAGTCATCAAGATCATAGGAAATTAAAGAGAAATAAAAATTACCACTGAATAAGAAACTGTGGAACTGTCAGGAGAAAACAGTTTCTTGATGTCTTGATCACCTCAGTGATCTCTGTGTCTTACCCTCAGCTACAGGAATACCGTGAATACAGTGATGGAAGCTTTCCAAACCACCCGGCATACTATATATATATATATATGTATATATATATACATATATATATATATTTCTTTTTTGAACACAAACTTGCACCCAGTGCTTCCTTCCTGCTCAGCACGCAGTGTCTATGCCTTCTGTATCTTTGCAAATTCTCTTTCCTAAAATGATATGACAGTATAAATGGGAACTCAAATATTCATAGCCTTTTTTCTCAGCAACATTTACCTGCTGCTTACTATTTACAGTGAAACTGAGAATATAGTTTTGCATTTGAATTCTAAATGAACTCATCACATCTGTCTCATGGCATTCACTGATTTGACATTTTAATGACATTTGACACTTTATCTCCCAGTCCAGCATACACTTTTCCTCACTCAATCCCAAATTTCCCACCCCCTTGCACCGTCTCACTCTCTCTCAGTCAGTCTCACATTCCAGACAAGCTTGGCTCCTTTGTCCTGAATGACATCACAGACATAAGGCCATGACAGGCAAGACAGGAGGAATGCAGGGAAAGAGAGGGATAGAAACCATAAAAGAGTGAGAGACAGAGCCAGAGAGAATAACCAGATGATGGAGAGAGAGAGAGAGAGAGAGAGGGGAGAGAGAGAGGGAGAGAGTCTGAGGGAAAGAGAAGAAAAATGGGAAACTGGGGGGAGAGAGGGAGAAAGAATTCCATTGATTCAGCAGGGCATGAATGGACTTCACAGAGGACTCCCCAGCCAACCAACACATACCCACATACCCACACACAAACACACACACCTCCCATCTCTCCCACCCATCCACTCCCTCCCTTGCGGCTTCTCTCTCATCCCTCCGTCTATCCCCTCCTCTTCTGTTTGTACTCTTTTCATTAATCTCCTTTAGAGGACTCAGACAAGAGCAGCCCCGCCACAAACCCAGAGGGAGAAAGTTTTCACACATGCAGTAGTTAGCGCAAGTCCCCCTCTGTCACACGGTTAAAGAGAATACATTTCTCCATAGAGGTCTGAGAGGGCAGATCGTGTTTTAATGAAAAGTAGGTGTACCACCTACTATCATAAACAAGTGCTCAACATTTCCAAATGCAGATTTACCCAAACCAAAATTTGTAATAATCAAAAGTTATTATTTATGAAGTCTTTTTATCTGGAAAAAGTTGCTTCAAGACATACCATTGATCAATTAAAGGTTTGAGTTATTTAACAAGTAAGAAACATTCACTGGAGTAATCTCTTGAAACATTTGCATCTTCTATTATT
The DNA here is from genome assembly GCF_018320785.1 of Cheilinus undulatus. Classification (NCBI taxonomy): domain Eukaryota; kingdom Metazoa; phylum Chordata; class Actinopteri; order Labriformes; family Labridae; genus Cheilinus; species Cheilinus undulatus. The sequence continues at coordinate 28,664,580 of NC_054881.1, read as the reverse complement.
TCTTTAATACCATTGTCAGGAAAATCTTTAAAAATTTTGGGCTGCTCATGGACAAACTTATTAGAAGATACAAATTCCACATGCCCTGAACTCCCTGTGATATTCTGAAAACAAAGTTATGGTAGCCATCAAAGCTGCCCATAATGGCCACTATTATAAAAACAACATTTTTTTTAATCTATTTTTGCCGTAGGGTATTGCCTTTTTCAAAATTTAAACTCCTTTTCTTTAAAAATAATTACCTTTATTTGGTAATGTTAGAACTGTGGTTGGGCCCATTAAACTAAACCGTTTGGAAAGTAAAGTCAGTCTTCATAGCTAAGTCATGATCTGCACAAATGTCCGGATGCCAGAAGATGAAGAAGAAACTGAGACAATTTTAAGGGAAAAATATTTTAAAAATTGCAACAAAAAGGCAAAAATGGGTGAAAAGTGGTAAAACTGAGTTAAGAATGGCAATAAAAGTGGCAAAAAATGGGCCTAAAGTGGCAAAAATGGAGGCTACAATGGATAAAGTAGCAAAATGTTCTTATAAAGTGTTGAAAAATGGGTCACAGGTGGTGCAAACAGGTTAAAGGTGGCAAAATGCACATAAGAAGTAGTGAAAAATGATTAAAAATTGAAAAGTGGTAAAAAAGAAGATAAGAGAAATGTGCTTAACAGAAGCAAAAAGAGGTAGAGAGAAGCAAAAAATGGCTTCAAAGTGGCAAAAATGGGCAGAAATGGTGCCAACGGTGAAGTTAGATTTTAAAGTGTCAAATGGGTTTGGACAAAAATGGGTTAACAGAAGCAAAAAAAATAAGGCTGAAATTGGCAAAAATGGGTTAGAAGTGGCAAAAACAGGCAGTAAAGGTGGTGAGATTTGATAATAAAATGGGCAAAAATGGGTGGAAGAAGTGGTTAAAAGGGGGTAAAAAAAAATGGCGAATAAGTAATCTTAACATCTGAACCTAACAATAGCGTGGCAATCTCTTCAGCTCCAAAAACAGCTAACTGTTAGCCAGGAGGCATACTGGCACCAATGTTATTGATTCAACACACATACATAGATACCACTGATAATTCACAACTGGGGAAGGCTATTCACTGGGTTTGTGGTCAGGTCTGGTAGCCCTTACACTGTAAACCCGGATTTTCATTGTAATTCAACTTTTGAGCAATCATTGATTATTCTTTCATGTTTTGTGAAGAAAAACAAAAAACGTTGACATTACTAAATCAAATTAGCCATCTGTATTATTCAGCTGAAAGATGCAATGCAATGATCATGTTAAGATGAGATAACTTAGTATGTTTAGTTCTTTAAGAGGGGGGAGGGGCTATTTCAAAATTTTCAAAAAAATCAAGGGTGAGACTGTCAGTGCGTCTGTTGGCAGCAGCAGGCAATACTTCCACCATGACAGTTCACACATAGAAAAGCCAATGCTTTGCCTCACCGTGTCGCCACCCCATGGGGGGGGGGGGGGGGTAATCAGTGAATTAGATTTTGGGAGTGATCGGGATCACCGTCTGGATCTAGGAATGTTTTAAAAGGATTCTTCACTATTGGGAGAAAGGGCTGATGGCGGAGGTCTGCGCCCTCTGAGTGCTTTTCTAGTTTCATATATTTTTATGTAAGTTAAACTTTGCATTATTATTTCATACAACTTACACTTCATTTATGTCAACTAATGATTTTTAGTAAAGACTACTAATATACACTTAATATGCCTACTGCCTAAAATTAAGGTTCTATGTTAATACAACTTGACCTCTGTAGTATCAGCTTGTGTAAAAACTAAAGTGGTATAAGGCATTCGGTTTACTCGTGCTTATTAGTAATGTCAACTAATTTGGGTTTAGAGTGTAGTATAAGCTGATTACTTGATAGTCACCAGTGTGGGGTAGTGTTACTTTAATACAAACTTGTTAGATTACTGCAGTACCTACTGAGAAAGCTGGTGTGTTAGAGTACTTTTGAGTTACCCTTAACTTAAATTGTTAGTTATAGAACTATATGTCTGCCTTTACATGTATCAACCCTACTGTCATCTAAAGCCTAATTTACTGCCCATGATCTGTTACTATGCAGCCGTATCACTAACTGGTGTAAAAACCTGTACGGCTCTTTAATATGCTCACAAGCTGACATCACACTGGGTAAGACATGCAGCATGATGCAAACATGTGGAATACTGTCTCTTTGGAATAGCTGCCCAGTTTCAATTAAAATAATGCAACATGAGCATTTAAGCTTATGTTTCAGAAGGATGCTATTCTTGTCCCTTCCCTCTATAATGCAGCACAAAAGGATGATTCTATTGTGTAATGCTGTCCTCTCTGGCGTGTCACTAGCTGAATCAGCTAGCAACATGCTCACACGGACACATCTGTGTTTACCTTCTGCTGGCATGCAGCTAAGTGCCAAGGTTCCAGAAAGAAGGAGAGAAACAGTGCAGATGCTTCTTGAAGCTTCTGTTTTTACTTTCTTTCATTTGTGAGGCCACAAAAGAAAAAAAGAATGAGGGGTTTACTTTCACTAAAGGATTACTTTAATGAAAAGGATAAATATTAAGGATTACTTGGATTGCAAAACTAACACACAACCTACTTGTGACTCCAAAAAAGTAATCTGAGTACTCTGATTACTTTGTCGCACATTACCACAAACACTGATTGTCACACTATGTGTGTTTTGATTTAACAGCCAGGAAAACTTACAAGCACCATCTCTGGTATTTTAGAAAGAGAATGTTGAGATTTGTTTTTCCTTCCTCTGGCTGAGCTGCCAGTGGCCCTTTCTGACCCAACAAGCTGATCTGCTGCATAATACAGAGCATAGCATGTGTAGAGAAAAGGCTTTATGGTAGCAGGAAAAAAAGTGCCAAAGGGCTCACTGTCAGTTAGGTAAAGCTGTGAAAATGATGTGAATGCAGTCTACACATAAAGTGATATTGATCGTATTAAGGTTAGCCTTTTTGGGCAGGTAACATTTGTTTTTACTCTTACCTTCCACACTGGTGCTCAACCTGCCTTATTCAAACAGCAACTTTGCTGACCCCCAAGCTTTTGTGTTGTAAAACACAAGTCCTTTGGTGAAGAAAGTAATATTGAACATGACGGTGTTATAACTTTTTTGAATATTCATATAAGATTTTTACATACAATCCCCACTAAAACTCAACATTTGTACCTAGGGCATCTTTTTCCTAAATTTAATTTAGTAACATACACTCTGAGCCTTGGCGTTGATGTGCAGTGATACATTAGCTTGGATTCTGCTGCATTACTTCATCATTAAGAGTAAAGAGCTGTTTGATTGAGAAAACTGAGATGCTACCACCAAGATTTTGAAAAAAGGAGTTAAACTACTCACTGATTACTATTGAACAGTGGTTATGGCCCTATGGCTACTCTGTGAATGCCAGTATGAAAAATATCAAATTTTTTAATTTTTAGTTTACAAAACAGTTTTCTTGATGTTCATCAGAGAATTACGTAAGGATGTTCCCAGGCATCTATTTCTCCATTCAGCTAAACGGCCATTGAAATTGCGTTTAACTGAATCGTCTAAAGAGGAGAAACTCCTTACAGCGTCATTGTGTCAGCAGGTATGAGGTGTGAGCCTGAAATACTCAGTACTGCATGGCTAACATTAGCATCTAGCTCTGCCAGCTTTTGTCCTCTTTGCAGATGAATATTGTGCTCTAATAGGTGGCCTCTTTTCACTTTGGTTGAGTAGTAATACATTAGTTCAACCCTCGACAGTGTACATACCAATTTTTTTTCATTTACTACTTGAATGTGAGAAGCTTAGCAGTTTGCATGTAGAAGATTAGTGCTGTATGACAGTATTTACATCCAGGTAAATGGTAATGGTAATTTGTTTAAGCATATTACAAATCTCATGCCAGCTAATTTGATAAATAAATTTAACTGTTTAATGGCGTGCATCCCCATGAAGTTTGTTATAATTAACTTTGTCACAGCCTTCGAGGGTGAAAATGGTCATACTAGGTTCCACCCACAGAATGTGGAATGCTATAGGCTTTTAACAACAGATGCAGTTTTAAGATGTTAGTAAGAATCATAACAAACTCACTAAATACTCATTGCACAAAAGATGTAGTGTAAGGGAGGTTCCTGCAATCAAAAGCCTGGTACGTCTTACTACTATAATTACTGCATGTCTGTGTGTATGTGTGTCTGTCTTGATATGCATGCCACACCATTGCTCCAATTGTCCTTGATCACGCTAAGAAGACTTCTTGGGTGTACTGGTTTGAAACTGGTGCCATAAAAAAAATCTGAAATATGTACAGATTTTCTATAAAACCCAAAATTGTTGCACCTTTCAATTCAGTTTGCCCCGTCCCCATTATGTCCCTTCCCCTATCTAACCAACTCTGCCACAGTGCTGAGGAGGAGACGCCCTGTGCTCTAAAACAGAGGTGTGTTTTATCATTAAGCAAAGGTAGGCAAACGCCTGGGGCCTCAGACTACTAGGAGCCCGGTGAAGATGTGATTAATTTAACCCTCTCTCCTGCACAGCCTGTATTCTGGACATTTGAAATTGAAGCAGTTAATACGGTAATTAAAAGCAGAAAATATTAAATAAACGTTGTCACATTAAAGACTGTTAGAACAAGGAGTATCTCAAGATTCTTACAAAATCCAGCAGCAATGGCTCACAGATACAAAGAAAGAGAAGCTAGCCTCTTACTGTGAGGAAAACACAGGAAAAAAAACAAACTCACTGTGTTTGCTGCCTGCCTTTTCTGACAAATAGTAGTCTTAAAATCAGAACATATCCTGGCAATCCTGGTATCAGATGAAGGTTAGGAAAACATGTCTTGTTTACATTTATTTACATAGTACCTCTGAAGCGTACAAATGTAAAAAACACTTCATGTAGTTAAAGAGAAGATGTCCCAAATGGATTGAAGATGATTTCAAAGAAAAGACCACAAATAACTAAAAAGATGGGCAGCAGTCATGCTGGAAGCCAACAAAATGAAACGAGTTAAGAAATCCAAATGTGAATTCCCTTGATTTTCCAAAGTGTCTTATCTAATTCAGTCCTACCTCAACATTCATCCTCAGGAATTATTTGGGAACGTCTGTGGTAATAATTGAGGATAGCTGCAGGATATGGTGGCCTTCCACAGTGGTTATATGGTAAAGGGTAGAAAAGTGGAATAGACGAAGGATGTGGGGACTTTTACTATGGTTAACGCTGCATGAAACTTTTTCTTCTGACCACAAAATCATACGAGACAGATTGCTTTCCCGTGGATATCACACACAACCACATCAAAGTTTGGCATTGTGAAGTTGAGAAAGAGCGGGAGACTTACAGAAAAGAGAAAAACAGAGAGGCCTGGAGGCACAATAGAGAGTTGGAGTTTAAGTGAAAGTAAAGAAAGAAACATGTCACGCAAAAACTATCAGACAGGGTTCCATGGTGACAAATTAATTTGCCTTAGATCAATAAGCCATTATCACATTTAAAACAGATCTGCACACACATTCAAGAACAAAAAGCATTAGGACACACACATACACTGCAAAGACAACACAATTTTAGTGCAGTCACATTCAACTGTCTATACACAAACCAACAAATACACACATGCATGCACACACACAGACATCATGTTGAGGGTTTGAGATGTTGAGTGGCTGGATGAACTTACAAACCCTAGTGCTGATGCGGTGAAATAATTTCACCCCATTAAAAGCTGCAGAACAGCCTTGGCCAAACTAATTATGGAGAGTTCTGTCAGACGCATACTAAGGGGGTAAATATAATACTGCGTGTGTGTTTGTGTGTCGGTGTGGGTTTGCATGAGTGTAACCAAGATGACGTGAATGTACACCCATGTAAAGTACTCCATCCTTAAATGAGAAAAAGCAGCCAATGCAGTCCATAAAATCCAAAATCCACAGGAAATATCTGAACCAGCCCTTCTTAATTTTCTAATCAATAGCACATCCATCCAATCTACATGAGGCTTTGATGAAGTGGGAAAAGGACATGTAGACATAGCTGGCAGATTACCCAACCACTGTTAATCAATAAAGCCAACAATAAACATTTAAAATTAGAAACACAATGGTAATATGTGACAGCACTAGTTATTAAAATAAGATTTATCTTTAGAATATAAACATGTCATACGAAGCATCAGGCTCAGAGGTTTATTTAAACATTCATTTGTGATTGAAGGTTTTGTGGAAAATATGCAACATTTAAAACTTTGATATAGAAGGTTTAAATAAAAAAATGGTAACCAGAGATGGAAACAGTACAAGATAATCATATTCAAGTAAAAGTACAGTTACTTTGGTTAAAATTTACTTAAGTAGAAGTCAAAGTAATAGTCTATAAATCTACTCAAGTAAATGTAAAAAGTAGATAATTTCAATTTTACTCAAAGTAGTGAGTAGCTACTTCTGGCAAACCAAGGGGCCTGTACAGTGAAAATTATCTTTCCCTAATGTGCAAGAAAATGATAAATCAACATGAGCTTTTGTCGTACTTTTCTGACAACTCAAAGCGCTTTTACACCATAGGTCACAGCTACCAATTCATCCTATCTTGGCCATCAGTATTAGCTAATCCTGTTCTTACACAACCATGCACATTTACACACCACTTACATAGCAGTGGGAGCAAACTGGGGTTAAGTGTCTTGCCCAAAGACACATCCACATGTGTCTGCAGGAGCTAAGGATTGAACCCATGACCTTCCGATAGCGAGACGTCCAACTGTACCAACTGAGCCACAGGTGCCCAAAGGGAATAACAACAAGAGAATATGAATCTCCAACCAGGTTGTTTATTATAAGGTGTGACATGACCTAAAGTCAAAAGCAACAGCTCATTACTTGATGTTTTTTTAAAATGTAGTGAAGTGCATTACTTCCCCAAAAATATAGTTTAAGCAAAAGTAAAATCACTGTTTTAAAAACAACTCTAAAAGTACAAGTACACAAAAACAACTACTCAGTTACTCAATAACAGTAATTTGAGTAAATGTAATTGCTTTCTTTACACATTATGGAAACTAAATATGTTGTTTGATTATGACTTATGAAAAATCACAGAGGTCAAATGCCCTCTGGGTTTGATGTTCTCAGGTCTGTCCTCCCACTGGTGGGAAAGGGCTTCCTTTAGTTCCTCCATTTCTTTGCCCAGAGGCTCAAATATGTTTCACTTCTTATTTGTTGTGGAACCTCTCCCTTTACAGCCATTAGCCCTGGTTGCCCTAGGTCTGAACACTGAGGGAGGGGTGACAGCTGAGGGGAGGTGGTGCAGTTTGATGTGGCCTGAAAGACAGGTGGATGTATACTCTGGAATATTACTTTAAGATTACAGTAGATTATTGTGCCAATAAAGAATTGATTCGTCATGCCATTTAAAGATGAAAGTCAAATCTAGTACAACAGTTCCAATTAATGTGAAGTGTCTTATTTAATCAAGCAAGCACAATAGGTGTGGTGATGGTAAGTACATGCTCAGCCAGCTATTTCACTGGTCTTGTTGATCTCAACAAATGTGTCAGCCAAAGGGAAAAAGCTCTATAAAAAAGACTTTTGGAGGAGAAAGAACGATGTAAACATACAGCACTGCAAACCTGTAGTCAGAGACTACATTCATTGGGGTTTTCATAATTTATATATTAGTAGAATGGAGACTGGAGACAGTTAATATGACAGCACTGAGTTTAATATCACCCATGACTCTGCTGAATTATAGATATCCTCACACAAAAAAATTGTGTTTTTACTGTGTGCTTTCTAATGTAATTTGAAAATAGATTTGAACTGCTGACATTTTTAAGTAGGTGGGAAGAACAATGATTCTGACAATTGATATGCTGTGATTAATCTGGGGTCTCTTGTGTAACATTAAAGAACACAAAGTCAAGGACATTAAGGACCTTGTCTGAAATCTTTACATTTGATGTATGATTTCTGTATGATTTTCCCAATGACATTGGACTTCCCAGTATTGTTGCAGTACTCTGACTGACACACTGCTTTTCAAAGACACTGCTGACCACCCACATGTCTCTCTTGCTGACTTCTGATGGTGGCAAAGTTAAATGACAATTGCCAATTCTACAATTAAGATAAATACTGGATACTTTACTGACATACCTGCTTTATCACACTTTGATATTACTTGTTACCAGGGAGAAAAATAAGATACGGTGTTGTAACACAAGCTGTCTGGTAACACTTTCTGATAACAACACACTACTACGCTTTAAAAAAGTATCAGTAAAGCCTGAGACTTAGTAAATGCTTAACTCATCATTCATAAAGCATAATTATCAATTTTACACATCATTTACAAACACAATTATAGATTATGTATTAATTAATTTAAATAGCATCAGTTAATAATTAACTTAGCATTGTTTAAGCATTATTATATCATTTAAAAGCAAATTAGAACGGCGTTATTGATTCATCAGTAAAGGGGTATCGTTAGGGTAAGGGTAAGGGTTAAAAATGATTTATTAAAGCATCAATAAAGCTTTTTTAGATCTGTTTATAAATGACAAATAATTTAATAATTTATAGGTCATGACTTAAGCTTTATTAAAAACTTTAGCTTTGCTAATGCTTTTCAAATGGATCAATAAAACATTGTAGCTATATTAATAGGTGACAAATCAATGATAACTAAGGCCTAATAAATGTTGAATTAAGTTTGTAAAATGCTCTATTAATGCTTAGAGTGTATAGTAATTAATTTGTTTACAGTTGTCACAAGAACTGTTTCAGTACTGCACATTGTTCCTACGCTTTGTTTCTCAACTGTTTAAATTCACCCTTGAGGTTAGGGAAATCTGTGAATTAGAAAAAAAGTAGAAAAAAATGATTTGTGGCTCTCTTATGTCTTAATTTCAAATATTATTTTTCCCAAAAACTATAAAAAAAGAGAAACTTTGACTTCATAAATTATCCATTGCAAGTCACATTAATCTGCTCATCACAATTACAGTTGTAATCTATTTTCACTGCTTTAAGCCCACTTTGCACTGTAAACCCAGATTTTATTTCTACTTAAACTTTTTAGTAATCATTACTTATTCTTTTGTGTTTTTACAAAAAACGTTGACATTACTAAATCAGATTAGTTGTTTGTACTATTCAGCTGAAAGATGCAATGCAATGATCATGTTAAGCTGAGATAACTTAATATGTTTAGTTCTTACAGGGGAGGGGCTATTTCAAAATTTTCAAAAAACCATGGGTGAGACTGTCAGTGCATCTGTTGGCACCAGCAGGCAACACTTCCATCATGACTTCCACATGTGGCGAAGCTAATACTTTGTCTCACTGTGTCTCCTCTCCATTAGGGAGGGAGTAATTGGCTGATCCAGATCACTGTCTGGATCCAGCAGTGTTGTTAAAGGACTCTTCACTGTTGGGTGAAAGGGTTAATGGTGGAAGTCTGTGTTATTTGAGTGCTTTTCTAGTGTCATATTGTGGTAAGCAGGGATAAGGAAAGATACTGTCACATTCAGACAGCATGGTCTGCAACATTGACCCCCTCACTCATGGTGTCACACTTCAAAAAAACACTTCTCACTAAAAACATCAACTAATAGACTAAACATACATAATAACAACTTTGCAATGAACATGAACATTATAAAAAATATGCATGGCCATGGCTTTAATTTATATTTTGGCTTTTGTGCTGTTTATCTTACTTAATCACTCAAAGGGAAAAACATTTAGTAGAATAATTTGATGGAATCATAAGTTGTACAAAAGATTTTAAGTGAAATTGACTCAGAATTAAATTGACTGAACTGAAAATGCCTAGTTCTATTATTTTGCAAAATTATTAACATTACTCAATATTTTAAGTTGTGTCAAATAGGCATTAACTATTTTTTTAATTAAATATAGTCAGTAGAATCATCTTCAGTAATAATTGTAACTACTTAAGATGTTGAGTTAAATGAATATAAGTTTTTGTCTTTCATTACTTAGTGTTTTTAAGGTAACCAGTTTACTAGTATTTTTCAAGTAAACTCAACTCATTCAGGTTTACAGTGCAGGAAATGCCACCTGCTGAATGCAGTGTGTGCAACATTGCATTTTTGCATGAATTTTAGAAATAAAAATTCTTGCATTTTTTTTTTTTTTTGCTTCAGCCACACATCACCCTTATGTTTTCCTTCAGAAATGTCTGTAAATTTGAGAACATCACAGACTTCGCTTTATCCCGTGTGAATGCACTGCACCAAACACTGGCGTCACTGACAGTTATTCACAGATTGTCAGAGGTCCACGGGTAACACTAGTCTGGTGTGAAGAGTACTTAACAATGCAAATTATTCACAGATATGATTTAACTGAGTGATGGAGTGTTACGTTGGAGTCGACTCTTTACTGTATCAGGGCCAAAAGATGCCAGCAACAAGAACTGATCGGATCTAGTCACAGCACCCTTCTGTATCTCCACCAACCATTCCTCCTCTATGTTTCACTTGTTCAACTTTTTTTCCAACCTTGTCTGCCCCCCAATATGAAATATCCTCCCTTCTGACTCCCTTATTATGTCTTCTTGTTGTCTATTGCTTTGTTTCTCCCTCTTCAACCCTCAAACTGCACGTTTGTTGTGATTTTTACATTGTTAATGCCCATTCTTACTCTGCATTCATCCTCTTTCAATCTGTTATCCTCTCCTCTCTAAAATGTTTTTCCTCTCCATTCTTGTTTTTTTGCCTCATTGCCAGCTTTTGCATTTTCATCATTCTTCTTTTTTAATTTGTTTTCTACATCCCCTTGGATTCTTAATCTCTTTCTCCTTCCCTGTAGACAGACAGCTGGTCCATTTATGCCATCTGATTAATTTGATAAACCAAACCACACCCTTCTAAACAAAGCACAATTCCAGGGGGTAAAGAGGAGATGAGAGGACTGATGGCACTACAGCAGGACAAAAAGCCTGTCTGCTTATTTTAGTTTGTGATTTGAAATATTAAATATTTGGTTTACAATAACGTTAAGTGGCCTGGGCCTGAGTTATGGTGCTGCGGCGGCTTTTCTGTTTGTTTTGTTGTTTATGGTCCTGAAATATTAATCTTTTGTTGTAGACTAATAAGGCTAAGTGGTCTTGGGGAATGAAATATGGTCTGTGCCTCAGCGGCTGTTGTTGTAGCTCTGGGCACCTTTACTTGCCTGCAAGTTCATGTCCCATTAGGGTCCATATTGGAGGCATGCTTTCAGTTACACATAAATGTAAATTATGCCAATATACATTACTAAAATACATCAACAATAACTTTATGAAGAAAGGGATGCAGCTTTATTGTTTTATTGAATCTTCTGACATGTTTACCAAATTACTTCCCTCTCCTGGGATTATCCATATCACAGCTTCAAAAATAAGCTTTCACTGCTATTTTCCCACTCAGTAAGTGTTAAATGCAAACAAAAACACCCCTTGAGGAAGGTAAGTCACCAATAAGCACAGTGCGAAAGTGAAGTGTAAATGGACAAAACTACTTTGACATTTTGAAAATTTCAAAGAGCATTTTTAGTTTTTACAAAACAACAAACAACTCCAGCTTATCTCTCAAAATTGGTTACTGATGCAAAGAAAAAAACTCTGCCCGTCCTACTCAGATGTTGACAGCTCAAAAGCCTCTTTAACACCCACGCAATATCAAAGTGATGAGTTCAAAGTGTTCCTCAGAGAAAGAAATGCAATTCAGGTTGATTTATAAACATGCATTTCGTGTGAGAGAGAGTAAGCACCTATCTCTGCTAAAAAAAAAAAAAAACTGTGTTTAACAGATTTGCTGTTGTTACAGAGGTTATACGAGGGAAAAAAAATACATTCTAAACTTATCCTATCCTTTATGGCTATATATGTCTCTCTGTATGGACATAAATAAGATATTCCATTCTTTGACATGAATGTTCTTCTAAGCTGTGGCCTGTTGACCTAGCTTTACGTAAGTATTATTTAGTCCACACTACACTCTATGGTGAAACTAGTTGTGTTGTAATCTGAGTTGTGTTTTTGTAGCACCACAGAGATGCAAGGTTCATCTTTTTTAAAAAAAAGAGCACAACATCCAATCTAACCCAAACATTGTCACGGATATAACATTTTGACTTCAGTCAACCAATCAGTGAATAGCATTTTTAATGGGGGGTTTGCATCTTGCACAGGATTGTCTCTGAACAAACTACTGAAAATGACTTCTGTTAACTGCCGTCAATCTAAAAATGACAACAAAATTGCAAGTCAAATATGCCAATGCTTTGTTATCAGGTTATAACTAATCCTACACCCAAATCTACAGCAAGTGCAGAATGAAGCCTGTTTCAGACTGGAAGCGTGACATGTGCGTCTCGCCACAACACGCCTTTTTCAGATTTTCAGTTTGATTGCGTGTTAACAAGTCAGGGCTTTCAGACTGCCTGCATTAGTGCTGTGTCTCACGGCTAAGATGCGGAGAATTTAGAGATTCCACAGTCTCGCCTATTTTTTCCATGCACTGCGTATGGTTACAGACAATAATAGACAGGAAAATGATCAATAGAGAGCCATATTTACTTTGAGGCACATGTGCATATCCATGTGGAATATGTTTACAATTTGTTTCTTGATAACCCTGAGGTAGGCCACAAGCTTAAATGTGCCTGTTTGATAAAGTTGTTCTCTAAAGATCTAGTATTAATGAAGCTTTCCATCGTCACACTGGTAGAAAATGTCACAGGAAACATAAACACAGTATGAGTACTTTATTGGTTTGTGCTTTTCCATTAAAAGCCAAGTTTAGCATTTATTTAGAGAAACTCCTTTGATTTGTACAGAATGCTTTGATTTTGAATAGTTCCTGACACACATCCACTAACACTGAATCAAGTCTTTTTTAGGGGGGTTTAACTTATGGGGGGTAAAACTTATGAAGAATGACAGGACTTTGACAGCAGGGAGATGCGGCTGACACGCAGCAAACCCGCACCTTGTGCAACACTTAAAATGTTGGCAAAACATTCAAGTTAAAAAGTTAAACTAGGCTACTTTTGAGCCTTGGCATAGCTGGTGCAATCATCTTAAAAGCTTGGGCCTTTTACGCCTTTATTAGAGAGACAAGTCAGTTGATATAGTCACAAATTGCAGAGAGATGTTGTGAACTGGCACATGAAAGGAACCCTACGTTGGATTTGAGGGGCTGCCCAGTACAAAGACTCCAGCTTCTGCACATTGGGCACACAAACCAACCAGCGCCCCTAATTCAAAATGTATTTTAAAGAAATTTCAACCCTGCTTCTGAGATCAATGCATCACCCTAAGAACTTGCATGTGAATAAAGCATGTGCCCCCTGGATCTCTCAGTTGCTCAAACATTGGCCCTGAGCCAGGTCAAAGACCTCACATCTATAAGAACTTCAACTCTTGAACTTTCTGTGGGCATCGCTATGTGTTGGCAGTCTCAGATGAAATCTTAAAGCTATGTTGCCTGCATTGCTTTCTCAATATAAAACTTTTTTCTTCTTTTTTTCAGGACTTTAATTGTTCCATGAGCGGCTAACACTTGCATTACTTTGTATGGTGCAACATGTTAAAAAAAAAAAACACAGTAGAATTGGTTAAATTAAAGCAAACTTCATTTAGATAGAAATAAAAAAGTTTCATTTCTTAATTCCAAGGTTCCTTATTGATTTATTTTGTAAACCCTTTAACATTACAATAAATCAATCACAGAAACCTGAAAATTCTGCCAAGATGAGGTGTTGGATATTCATGTCATTTGTTGATGTTTAAACATCTCTGTTTGAGGTATTACTGTTGTATTTACATTTGATTTGCTTCATCTGGCATGTTTGTGCAAACCTGCAGATGTCATGCATTGGTTCCTGTCTGTATGTGCGGTGGGTGTCTCTTGGGGGGATTATGACTGGGTAGAATAATGGCTGTGTGATAATTAATTGGATTAACAGATTAAACAAAAGATTAAGCCTCAGTCTCCATCACTGTTCTATGATAAAGAGATAAAATTTGGAAAGTTTGAATTGTAAACTCTGCTGCTTGGTTTGCTATATTTCCCCCAAAGAACCAAAATATGTATATCATATGATTATAGAAAACTGTCAGCTAGATTGAAGTTCTAATTGATACTCCTAAAGACCTCACTTTTATTTCTAATTCTCTCCATTGTTTAAACTAGCCAGTTTATTAAAATTGGGCCAGAGAGCTATGCACTGTACGCAGTGGTTGACAATATAACACTTCCACTGATGCGGACTATTTAAAGACCCTGTAAAGTGAAATCCAAAGTTTTTGTCTTAACACTCTAAATGTTGGATTACTTTTGCTGTAAACATGTGAAAACTCTGAGATCTACATAAAACTGAATTCTGGATTTAGGCCATTTTATCTCTTTCCTGGCTTGGTTTCATGTGGGCGGGGCAAATATGTGGGCTCACGATGTCATGAGCCCACAGTAGAGAATGACCCCGCCCCTCTAACACTACAATATTGTGGAAGGAAGCAGTCACCTGGAGCAGGGACTTCTGCTTCATTTTGTGCAAAGGAATTCAGTCTTGTACTCTTGTACCATTCTATAATGTTAAGTTTCATTGCAAAGTTATAGTTATGCATGTTTTGTTTATTGGTTCATGTTTTTAGGGGAAAATATTTTTCCAAGTATGACACCATGAATGAGGGGGTTAATGCTGCAGACTACCTGTGTCCTGAGTGGGCGTGGTTTCAGCTCATTCAACAGACACGCCCACACCATCCTGGAGCAGATTTTACTGCCTCATTTTTCATGATTTGAAGCTTAATTTTATAAACTTGGAGATGCTTTATGTGACTGAAATTTGACCTGGGGGTTCATAACACAGTGATCCATCATACGACAAACCCAAATACAGATTTATTTTTACTTTACAGGGTCTTTAACTTGACATTTAACATGTGGCATGAACCCCGGGGGCTCTCACTAGAGTTTGATTGAAGTGAAGCCCTACACTCACGGTGTAGAGATGGGCGAGTGACAGCTTTTCTGCACAGCATCTGGATTTGACAACACCTGTCACACTTCACCAAATGAACCAAGCCTTTAGAGAAGTCTGGAAAAATATTTCAGGATTGTAAAATGTTAAAAGGGATTTTATAGATTTTGTGACAGCCCAAATCATTATGCATTTCTCTCGTATAATACAGTTTCATCATAACTTTTATTACATGCAAATATGTCTCCTTGAATAAAATTCACCTAATGTGAAATTCTCCCCTTGCAGGTATTCTTTTAAATGCAAATATGTTCCACCAAAAAAAACATCCTGCAAGAGTTTGTTCTCATGTATTTCTATCAAGCTAACCCTTTATTAAATTGTCATGGTATTTTTTTTGTAGCGTTGCCTATTTTACTTTGAGCAACTTCTTGGAAAACAACAAGATAACTGCTTCCCAAAACCTGCTCTAGATTTGGGATATAGTGAGGTTTGTGGTTTCACTGCCCCTGTGGCTAAACACTACCTGCTACCATTAACAACCACTGGAGATACTCAAACACAGTAGTATGTTCAATCATTTAGCCACACACGGGCAGACTGGACAAGGCCATGGACAGACCCAGACAAGGCCACAGGTTAACAGATCTCTTGACATAACAACACAGTCTCCTTGCTGGTTTCACACAGGATATGTGGTTATTTTCTTTTTCAGTGGAAACATATTATGAACTGAGAAGCCACTGAGAAGCCATTCATTTATTTTCATCCAATCTGCAAGGGTTTTTTCCCCAAATGTGGAAGTGAATCCAAATGAGTATGAAATCTCAGAAAATGGAGATATTTGTCTATCACGGCCAGACAGAATACTAGGTCCCCTTCTTAGAAAAATGTTGAGAATGGAAGTAAAAGGGTAACACATTAAGGACCCAAACATCAGTAATGATTCACTTTGAAATTCATTCATTGTGACATTAGTCATAATACACTTGTTCCTCATTATAAACACATCAGTGTGTTTCTGGCAGGAAGAGAGGCGGTCTGTGTCTGTTCCCCACACTCAAACTACTGAGAGAGAAAAGCTCATTGTTCTCAAGTCCACTTACATGCAGGGGAATATCTTCATGATGTAGTTTTGAAAGCTTTAATCTGACAGTGAAAAAGACTCTCAAAACATGGGTGAGAAACTTTGAGAAGAAAGCACCGAGGACAGCAGATTCAAAAACAAAAAGGCTGGATCACATTACCACATTGGTCCAGGAGAAGGGAAAATTATGGTGAGCAATTTTTGAAACAATGTTTCTCTCACCTTTGACTGCTCTGAAAGAGTTGGTTTCAGCTGACAACTGTTGCCCAGGTTCTTCACCAGTCAAAGCTTAATGGGAGAGTGGCAAAGAGAACACCACTGTTGAAGAAAACTCAGATTAAATCTCGATGAGAGTTTGCCAAAAGGCATGTGGGAGACTCTGTGGTCAAATGGAAGAAAGTTCTTTGGTCTGATGAAACTAAAATGGTGCTTTTTGGCCATCAGACAAGACGGTGGTGGCAGCATCACACTGGAGGGATGCTTCTTAGTAGCTAGCCCTGGAAGGCTAGCTACTATATATAGACAATGACTCGATGCATGGTTTTAAAGACAACGAGGTAAATGTTCTGGAGTGGCTGAGTAAAAGCTCAGACCTCAGTCCAATAGAGAATTTGTGGCTGCACTCGAAAAGGGCTGTTCACACCCAATCCCTGTGCAACCTAACAGAGTTTGAGCAGTTTTGCAGAAGAAGAATGGAGAAAATTGCAGAGTCCAGATGTGCAGGCCTGATAGAGACTTATCCACACAGTTTCACTTCTGTGATTGCAGCCAAAGGTGAATCTACTAAATACTGCCTTAAAGGGGAAGTGAATATTTATGCAATAACTTATCTAACATTAGGTAACTTTTTCATCGACATTACTTTATAGAAATCTGTTTTGCTTTGACATCATTTTTTTTGCCAAAAAAGCCCAATTATGTTGACCATAATTTATTAATACATTCAGTGAAAGGGTAGAAAAAAATCCAAGGGGGCAAATACTTTTTATGGGCACTGTAACATTTACAAAAACATTTCTTTGGCTCAGTTTCTTTGTGCATCATTTAAATCCATGTTTATACCAACAATCTTTTCTCCCAGTCATTCTAGTTACTTAGCTTTTATGATAACCTGTTGACCACTGCCATGAAGATAAGTAAAAACAGGTCATGGGCTACAACCACATTAGTACTGCTGACCTGTGTGTATTTCATCACTTTCTTGCTTTGCCCTTGTGCTTGAGCTGGTAGGGCAAAGCCACTTGAACTGGAGCTAATATGCTGTTTGTCTTACTTCAGTGGAATGACCAGTAACTTAACAAGGTCAAGCTTGTGTAGCATATGTTCACTGACAGTTTATTTTTTTATTTTTCCCCTTAAAACTAAAATACATTTTCAATGAAATTTTCACAATTTTCAGCTCAGTTTGTCAGCTGAAAGAAATACAAAATAGCATAAGAGTTTATCACTTATTTTCTTTCCTGACATCTTTGCACACTCTACGCTTTTCTATTTTTGAAACTAAGTTAAAAAAGAAATCATTAATTGAGTGAGATAGGGACATGTGTGTTTTAGAGGATCAAAGAACAGGCTGTGGTGTAAGCTGGATGCGGATGGAATGTGACACAACTAACCACTCTGCACTGTATCCCACAAATACCACAAATGTCACCTGCGAAAGGACCTTTTCAGTCCTGTCTTTTATCCCCGACCCACCCACACACAGAAATAAATGTATGGTACACACACATACACACACACACACACACCATTACACACACCACAGTGAGATCACACAGAAACAATCTGAAAGCTGTGGAGAGTCCTAGGTCAGAACTGTGCTGCTGTTGATTGTGCGGTTACTTTGAAGGGCAATTCCATCTGGCCAACGGAAACGTCTGTATATGTGCGAGAGAGTGAGTAGAGTGTGTGTTTTCTCAGCACCAGGGGGTCAGTCACCTGGGGTGTTAGGGAATTTTCTATCAAAATATTCCTGTGTAATTGTAGAACTCAGGGCACGGAGCTATGTTAATGCAGCGTGCGTACATTCATGTGTCTTTTTATCTGCATAACCTGCAAGTGCATGTCTGTGAGGCCTTATGGGTGTTGCTTTAGGTATGTGCATGTGTGTATATGTATGCTGCAGGTTGGCACAAGGCCAGAGTGAATGGGAGCCTTGTTGGTTTTTTAAATGCCTTGTTGGATCTGACTGGACATGTGCAGGTATAAAGGCATGCCAAAGAGGTGTGGGTCTGTGTGTCTGAATGAGAGAGAAGATGTTTGCATTAACTGCAGAGAGATTAAGGAAGCCTGTCTATCATCCAAAAGTTCCATTGTCCTCTGATTATGTGTGTACAGTATGTTGAGAGTGGAGGCAGATGTTATAGATTTCCAAGAAGACATCTGAGTCATCCATTTGAAGTTTCTGTCCAGAGTTAAAAAAGCCTCACACACAGCTTTTACATTTCCATATTGTTCCTAAAATAGGACACTATTATCTGACATTATTCTTTGATGTGCTGTTCACAAATACAGCATTATGACTGTGCTGCCCACTACCATTTTACATCAGATAATCACTTGTCACAATAACAATTCTGAAATTTACACAGTTCCAGGAGTATTGTGGCACATGTCCTTTTCTTTTCATTCAGAAAAATGCTTTTAAAGTTCCTCTGTGATCAAAAACTTAAACAAAAGAAACATGGTATGAGTTTCAAACTACTTTGGGTCCTGTATTTTTAGATGCAAGAGGATTTCTTTTGTGTGGCTGTTTACTAATTGCAACATTGGCTGGAGAGTGCATTAGAAGAAGCTTTCGGATTAAATCAGATGTCAGGGCAATAAAAGAAAGAAAAATTAAAGATTTTTAGCATTTTAAAGCATTTCTGACACATTGTACAAAGAATAATCTTATAAAATCTTGGCACACATTCAGTTGTCCTTTAGAGTTACTGTTTCATCCAATCACATAAAAATCCACCTTTCATTTCAGTATAAATTCTTCAACAAACACAAATGTTTGCATGCAACAGCAGAAAAGCAGTATCACTGGAAATAGGGTAATAAATTGAGTTTGACACAGTCTCGACTGGGGGAGGTTCAGAGGTGATTTTTTCCAATATCTGTCATCCATAACTAAATGTAGAATATATGGAAGCTTTCCCTTTTGGTGATTGCATGCCTGCAGTAGTCCACTGCCACTAGAAATGGTTTTCCTCCATCTGCAATTTTTAATTAAATGGATGAGATACATACAGGAAAACTTTGTAAATGCATATGGATCATGTAATATTTGTAGCTTATTTACATGGGCTATGCAGCTAGCAAGGATTTGAAAAAATGTAAGGGAATTACTTCATTGTGCTTTTATACACTGAAAAAGGTCAGCCATTTCTACATATTAAGATATTTAATAAAAGCTTTTGAGACTGAAGGTAACCATATCATTATTATGAAAAAAAAAAGGTTAATGAAAAGGAAATGCTAGATAATAATGACAGACAAATGAATTGTGCTAAGTATTTGCAAGTTAAAATAAAACACAAAGATTAACATCTGGATTTCACAGAAATTTAAT
This sequence comes from Cheilinus undulatus, assembly GCF_018320785.1. Taxonomy (NCBI): domain Eukaryota; kingdom Metazoa; phylum Chordata; class Actinopteri; order Labriformes; family Labridae; genus Cheilinus; species Cheilinus undulatus. The sequence continues at coordinate 28,644,946 of NC_054881.1, read as the reverse complement.
ACAGCTAAAATTTGAGAATATCTCCCTTTCCAGTTACAGTGGTTCAGGTTCATTATGGCTGGTTATAAGCAGGGGTAGACGGATAATCGGCCTGGCTGATCACTGATGCAGATATTTGGCATTTTATTTAACCAATAAAATAAATTATACTTATTATAAATCAAAATATAATTATAATAATGAATAAATTTAACAGTGTGCCACTTTGGCTCCAATGCAAGGTTCTTCCTGCCCTCTGGCTTTGTCTTCACCCTACAGTCTCACCATATGTCCTGCTCACAAGACTATCTGACTGGCTTGGTGTCACACAACCACCAGCCAATCAACACTGGGGTCTGGGTTGCACTGACATAGGGATCACTTCCTGTTTCCTGCTATTGTGCTTCTCGGTGCTGTTTCTCATGTTGACAGAGCTAGATAGCAAGATGGATGGATGGATACTTCATTAATCCAAAGGGAAATTCATGAAGCTAGTGGTAAATTGTTTATTTCACTGATTTCTTGACATGCAGTTTTACTTTTGACACACTGGTTGTTATTGGTTACCTGTCTCATGCACTACTAATAGTTGGTATCGATGGATTGGTCTACCCTTAGTTATAAGTGGAGTCAGTTTGCAGTAGCAGGCACTGCTAAAATTGTAAGCCGTGGTTCACACAGACACCTAACTTTCGTTTTCAAATGCACCTAAAATGTTTAGAGGAAAAGGCTGAGCACATTGTTTTGATATGAATAGCAGTTCATAACCGAAGTTATCTTAAGACACTTTACAAAGAGGGCATGTCTAGACCGTACACTCTGATGTAGCCTATTATTATCAAGACCAGCACAAGCAGTATTTATCCTTATTATGCAGAAAAACCTTCCCTTTAACGGGGAGGAACCTCAGACAGAAACACCAATGGAAAAGTATTTGTTCTTTATCTTTATGTCATCATTTACCAGAGTGACATTATTCAAGTCCCCACTTTTTCGTCCCCTAGGGGTTTTATGTGTAAATACAATGGAACTGTATGTATGTGCATGGTTAACTGGGCTAATTTTCTTGACATGTTATTACATTCAAGCCCCCAGTGCTATTTGAAGAGAGATAGTTGATGTTGTCCTCCTCTTTATGCATCGGGAAGGGTTCATAATTAATTTTTTTTTTGTTCTTTTCTTCTGTCAGACCACTAGCATCACATATATGCTATGATTCACTCTGTTTGAACTGCCCCCCTGTTGACCTGTGAACTTCCACACAGTTGCAGAGACAGTGGTGACCTCAGCATATGATGAGCTGCCGGGATCAGACTTGTGGTGTGGCAGGACTGTTGGCTAAGACGGGACAAGAGTCTAGTCACATAGTCTGTCATGGTGCCGTCATTAAAGATCATAAAAAATCATGTAGTCTGAGCTGACCTTAAGATGTGAAGCTCACGCTTCATACACTGAATTGACCCTGAGTATGGGTGTGCAATTTTGCTAGTAGGGATGGCTGTTTTTATACTAACGTGTGAAAAAATACATATGAATGAGAGGGTGGTTTGACATGTTTCTATTCAAAGATTTAATTTGTGCTCTTGCATACTTTTACAAAAAGAAAGAGGGAGAAATAACAGAGAGGAAGGCTAGACATAAAAATAAAGACAGAAAGGAAGCAGCGAGTAAAAAAGAGAGAACATGGTAAGACTTTGAGAGCCAAAGTCAAAAGCCAAGGAAAAAAGAGGAAGAATGGAGATAAGGGCAAAAGTGGCGTTAACCCACAAAGGAGAGCACAGAGAGGGAGACCACTGACAACTGGAGAATGGTTAAAAAAAAAAAAAAAAAAAAGTAGAGAGGGCAGAAAAAAACAGTGTGAAGAAAGCGTTAGAAAAGACGTGAAAAAAGAAAAGGAGCATGGGAAAAAAGCAAAGGGAGGCTGAGAGAAGAAGGAGTAGTGTTTGAGGAAGCTTTATGTAGCGCTTGGGTGATGAAATCTTGAATGACCCCCTGCAGTGGACCACTCTTTGAGGATGCGTCCCTACTCACTCACACACACTCTCACACACACATGGATGGACACAGATTTGCAGACAAACAAACACAAAGACACAAAAGCAGGCTCAAACACACAGAACTCGCACTGATGTATACATCGCCTCCTTTGTCCATAATGGTTGGAAACACACACCCACACAAGCAACCTTTAACACCAAACCCCAACTGAACCACCACTCCAAGCTCCCATACTGTTCTCTGCTTCTTTTTCTTGTCCTCATGCAACGCTTCCTCCTACCCTGCTTCCCCTTCACTTTTTCTCTCTACACCATCTCTCCTCACACTAAACTGAAGGTGACAGTCCGTAGCCAGAGAGAGATAGACCAACACAGGAGGAAAGAAAGAGGCCGACCAGAGGTAAGAAACCTCTCCACAAGAGGGAATAGGATAAAAAGGTTTTAGGTGATGAAATATGGAGCCTCCTGCAAAGTTCCTGCTGTGTTTTTGTCCTTGAGATTAAAACTGTTTAAAAAGGAATTCCCTTGATGGGTTTATTTTAGTCATTAAACTCACAGCCTGAAATGACAACTGTCCAAACAGCAAGCACACAATATTTCCAAAAGCATGTGCCGATGCTATAAAGAGGCTTTCTTTAAGACTTTAGAGCCTGGCTGAAGAAACCAGTTACTCTCAAGGGCACAACTAATAAATACTGCTGATGTAGGCAAATGATGTCTGACCTGTTAGCCCTCCAATTTGCCCTGAAGTTTTTGTGTGGATTTTAACTTTTGCTTTAGCTAGGAATGGTCATTTGATGGTGTGTAAAATTCTGAATGCCCCCGGTAAATGCTTTAAAACTGTACTTTCCCTCTTTTGAATTCATTCTGTTATATGAGCTTCTTTGTTACTGTCAGTAGAACTAGTCAGCTGGAGATGAGCTAACGTCAAGATAATTCCATGGCAGCAGCAATGGAGTTTATTCCTTACAATGACTTTCATCAATAACACAGAGAGAAATCCATCAAAAGAGAGAAAGAGATACCTATTCATCTGCTGACAATGCAACTGCAGCCACATCTCTCTCTTTGAATAAGAGACTAGCTTTCCCTGTATGAGAAAAACTGCTCAATTTATTGCTAACCCTGTCTAAATATGATTTTTTCTGCTGAATGGAATACATTTGCATATTTTCTGTGGGCTGCGGAGAGGAATTCTGGGAAACACTGGAGAGCGGTAGACATACAAGAAGCAAATGACGCAGGTTGAGACGGAGTGTATGTTCTGAGGAGTCTGACTTTTCTGATAAGCTGCTCAGCTAAGTGCTCAGTACATTACCTCATCACCACATGGCCCAGGAACATGGATAAGGGTCTATGCAACAGATGGAATATTCAATTACAGGCTGAATCATAGGTAAAATTAGAGAGGAGCCAGGGAGGAAAAGGGGGAGCAGGAGAGTGATATGCTATCACACGATGAAGAGAGGGAGACGATCTTGTGATGCATCATGGGAAACCACATGCAAAGTCAATAAATACTAGGCTTTTGCAGACAGCAGCTCCCTAGTTTATGGCCTGTTACACTTTCAAGCATGATTAAGAAGCTGGATTTCTTGACAGGGGATATCAACTGAGAGAACATCCTGCAGCTGCGTGATGTTTACACAGAGCCCCTTCTGATGTTGCCTATTGAAAGTGTTGAGTATTTCTAAAGAGATGTGACATAAATAAAAACACTGTCTGCTAAACCTGTTGGAGCTTGTGAGCCAATGTGAACTGCTGCTCTGTAGACAGCCCCCCCCCCCCATAAACTAATATTTCATTCTGGGCTTGGGCTGGCTACACACTGGAGGATTCTTAGATCTTAATTGAAATTAAAAAAAAAAGGGAAACGACGGACATAAGGACAGTTTTAATAGATTTGTCACATTATAATCTTTTAAATGCACTCAGTAGATGATCCAGCCAGAACACAGTACCACACACCTGCTATTTGAAGTAACAGTTTCACAGCTGAGATTCCACATACACAACATCTCAAAGAAGCTTTCGTGATGAAATGTGACCTCAGGGAAAAAAATAAGCATGATTGCTGTGTTCTGCTGGCTGTCCTAGTTAGGGATGGGGATCAATTTTCAAGAACCCGAAAATCAATAACGTTTTGGCTTACTGATACTGCTATTGAGTCTCACAGGCTTCATGACGCAACATAATTTTACGGTATAACTGGTGTGAAAACAGACAGTCCTTGCAAGGAGGGAAAATAAACTAAAAGCACGTCAGTATTATGCATCACATTAAACCAGAATGTGCCTTCAACTGTCGGCCTGAGGAAGAAAGACTTCGCCTGTGCTGGGAGTAATTGGCAGTCATAACAATCTCTTCAATTGTCCAAGATAGTTTTCTTCTTCATGTGGTCAGACAAATGCTGAAAAGTGCTCCTAAACTTTACGACAAGTCCTGTTTGTTAAAAAAATGTTAGCCCAGTGTAGAAATCTGTGCTGGAATCGACAGAATTGAAGTTAATTAGTGAATTTTATGAGCTGAAAGAGGGAAAATATGGTGCATTCAGGTTACCTCAGTAAATTAGACGACTGTATCCTATATGTTATGATATGCTCAAATGTCCCATAATAAACAGGAAAATTTAGTTTAGAAAAGTATCGTTGGTGGTATCGATAAGGACTTGGATCAATATGGATCGATAATGGTATTTATTTCTTTAAAAATTAACGATCCCCATCCCTAGTCCTAGCATGCACTAGAGTGCAGCAAAAAGTAAAAAAAGCAAGGAGCATAAATAAAATCTTGGCTGAGAAACCGCTGTAGTTATGATTATGTTTGTGAGCTTTAACAGTATGTTACATTCAGTCTGCTTGCTTTCACTGGCTCTTGTTGGTATTCCATCAGAGGCAGTCTGACCTAGAATTGTAAATATCAGACATGCTTGATAATAATGATTCCAGATCGGGGAGGTTCCAATGCAGGAAGGAGTAAAGCGCAGATAACGCAGGGTTTCCCTTTGGCCAGAGTCTAATTTTCCCCACCAACACTACATTTCATATCGCTGACATTCCACCTGCTCGGTAGTGAACCCAGGTGAGGTACACGCACATGAGCCGTGCTGCACAAGCAGCAAACTGCTCCCGAGTATGTGGCATGGATGAACGCTCTGCACTTCGTGATTGAGCTTCAGATTTAAGTTATTCGTTGTATAATTCATGAATCCTGAAGGAGTTAAAGAGAATAAAGCTGCTGTAAATGTGCTTTTTTCTGTGAGTTAATTAAATTCCTAGTTACATTCACAAGGAGGTATGAACAGAGTGTTGATGATAACAAATTATTTCACTCCAGAATGTAAACTTAAAATACAAATTAAATTCACATATCATTTAAATAGATTTTGTTTTATTTAGGCTAACATAAAATAACAACCCCAGAATTTATTGGAAAAAAAGATAATAAGAATGTAGGCAATTAAGGCTGTGACACAGATTTCTGATGGAGACTAGTGTAAGTTAAAGCCAGAGATGGTCATGCAACTCGCTGCATTTTGGAAGTTTTTTTCTTCTTATTATTATTAACATGGAATAAAAATCCATTAAAGGCAAAGAAAAGAATCCTTTTGACATCAATAAGATATTTTAAGAAAAGAAATGTGTATCATCCAGGATATTTATCCTTAGGTCAGAACAGGAAAATATGAATTTTGGAATCAGTGAATGAAATTATAATCAATCGGAGAACAAAATTGTTAAGGACAATATTTTTATAGATTTAGCCTCTTAATTTTGCTCTCAAAGTGCACAAAATTGATGCATTAACTTTAAAATGTCCACATTTTCTCCTGGGGGAGCACACCCCTGGACCTCCTAGACAGTTCAGAGTTCCCTCACCATCGTCTCCTATAATCCTGTGGGGAAAAGTGTAACTGTGCTGACAATTGAGGATTATTTGGAAAATATGTCCTTGAGACAAGCCTCAAATTGGGTCTTGCCTCCCCAGTTATTGGGGGAGCAACTCCGATTAAAATCTGGCTGTAGTGTAGCCAGCCTTAACAGTACAGCTCCATTTCTGAATCTAAGCAAATATATCAGTAAACATGCACAACTAATATAGGTCACAGTCTTTTCTTTCATTGGTAACAGTCCTGTCTTACACAGACCAAAGTCATATTCTGCTTGTTTGGTAAAATCAAACAAATTGAAAGCATGAAGTTAAAAAACAGATTGCTGTAAAAAACACATCTAGGGACAACCATTGCAGATTTACTCTGACTATGAATGCTGTAGTATGTGAGAATGGTTTAGTTACTTCTTACTTGTCCCTATACAAATAAACATCAAATAAATACACACATATCATGTTTTATAATCTACCACTGAATTAACTCACAAATATGAGACATACAAAAGATACATAAATAAACTGGAATGGAATAGAGGTGAATTGAGGTGGAAAGCGAACATACATTTATGGTTTGAGTAAGAATTACTGCCGTAAAACCTCAACAATCCTCTTATCAGACAAACACAGGCTGAAACTGCTATTTATGATGTACAAACAACAGGCTGTGAGGTTAAAAAAGCAGCCATAATGCACCAGCGGTGCAGTGTAATTTAGTGAGTGTTTTATCTTGTTCTCAGCCTTACCAGGGGTGTTTTAGTGTATTTATATGAAGCTTATTCTCCTGCAGGGTCAAACATCTTTTTAAAGAGACTCTACCTGCTACTGATTTGATCTTTCAAAGCAAAAATGAAACAAACTCAAACTTATCGGTCAGTAAAGGCAAACACCCTTCATCGCTTTGCTCCTGGCAACAAAAAGAAAAAAACATAATCAAAATAATTGAGGAAATGATCTTTTTAAGAGCGCTTTGGCAAATCTGTTTACAGATCCAACTGTCACAGAAACATTAATATGTGAAGGTATTCATTTTAAAGTCAACCTAAACAAACTGTTTTCACCCCTGCGTAACACATTTTACACACCTGCCAACATCCTTTCTTTTGCTTTTATTGCTTGAGTCTATTTTATTTCTGGAATTCAAAGGGAATGTTTTCAGCTTTGCTCATTATTTGGAGATGACGACAGTAAACAAATTACCATGGCGCCATTTCAAGGTGTCTGAACCTTAATTACATTTTTAATAAACTCCCTGGCATGCTTGCGAATGAATGTGTGCGGCTGCTTTTGAGCACAAATTACCCACTAAGAAAAGCATTTTATGTGTGTTTGTGTGGCTGTCTGCTTTTGCTAAAGGGTAATTTGTGGACACGCAGGCACAGCAACACACCACCAGATGAACAGATACAGCACGTGCATGTACACACAAACACACACACACACACACATGCATGCATGGATTGCCAGATGCTATATAGGCAGCATCTAGTGAACTCTAAGACATGATGATATTGAAGCCTCTAATGGCCATCATTAATCACATGATAATAAATCACTTTGGAGATAGGGTGGGGTAGGGGGGGGAGAGAGAGAAGAAAATAAAATGGAAGAGAAGATAAAACACAGAGGTAATACAGAAAGAAAATGAATTTTTTAAAAAAGAGGCAAAGAAAAGGTCAGAAAGATACAGACAGACAGAACTACGTTTCTGACACTAGCCTGCAGGAGCACTTTGTGAAATCATACAGTGTGTGCAGCTTGCAAGTGAAAGAGATCTTAGTCTGAAAACAGAGCACAGGAAACAACAGAATAGGGTGTGGATGATAATGCCTCACTACTTTATCATTTTTATTCTAGCAAAAAAGAAAAGGATCTCCCTGCCCTACAAACATGCATCCTTTGTTGTCCAAAACAGATAATGGAGTTGCTAAAGTGCTTTGTATATTTGATTATTGTCAGGGGTAATTGGCAGACCTGTACATGTTCCAGTCGCCAAAAGTTACCTTGTTAAAAGTGCCGTCATAAGGATGATTAATATCTAAAGAAAATTAAAAAATTCATAAGTATTTTGAGGTCTTCTTTCCAACTGTTTCATTTCTCATCACACCAGCCAATGATATGATTATGCTCTGTTCAAATACTTTTTTGACCTTTTGATACTCACCCAATTGTTTTTTATTTTAAAGTTAAATTATTTTTTGATCCCCTCTTCTGCTGTTCCCATCTTCTAACCCTGCTTCTCACAGTTTGATGTTCATACCTTTTCAAAACCATTTCCACACTCTGGTTGCTGATGGGATCTTTCTTTTCCACAGTGAAGGTTGCACCATTGTCTCTATGTTACATAGTCATGGTGTAAATAATGCAACAAGATATAGAGATTTTGTTTAATCTCATTTATAATTTAACCAGTACTACCATCAACCATGTGATATTGTGCCCATTGCTTTAAATAGAAAACACAAGAAATACAAGGAAATAGAACAGGCATACAAGTGTGAGATCCTGCCCTTCCTCCTCCTGCTTGTGGTTTACTGTTTGTGTGGCCAGGACTAAAGGCAGCACCCATCATTAGTTGTGCAGGCATACGAACATATCCCAACAGTCAACAACACCAAGGCAAAACACTTCAGCCTTGAACCTGACCCAAAAACCAAAAAGCACACATCAGCAAGGCTACAGTCAGAAGACTAGCTTCACTGTGTGTTTGTGAGCACATCACATAACCACTGTGTGAAGGGTAAATGACTGGTTTTGATACTGCCAAGGGACTTTCCCCAGTCAGATTATATACAGATCAATTTTCATGTGGGTTTAGTGGTAGCCAGATGTTGCTATGCATTTTTCAATGCTTGTGCTTAGTAAACACACAATACACTTTTACACGTTGACTATGAAAACTGAAATGCAAAGCGACAACACATTAATACATTCATTTCATCAAGCTCTCTACCTCTACCAGAGGCCTGGCAGTCTGAGGATTCTGGGCAGTACTTGGAATTTATACTTCTAACACCACTGCCTTTTCTGCTAGCCACCACCAGTTTGTCAGTCTGGGTGTGGAAGTCCCACAAGACCTTTGTTTAGGTGTTCTTTACCACCTCTGTGGGTTTCCTCCATCTTGATCCAGGGACCTCCAGTCCATACTTGGTACAGACATCTCTGCTTACTTAAGCCGGGTATACACTGCGGTTTCAAGCCGACCGGCCATGACAGTCGTGGAAGAGTGTCATACTATTCTGTGCGACTGAATCGTTCACATTGCACAACCATCGCGCACGAGTTGTGTGGTTACACTGTACAATCTGATGGTCATGCACAACCTGAGTGCTCACACTGTGCGACTGAAGTCGGGAAGTCGGGACGAATTGCGACAGAGAACCGCAGAGTTTCCTTGTTACAAAGTCTCAGGGTCTGACGGTGAAATGTTTCCATTAAATACCCCCCCCCCCCCCCCCCGCTCTCCCTCTCTCTCCTTCTCCTGCTATCTCTCTCTGTCACACACACAAACAGCATCACCTCTATGTCAGCTGCAGGTCCATGGGTAGGAATATTTTCTGCTCGTTTATTTCCTTTGTCATAGCGGGGGTGCATCAGAAAGTCATTCCAGCTGTTGTCATGGTAATTTAGGACGTTGTCTGACAGTTTACAAAGGAAAACAATCCCCCAAAGTTGTTTATTTTACTCGCGTTTAGTCGTACAACCAAATTATAAAACATGCCAGAAATCCTTCCGACCAGGAGCAGGTCGTGGGGTCATAGTCGGGCTGTGGTTGGCTGTCGAACCCCCTATACACATCACGACAAATGGCGCCCAATCTGACTGAGAGTCAGCCCTACTTCAGAGTGAGTCGTGCGACTTAAAATTTGTGGAAAATCACAGGAAAATCGCACCGTGTACACCCAGCTTTAGTAATGGCATTTCATGTATGCTTTGCTTTCCAGCATCTTGCACCCTTCTGTGATGTGCTGCACTGTCTCAGGAGCTTCTTTGCAAAGTCTGCACCTGGGGACCTGTCTGATGTGGTAGACCCCAGCCTCTATCAGTCTTGTGTTAAGTGCCTGTTCTGTAGGGCATGATTAGTTCTTCTGTGCTATGCTTAAGCCAAGCCTTTTCTAACCATTGGTATGTCCTTCTGATATCAGCCAATTCCTCAGTCTGTTGGTGGTACATGCTATCCAGAGGTTTGTCCTTCCAGGACAGCTCCTCTGGCTCCTCATCCTCCCCTGATACTCACTAGTCCTCTGCCTCCCCCCTTCCGCTTAGTCTTTGACCTCAGGAGTGAGGAGTTTCTTGTTTTAAGATCATTGGCCTCTATCTCTTCCTTTGGCCAGGCTATTAAGCCATACAGAAATTTGATGACTGGCAAGCATAGGTGTTGATGGGTTGGATTTTGCAGCCATTTAGCTGATTTTTAGTCATTGAAAAGTGTTGTCTTTTTGACCTTTGTGACTCATGAAAATCAATAAGCTCAAACACATGGCTATCACGTACTCACTCTTATCAGTAGCCCACTGTTTTCACATGTTTGCACCTGGTAGACAGAATAAACTGTATAACACTTTTTAACTGCAGGTAAAAAAAATATCCCTTATTGCAGTACATGCTTTACATTTGCATTAGCATTGACCATATCGTGAGGACTTTCAGTACAAAGGATGATTTACAATGAGTGTAACACAGAGGCCAGGTAGGAAAATGTTTTTCCTTTTAAGACTAAAGCAAGGTCAGGTGCAGTGGGGATTGGGTGGTAGGGGAGAAGAACGTGAAATGATTCTTCAAGCACTGCACTTTCTATTCATGAGGGAAGACAGGGAGTGAGTGTCAGTGTGACTCAAGCAGAAGAGACATTCCCCCACTGGAGAGCAGCAGCTGAGAAGAAGTGGAGCAGTGACACCATCACTTCTCGGCAGAAAGACACAAGTGTACAAAGGCAGCAGAGTAGAGCTTTGATTTGACTAGTACACTTGTGTATTTCAGAAAGCTTGTATATTTCAACAAGGGCTGTGAATTTCACAACAGAGGTCAAGGAGGCAGAAGGGAAGGTTGATAACATAACAACTACAGGGTGAAAGCACAGGGGTTTAAATAATCAGAAGGAAACCATGCAGCATAATCTGCAATATTTCCTTTAATTAATAAAACTCTGGAAACAGCCTTTTGCTAGGAAATGGAATATAAATAATGGTCAGTGCCTGGAAATGAGGTGTATTTTTAGATTTTATAACCTATGTAATGGTGACATGTTGCCTAACATTCTCTTGTAAAAGTTTCAAAACAAATGCTGTGGTCAGCGAGGAGTTGGAAAAATGTCTATTACAAAAAGTAAATATATATATATATTTTTTTTTAAAAAGAAATCCCTTGACTGCCATCAAGCATTTCTAAGAGAAGCTATTTTAATAAATACACATTTTTTCGACTGTTATAAATTTAGGAGGCATGGTCCGCGTGTCATGGACTGCACAGAATCTAGACAAAACAAAGTTGGTGATAATTAATATTCTAGATTTTAGAAAAATAGCATTAAGTTCTCAGAGTACTTATACTACATTTGGGATGTGTATAGAGGATACCAACCCCCCATACGCAAGGAATAAGAAAGAAATAGTTGGACAGTGTACTGTCATTTTACCAACAATAAGGACTTAGCTCATGTAATTTACAATTATATAGATATACAGTACAAGACTGAGCATTTGCTAAATTTCATGGAAGTCACAACAGCTATTAAACCAAGGATCAAATGAATAATGACATTCTACACCACATTACGCTGGTACCTTCACCCCATGACACCAGTATGTAATTAAATAAATTATGTTCCATTTACCCATGAGGCCATTAATCCTAGCCTAATGGCTAAGCTTTGCATCAGCATTCCCTTTCAATAACCTGTATTACCTTCCACCTCTAAGGACACGGGGGTTAGTCTTCCTCTGTGAAGGCTTGATTCTACATGTTTTAAAAGCCATACACACTGCCCTTGACATTGCTATAGCCTGTATTATGAATTTTATGATAGGCATAGACCTAGCTTCCCACATCCAGGATATCTGAGGATATGAAAAGTTGTTGTCATGTAGAAACCGTAGATGAATAATTCATTTCTTAAAACTGCAATGTACAGCAGACATTGTCTCCCAGGAAATGTGTCTTGAGCCTGGAAACAAGTTAGACCACTGAGATTGAATTCTGTAATGACACCAGCAGCCAGATCTAATAAGCTCTTCTAATACCATTTCTAAAAGGGTATTTGATGCTAGAGGTGTTTGACGTTAGCCAGTCATTAACCTGGAGGTCACAGATTCGAGACAGAAAGGACAAAGCAGGAATTTTCTGTACATAGCAAGGTGTAGTTTACCATGGCCAGACTGAGGGTTCTGAAAAGGAATGTGTGCATCTTTACTTTTATTTCAAAGACGTAATGACTGTGGTTAATTTGCATATTGAAATTTTATAAACACACAACCAGTTAAGAAAATGCCACATTTTCAAGCTCTAAGTAAACATCATATAGAACACTGAGCCAGTGTTCAGCAATACAGAAATGTCATTTATACTGCATGTCATTCACCATACAACCCCTCTTTAGCGTAAGCTACTTTTTCCTTAAAACAATTTTTCTGAAACTTAAACCTTACTCTCTGTAAGTGCATACTCTTTTGCTAGCTTGTACTGCACACTCATTTAAGACTTATTCATCCCAGAGTGAGAGAGTAAATCATGCTCGTATTGTGTCGGTACATTTCATATCTCCCTTTAGTTAACTCCAATATAATTGCAGGGTAAGTTTGCAAGAATATATGGTTGCATGTTTGAATGTACACACAGTGAGAAAAGATATGAATGAATTAGTGAATGTGTGTCTCCATGTGCCCATAACAGTCTATTAGAAAATACGTGTGCTTTGTACTCATGCATCTTACATACTGTGTGTACTTATTCTCAGTTGTGTGTGCGCAAGACTCTGTGAGTGTATGTCTCCCTGGGAGTGTTATGTATCTAATTGCTGTAGCTTTAATAATTTACATTCCCCACCCTCTGATGCCTATCATTAAGAAATGAGGGAATTACCCCCAGCCGTATAAATGCATGCACGTAAGCGTGTGTGTGCTGTGTGCCATATGTGTGTCTGTTCTGGGTTGTCCCTTTTTTTCTGCACTCATACATCACTGAAAAAAGCTTTGACCAAACTGTAAGGAAAGTGTGTATTTTTGTGCCCTGCTAATATACATGTATGTCTGAGCATGTCATCTCTCCGTGAGACTTATTTTTTGCATGCATGTATGTGTTCTCTGAACCTCTCCTCACCATTATGGTAGGTGTGCATTATTTATTGTGGCCTGCCAAGATCAGTATCACAGACAGCTGAAATAGACAGGAGGAAATGGAAATGAAAGATTGAATGGAGGAGCAACAGCAGCATGTTTTGTTCGGGTAAGCTTTTGTTACTATCTCAAACTGTTTCTATTATTCTCTTTATCTAATCACCTTAACTACAAAGGTAAAACATTCTTTTTCAACCTTTTTATGATTTTTTTAATTGTTTGACATCCACTGAGTCATGCATGTGCATAATGGAGAAAAAGAGCAAGGTAAAATATGATTTAGCTCATAGACACTTCCTAGACTGCAGACATTTTCCAGCTAAGCCCAAGAATGAATTGAAATGTTCCTTTTCTGATTTACTATTAGTCTACTTAAAAGCCACCAGGGGAATTATAAAACCCTTATTCAGCAATTAAAGGAAAATGCTGTGATGATTTTTAGAAGTGTTATCAAAAGTATAACATTGGATAATCATATGGGGAATAGAGATACTTTTAACTTATTATTCTTTAAATATTTCCATATTTTAAAAAGATGAACAGGCTTAAACATAAAAAAATGTCTAGAAAAATGAGCCACACATCCACATGAAAGCAGGGATTTCAATGTGTAAGGAGACACATGATTTCCAATAACTAATAATGACTATTTGTTTATTTGGGCATAGATGTTTTCTTTACCCCATTAAAACCCTCGCATATGATCCATTATTTTATGTTTTTAAAGGGTTTAAGCGGCAGGGGGTGTAATATCTGACCTGCCAGATAGACTATTTCATATATCCATTGCATGACCATATTTCAAATTCATCTGGGAAACCTTCCATAGAGAGCATTTGGTAAGGGCAGGACATTTTTAAAAAAATCTCAGAAGGGTATTGGACCAACATTCTTTCTGTCTCATTCATGACAGGCCAATCAGAGCCACAAGGTAAAATGAAGTAGCTGACATGCAGAGCAGAGCCCCAGTACTAACCTGAGCAATACTGGCTTGCACTGCTGTACTGTATGAATGGCAGAGTTTGTCAGTGGCAAAAATTAATGCTGAAGACTGACAGGAGAAGTACAAAAACATCTCTGCCAAGAGAAGCTGTCAGTGCAGCTCTTTCATCTTGTTTTAATACCCCCCCCCCAAAAAAAAAAAAAAAAAAAAAAAGGAAAGAAAAGAAAGTCTTGCAAACTCATGTCTAAGCAGGTCAGCAGAACAAGAGCAACAAGCTTTCAGTTCACTTCCCACCTCATTCTCCTTAAGTGACCTGATTGGTCAGAGCTGTTTTTGGCTCTAGCACAAACATTGCAGATTGGAGCTTTTCAAGTTGGATTTTCCTGATGATAGACAGTCATCTGCTTTTCAAGGTTCTGTCACCAGCTGGGTTAGGTAGTATCAGACATTTCAATACAAGAATGAAGTGACTACATGAAAATTAAATAGTGGGTAGAAATGCAATGTAATGTTTTATGTCTGTGCAATCACAATTAATGCTAAGGATGGTTTTGCTAAGCCGTATTCATGAGAATCAGGACTAGATGAACGCTGCTCATTCTAAAAATGTTTGCAATACTGAACTCATTTTTCACATTTAATAAACTCAAGAACTATTCAAGCATTTTCCTGTTCCCTTTATTCCTTTGCTTTGTATTTCAAATAAGCAACAGTCTTGAATCATGCTATATTAATACAGTGCATGCCCAGTTGAACAGTGCAATATTAATAATAATTCTGTCTTCATTTCCCAGGAGCATTTTCACATTTTCAGCTATCTCTCTTTTTATTGTAAGTCAGTATTATAAAATACCACAGGGAAACTCAGCCTTAAGCAAAAGTGAATGAGGTTAATTATTTCTTAATAAGCTTTACTGAGATAATGCTACTAACTACTGAGGCAAGGCAGTGTTTTTCAATTATTGTTGCAGCAGAAAAAAATCCATACAATACATGATTATGAGAGAGATAAGAGAAACTGAGAAAACACAATCAGGGACAATGCAATTGTGCACATAAGATGAAGGAAAGAGAAATATATTAGCCCAAGGAAAATAATTCATTAACATGCGTCTAATCTTAAGTGCACTATGTCCACATTGTAATTTACGAATGATATCATTTTGTGTGATAACACAAATGAAGAAATGTATCACTGGCAATTATGACTGTGCCTGACATAGTAACAACTCAGACATGGAGATGTGAGAAAAGGCGACTTTCTATCCAGCAACACCATATTCCCAAGACTTTTTAAGCAATTAGCATTAGGCTGCATGCATCATACAAAACAATACCTACAGCACAACAGACTTTATTGAGGCTGTGTTTTTCTCTTATTGGCTGCACTTTCATGAATTATGAAATGTTAAAAGTCTGATCTGAAAACAAATGTAGTGTTCTTTGTTGTTCAGATGTTGGGAAACGTGACAGGCTCAAATCCTGAAAGATACATATCAGAGAAACAGAAAAATTGACAGAAAGGCCCCCAGGAGAATGAGCAAGAGTTATGTTTAAAAAGAAACAAGCAGGCTTAAGGGAAAAAGAAGAAAATGTGGAAAGAGAAGGCAAACAGAAAGTTGAAGGGGAGTGAAAGAGAAATGAAAAGGCAGACTAAGCATGCAGATGCAGACTGGCTCTGTATGGGTTTGATGGTTTCATCTTTCTTGATTAACAGAGAATACCTTTCCCCTTCAGAGAAAAACACAAAATCTTAAACTCTTTCTTTTTCTACTGAGGTTTCTCATAAGTTCTCATTTTAACATGCCAGCATATGTTAACAAGGTATTAAAGGAACAGTTTGTAATGGGATTTCTGCAGGTCAGCTGCCTTTTGAATTCATCTGTACTAAATGTTTTTCTTAAGCAGAACACTGTTTTTGAGTTTTACTAGATTTTACATAGCAGTTACAAAGAAATTGAGCTTGATTGACAGATTATCTCTGCAAATAAAGAACACTGTACAGATTCTGATGCGTATTATTACACAGGTTGTTTTAGGGTGGGGAGATGTAACCCTAAATACCTCCATCCATCAGACACAGAATACAAAGCCATATTCTGCTAATGCTGAACTATACTCTTAAGTTAGTTGATAATGGGAAACATTCTGATCTTTTGCTGATTTTTTTGGTGCAAGGGAAGTTTTTTTTTAGCTTTTTACTGAGAAAAATTGAGAAAATTGTAAAGTGAATCACACTAAATGGTATCACATTTTTGCAGAAACTCTGGGCTGAGATATGAATTTTTTATCAAATGGAAGTATTCCATTTAACAAGAATGTTATGCAGAACATTTGTTGAAAACTAGATAAAAATTTAGAGTGGGAACTGTGAGAAACAAAGTGTTGTTGAACAAAAAATGAGGGTTCTCTCCCTCTCCATACCCTGTTTCCCTATTAATCATTTTCCGAGTGTGAATGTTTTTTCCTGCTGAACCCCAGCACGCTAAACAATGAGATGAAGATACTCGCTCTGACAGCAAATCAAAGAGGAGTTTCACACCTTTGATTAGCAACAACAGACTTGAGGGGAGCGAAGTGGGAGACTTTTTTTTTAAGTGCTGTCAAAATTCAAGCTGACAGATTACTTGTAATATATTATTGAGTCTGCTTCCTCCGCAACAATGAGCTGTGGCTGGAAATCAGTCTATTAAAATAGTTTTCATGCTAATGAATCACATACTTGCGTTTCATCAATTAGGACCCCTCACAGCTAGACAAAGCAAAACTGTTCTGTCAGCACTTAACATCAATTAACATTTGGAAATTTTTGATTTAACTTTTTAATTGTTAAATAGTGTAAAGGAAGCATCAGGAACTCAGCTGTCTTGTGATCATTAGAAAAATCAGTGGTAGGATAAGTTATTCAAAATATATCTTTATTAATGCATTACACTAATACATTAATAAAGATGTTAACTTCCTTATCTACTCATGAATCTGCATTTCAAAAAAAAAAAAAAAAAAAAAAAAAGTCCTGGCAGAGATGGACATTTCAGCTTTTATCAAGCTCCTGCTCCAGTTATCCGTGGTCCATCTAACCATGTTAGAGCAAGGTTTGGATTCTTCTTATTTCTGATGTAAACAGTAGGGCTTGGTATTTTAATACCAGTGGTAAATTGACATTTTTAAAACTGTACTGTATGTAAACAGTGCCTGAATTGGTACATGATAATGGCCATTGGGACTAATAATACCTTTATAATTGCAAAAGCCACATTTAATCTTAAAATTAAACCCACTATGAACCAACTCATATAAATAATTAATAGAAAGATAACCAAACTCTGACAAATTGTATTTTTTTATTAACTTCACCCTCTCTTCAGTCATTTTTCTTCTGACTTATTTTTCAAGAGTCTTTCAACTGTGTTAGACCTACTAGAACTTCAAAGTGTCACATAAAAGTCTGGATTCACCCCTCCTCTGAAACTGATGAACAAATGTTACGTGCATCAGGGTTAAAAGTCAGGACAGCCAGGTCTGTTAATGGGACAGAGAGGAAAATATCAACAACAACGGTGAAGGAAAGGGACTTAACTTTCCTTCACTGCTGTGTCTCTGTCTGCATTCATACCTTTAAAACATGTCATACTAAGACTGGCACATACCAGAAACAAAACAGAAAGGACAAGAGTGCCATAAAATCCTGCCTTGTCTTATCATCTAAACTTAAAAGAAAAAGTAAGGCAATTTGTGTTTGGTATATTATTTCTTCGTTGTAACAATGCTTCTTGGCAATAAATTTTATACCGTTGGAAAGCCTGTTTATTACCCTTTTAAATGATGCCACACTTGTAAGGAACATGCATTTGTGGGATGAGCAGCAGAGCTAAGTATGTTGGTTGCACCCATGAAAAACGTGCCAAATCTTCCCTGCCAATGCCAAACAGCTTATTTTGCTGTTGCTATTGACTCTTGTTTTGGGCTTCTGGTACCCCCAGGAGCTGCCAATCAGGTGCCTGAGTAGCCAGATGTAGTGTGTCGCTGCCTCCACTGGCTGAGCGTGTCTGCTGACGTGTAGATGTCGGGCGTAAGTCAAACTTAGACGCAGACGTAACATTTTTAAACAAACAAGAAGTACTGGTTGATTTTCACGTCTCTGCAAAATTTCTTCAGTTTCATGATGAATAAACTAAATAAAAACAGAAGAAAAGCACCATTTCATACTTGGTGCATATGTAGCAGACCGCTCCACCTCTCTAGTGTCAGCATTTTGCTGACCTCATTTTCCTCTGAGAATAGTTGGTTTCATCAGTCATGAAAAATTATTTCTGAGTTGGTATTATTACCTTATTATTATTGTAAATATAAAATTCCTGAGTTTGAATTTCTTCGGAAAACAACCTGGTGCAGCTTTCACATTGCACTGATCTGTACAAAGTTAAATATATTTTCAGTGGGCTAACATACACACACACACACACACAGTTTTCTTAAGAAAGAAGTGTTGTGTATTGCTTTCCACAGTCGACAGGCAATGGATTTTAGTTCTGAGTATGTTGTGAGCAAAATGTATGCACTTGACAGCCAGAGAAAGTTCCTCCTAGACAGGGCAAGTAGGAATTTAGATGGAGCAAGTAGATTTGGGAAGCACTTGCCCTGAAGGGCAAGTAGGCAAAAAACTTAACGGACCCTGTACTTTTATTATTGACTTACAGTTAATGCGTTCAGTCACAATGAATGACAAAGCCTGTATTTATTCAGATTAAATTTAAATCACCTGACAGCATTGAAAAACATTTAGTTTAAACAAGGAACCCATAGTTAAAAACAGAAAGCCTTGAGTCAATGATGAAACCAGGAGAGAAGAAAAAGTGTCTATGTGCACCTATGTTTCAAATCAAACTGTGCCAAACCTGCTAAGTTCACACATTTCCAACACTGTACAGCAGATAATTGGACTCGGACTTATTTTTTTGTGTCAATGTGGTGGTCTTTGTGTGTGTCTTGGAGCGTGCGTGTGTGTGCATATGTGTGTGTTGACAGTTTGAAGTTAAGCTTGCACAAATAACTGCAGCACAAACATGCACTCCATATGCACACACATACACAGCACCAGTACAGCCCACATTCTTGTCCAGCCAAGACCAACATCTTTGTGTTTTTCCACAATAAGAGCGGCTCATTCGACACAGGAGCTATGTTTGTGCGAGACTCCTTTCATCCTCCCACCGCAACGTGTGTACGAGCGTGCATGAGCATGCATGTGGCAGAACATCCAGAAGGCAGTGTTTGTTTATCCTAAACAGAAGCCCGGTTTTACTTCCCATATCCCTCTTTTTCACAACAAGCACCTCAGGCCTTTCTTTTTTATGAAACCATTT
Organism: Cheilinus undulatus; assembly: GCF_018320785.1. Lineage (NCBI taxonomy): Eukaryota > Metazoa > Chordata > Actinopteri > Labriformes > Labridae > Cheilinus > Cheilinus undulatus. Next base: position 28,625,442 of record NC_054881.1, on the reverse strand, counting down.
TGGTAGGCATGTCTCTCTGCATAGTTATGAGTAATAATAGAAATTGTTCAACTACATTTCAAAAACAGTGCAGATGTTTTCTGTTAAATATCATGGTCTTGTTATTATGACTTTGCAGCTGTTAAGTGAATAATACTCTTCCCTTCTACTTCTTCCCTCTTTTTCTATCGCTCCCCATCCTGTTGTGTTCTGTGGGTATATCTGTCCTTTGGGACAAATCCCATTTAGCCACAGTCCAGACTTGCAGCTGCCTGGTCCCCAGAGAGTGGACCAACAAGCTGGTGTAATTGAGACATCTCCAATAGGACAGCAGTGCTAAGACTACCCCTAAGTCTTTGGATTTCTACAGGACAAAATCCTTTATTTATCCTAAAAAGGAATACACACACCCTCTCTATTGCTGCTGTAATAGCTGTACTATTGTGTAACAATATTGCATACAGGAATGTTGCAAGCATGCCAGTTGATCATATTTATAGTTTAACCCAATAATTTGTCCCTCTTATAAGAGAAATTAATGAATATCATATAATAAAATTCCAAATCCTGTCAAGAGTCATTACAAATCATTCTGCTGATGCAAACGATATACAGCGATATATAGTTAGGAAATACAATGCTATCTAATGAACAGCTTTGCAAAACACCTGATATAGCTTGCAATTTTAGGTATAGTAAAATTGTACTGACAACAGATAATGCATAGCACAAGCTTTATCTTACAAGTATTTGAAAGTTAGCATGTGTTGCAGGTTTATTGTTTAGCAAACACAAGTAGTTATAATGTTGTTTCCTGTTCCCACTGTAAAACAGAGAGAGGGTAGTGTTTCACGATCACTCCTGGAAGTATATAATACCACTAGCAATAATTCAGTTCATTTATTTGCCACAACATGCATGACAGCTAACAATTGGAGAGTAAGAACTTGCACTCAGGTCTTTAAGGGCATAATATGAATGATTAGGAAGACTCAAATACAATGACCAATTATGTCTTTCTCTCTCTTTGCTTCTAAGAGTGGTCTGAGCTGCAGAAAAAAATTCCTGTAGAAAGTCTTAAAGGGCTAGCAGACTGCCTGATATCATTGGTTTAACAAGTCAGTGAGCGAGTGAGAAACAATCTCTTTGGGAAGTGCAGATTAGTTTGCTGAATCAAATAGAAATGGCCGAATAGACCAAATGGAGAAGTTACTTTTATCCTGAAGCGTGAAATTATGTTAGGGCCCAGTCCATTACACACACATATAAGGATATATTCAGGAGAAATGCTGTATATATCCGTGCACTTTCATGCAAACACAAGAGATGCATGTACACATGCATACATGTTGATTTCTTCATGTACAGTCATGCATGGATACAATTAGTTCCCTGCTGTCTTAAAAACAAGTGCATTTACTTTAAATCTCTTTTAATCCAATCTATACACAGACATATACAGTCTCTCATACCCTCTATCTGACAAAAGCACACACCAATTATTGTTTCTTAGAAGGCTGGAGAGAAACTGAAGGGAGACTGTTAAATATGATAAATTGTTTATTGCCTGCCTTAAAATAGCAATAATTATCTAAAGAATACAGATGAACTGATCATTATAGGTTTGAATAAGAATATTAGTGAGGGGAATGAAAATATGATAATGATGGTATATGAATTATTTTTTTTAAGTGCTCCTAAAAATTAAATGTAATCTAGAATTTTTGCTTTTAAGAGGGAAGGTTGCATACTTCCACCATATCAGACAGGAGTGAGATGTTGTTTAATTCTCCATAACATCAGCTAACTTTGAGTGTTCATCCCTGAGCTTTTCATTTTTTTACTTCCTGGCAATGGTCAGTTCGACACCTACAGGTTAAAAGTCCCCCTGAATTTACATAAAAATTAACATTTTTCAATACAATTCCTTGATAAAGTATACATTTCCACTTAAGTCTTTGTACATTAGTTATGTTGCTTTACTTTCCAAAGGTCTGACAGAGCCGGACAAAATAGTACCGTATGTCTTCATAAGACATATAGACAACAAAAGAGGGAAATTTATTCCTACATATGTTATTTGATAATATATCTTAAAAATATTTCACTGTGCTATAGCTGTCACTTGGATCAGTTGATTTGTGTTTGCATCATTGTGGAATTGTGATTGGCTGATTTTTAGAGTTGCTGGAGAAAAAAAAATTGACGCATATCATTAATGTCTACAATTCTGAATCGATTCAAAATTCCTTAATATATCCTGAGTCCGTAGACCTACTGCAAATATTTTCCTCCGTGTGCTCTCAGACACCGATGCTGCAGGTGTGTGGCTATTAGCATTAGCAGCTCTTCCTCTTGGTATCTATAAAGTTTTAAGCGCTGTACCTGACACATGCACATACTGCCTATGCTGTCTGTGGAGCCCTGAGTTACTCAGCCCGTCCTGTTTTCCAAAAGAAAAGTTTAAAGACCTACTGTGGATTCTGCAATCACAGGTAAGAGGAATCTTGGCCTGAAAAATCTGCTTATTGTGCTAAACTAAAGTATGCTTCAGAAACAGTTGATATACCCGGACACATTCACCCAGAGTAAATATCAGCCAACAACTGCTGAGTGGCACAAATAATACAAACAACTGGATCTATCGTCTGGTTACACATCAGTGACCTGTGTTATGGTTCAACAAGTGACCTAGTGACTATACAAATGTGTCTGGGTTAGTAACAGATATCAAAAACTTTCAAAAGTTTCTCCTAAGCATACGCTTAAAATATTGATCGTTAACAATGTTAACAATGCTGCTGACACTTTCAGCTCAAAAGTCCCTAGTTAACACGGTCGCAACACCTGCTCTCCTACTGCATCGACAACAGTAAAGGCTTTAGATTTATGATTTTTTTTTCCCACTGACGGGTTTCTGATAAAAACCTTCCCTGCTTTAACATGCACATTCTATCTGTACTGTAGTATTTTGCAATGTAAGCACAAATTACCATTTTCTTTGCCATAATTGAAATTAGATTATTAAAAAATGCTACAAATATGCTAGAAAAGCATTATTTTTAGTACATTTTATTAAGATTTTTAATGTCAAATAATAACATACAGCACCTTACTGCACAACAGACTGGACAGATGCTGAAATGAAGTAGGGAATGCGTTGTGCGTCGTGAATTGGGAATTAGTTTGAATCAAAAATTGATTTTGAATCGAATCGTAACCCACAGCATTGGAAATGAATCAACTCTCAAGATACTTAAAGATTTACATCTCCAGTGTTTTTACAGGACAAAAAAGTAAAGGAAAAGACACAAGACAGTTTCTGCAAATAATGCCTGCAAAGTGTTTTGGTATGAGTGTTAGGAGTGCAATAACCTGAATGATGTGACAGGGGTGGTTGAAAGGGTTCAGCAGGAGTGGACAGTGTTACCTCTCCCAACCTTTGATATTTGAATGTCTTTTTAAGTCATACACAAACATAGAAATGGCCGCACTGAGCATGTTTTCATGGATATCTGACCATTTCTCAGTAGCTTGACGTCAATGGAGAAAACGGCTCAACCTCACCGCTGGACACTGAACCAGGGGGAATACTTTCTGGTCAAGGCTCTCTTTTCCTCTTTTGCTCTCTTATACTCTTTCTCCCTGTCACATTCACACACATACACACACGCCCGCACACACAGAGGATTGTGAAAAGGCCGAGACAGCCCAGAAATTCTTATTTGACTGGACACTAATCAAGAGAGAACAGGCCTTTACCTTCTTTGTACACATATAAAACACACTGTGACAGCTACTGACGCACACAACCACACATGTTCACACAAAAATGCAGCTGCAAATTTCTGCATAAACAAAGAAGTCCACACACACCCAGAACGACAGAGTGACATATTAATGTGAGGAACACAACAAAGGCAACCACAAGCAGTAACACAATACACAACCAATATACAGTACACTCACACAAGGCAGTCATTTCTGTTTTGCTGCATGTCAACTGTAGGAAAGCGGAGCGAACAGAGGAGACAAGATAATAATACAGTCAGCCGGTTTATTCCACTACCTCTGGATGGGTAATTAGAGCCAGAAAGGGAGAGAGACAGGGAAGGAAAGATGGGGGAAAGAGAAAGAGAGAACAGAATGAACCCTGGCACCTTCATATAACTGCATCATTTTTCTATCTGAATGAGGTTTATAAAAATGTAATTTTAGAATGAAAAATAAGGAACAACCTTCACTGACCCCAGGGTAGTTTAAACCTGTTACCGAAATGATGAATGATACATGAAAATTAAAAAAAAAAAAAAAAAAATGTGCAGAAAGACAGAAAGAAGAAGCACATTTTAAACATTAACAAAGAATCCAAATGAAGTGTTGGATAAGTAAAAGGAAGCAAAGAACAAGGAGCCTTAGGACGGTAACAACACATTCATCCAACACTGCCAATTACCACGTATACTTCCATGGTTTTGTTTCATGCAGAGCATTTGAGTGGAACGGAGCTGGAGCATTGCAAATTTAATTGGAGCGAGAAGCAGCATATCAGAAGACTAGATGTGATGCCCCAGCTGCTCAGTTCAACTGCTAAAGTTTGCTCCAAGAGGCTTTAATGCCACTGAAAACAACACCCTTGCCTCATGTTTTTGACATGAACTGTGGGCACTTCCCAGAATGCTTGAGGTTGTCCATGTTTCAACTCTAGTCTTGTCACACCAGAGTCACACAGACACTAAAAGCTGAGCCTTGAGGGGTAGATATGTTAACTTTAATTGTGTTCTCAAGAGAAAGTGAGCAAATATGTCTAACTTTCTTCCTCAAACTTTCCTTTTTTAGTTTCAGTTGCTATATCTTATTCAGTGCTTACGGTCAGCACATGAGAACAGTTGTATGGTAACTTAATGTGCATTGCAAATGAATCCTATGACTATCTGCTTTATGTTCTATCCTCTCTGGCTGCATCAAGGCTTCCATGCTTGGAATCATTTTAGTTTTAGATCCATCATAACTGCAAACTCATGTTTGTTTCTGTATTTTAGTAATGTTTTTGTATTTTTCTAGAAAAGGAAGTACAGCAGCTATTTTACCTTTTTCTCATCACCTCTTGCACAATTTCATTTTTTAGCTAAAACCTCACAAAGATTCTGAATCCTGCTTTTGATCTACACTGTATCCTGTGTTAGGCTTCTGTTGCTTAAAATAAGCTCCTCTGTCTTTAGCTGTGCTTTATCTAACTTAAGACTCCCTCAACTTCAACTTCTTCCCAGGGAGACTTTAAGTACACCTAGCCAACCTGATCTGCAGGCACATTATTAACTTCAGCTTCATACAGTTTTCCACTTGCAGTTTATCTTCTCGTGTTACCTTTCTGTAGCTGAAGTCTGATAAGCTTGTTTTGAAATGTTATGTCATAAATCAGATTAAGAAAGTATATGCTGTTGCAGCATGGCATTTATCCAGTAAAGAAGAAAACTTTGACTTCCTGAGTAAATGATCTTGGTATTTTTAAATATTTAAGCAGTCACTGACACATATAGCAAAAATTCATCGATTCTTTAATTGTGTAAATATATAACTATACTGTAGACGAAGATTACAGCCACACAATATATACTAACCTACATCAGAGCAGGCACACATGAATATAAATATTTCAGTGGAAGCTAATATACACTAAACTACAGAGAGGAAGATGGGGAGGAGAAAGAAGTGGGTAATATGGGATGGTCCAGGGGGCAGAATAAGAGGATTAGAGCAAGAGAAAGGGGGGAATTTAGGGAACGGGCCAGAATATTAAGATGTGAGAAGAAAAGAAGTGAAAGCAGCCAGGGGAAAAATATGATACATGATTGAGAGTAATGGTTTGACAGGCTAGTGGTGAGATACAATGAAAAATTATGTAAAAAGGAAACTAGACTAATCTTGGCTGAGCTTCAAAGCCACTTGAATTGTACCCTGGATCCCTGTTATTGTTCCATGAGTACATGTTTTAGCTCAGATTTGCTTCTTGCTGCTTAACATCTTGTTCACAGCAAATGGGTTATCCAACCCGATAGATAATATTATGTTTACAAAATATTTAAATTTAGAAAAAAAAATATGTGTCTTCGCATGCTTACAATCTTCAGAGGCCTGTACTTTAAAGCAAGTTAAACATACCTCAACTTTTCATCTGTTTTATAACCAAATCAAATAACGATAAAATGGCTTGTTTTCTCATGTTCATTTTATTCTTTTCTGAAATGGAATTAGAAAAAAACATGCATTTGTTTTTTTTTGTTTTTTTTTTTTTATATTTATGTTGGGATCAAAGAAGGGAATATGAAAAAATGGCCATGAACAGTTAATTGGATTTACTTATTCATTTGTGTTCAGAAAAGCATCCCTAGAATCACGTGCCCATCACTGAGGAGCTAAGCTTACTGTAATGATATATGGCACAAAGCAACACAATAGAAGCAGAAAATAGAAATGGATTCCGTACACTCACTGAGTCAGTGGCACCCAAACTCAAGTCTTGATTGGCTGGTACCTATGTGACATCTAGCCAATCAGATTTAGGTGAACACAGGAATTTGGTGAGACTTTGGAGGTGGAAAATTAAGCCAGAGTGGAAGACACACCTTGCAGTGGAGCCAAAGTGGCACATTTTTGATTAATTAATTGTATTGATTATCAGTAAAATGCAGTGTCTGTATGGTAATTGGCCAAATGCCAAATATTGGCGTCAATAATCAGCCAGCAGATAATTGGTTGACCCGCTACTTTAGAATGGGATGAGTGGGAAAGTAATTGCATGTGCCTCTTCTTCTTTTCCTCTTACAGTCGGGCCACAAACTTTTACATTGAAGAAATCAGACTGGCCAGTGAGCAGGTGTTTCATGCAGACTGATCTCTTCATCATAACATAACCAGCTCCAGAGCCAGTCAGGTGTTCAGCATAAGTAACTCTGGTGACTTTCCCTTGTAAAAAGGCAACAACCTTTGTAGTAATACCCAATGTTAATCCAGAAGTTATCTCACAAACTTAAAATCAGGACAGGCCCCAGCTCACTCATGAGACCAAACATAAGCAGAGGGCAAAACAAAAAGATCATTTTTTCCTTTCAAATAGCTCCATTTGACTTTGTGAACCAGGCCCATTTTAGCATTTGTTATGGTTGCCTGCTACTTTAAAGTGATTGGAGTTATTGTTTTAATGCATAAAGAGCAAAAATGGAGATACAGAGCAGAACAAAAGAGGAGTAATGTTTCTGGCAGGAAAATGAAGAGAAAAAAGATAAATACTGTGACAAAGATTCTAAGGATGTCTGTGCAGATGTTACAAACCCAAAGAAATAGAAACAGTAAATCAAAATGGAAGTCTGCCTGTATAATCAGATCTTGCATATTGTTTACTATCACAAGCTGTTGGAGAATGCAAAACTGCAGTGTATTGATGCTCATATTGCAGGTAGCTTTCAAGTCTTCCAGACACTACAGGTTTTGCTTCAGTATTTCTTGCAGGGAAGTCATGGTTTCCATTCAACCATAAGAGATGAGCTACAGCATAATCTGTGGATTATGCGGTGGAAGGTCTCTAGAACTTGCTGAAGGACGCTTGCACTTTCAAAAACCCTTATAGTCATTAATTTTAGATATTTTTGTGGGAGAGAAAAAACTAACTTCAATACAACCATAATTTTCCACTAAAACATTCCTACCTTTCTGAAAAGAGTAAGGGTCAATACTAATGCATAATGCTTTAAAAAATAGTCACACACACACACACGCATATATAACCTGCTTGCATCATTCCATCCTGTAGGTCTCACCTTTCAAACAAACATTTGCTTTTTCTACTTTAATTTCATTGTGTGTGACAAACTGTTGAATCAAACTCTGAGGATGTGTAAATTGTCAGTAAAGGCATTTCCTCTTTATTATGACTGACCAAGTACTGGGACAGGCAAGGAGGGTAATTAAAATGGAAGCTGAGTAGTTCTAGCTCTGGCCTTACATGTAAGGGCAAATTCTTCCCAGTTTAAACAGGAGGCCCCAGAGGAGATGGAGCTCTACGTATTCTCCATCCTCCACAGTGATCTGTCTGCAAGGAGACAAGACAATTCCATTACCCAGCAATGTAGCACATGTCCCCTGAGTGCTAATATGTGTGTGGGGGCTACATACAAAAACTAGCTGCCTAGGGAAAGGAAATAGATACCAATTGCTGTTTTTTGTGTGTTTTTGTGTGGGTGTGTGTATGAGTGTGTGTCTGTGTGGAAATAAGTTGCCTGAGGCTAAGAGATGTGCATCAATCTAACAAGAGAACTCACTCCTCCTTCAACTCATCCTCAGTGAGGCTCAAGGCAAGTGTGTGTGTATGTGTGTGTTCATAGTCTTTGATGGGCTACAATTGGGGATAAACATTTGTTTTAACTAGTTGAGTAGGAATAGATTATCTTAATGTGAACTTAATGTGTTCCAAAATGTAATTTGACTAAAATGATATCACTGGGTTAAAATATGGGTTCTCAAAACAAGTGAATACACATACAACTTGAATGTGAGCCTTTATATTTATATCTTTGATTGGCTATCTAATAGGAAACAAGAGCAAATACACTGATTCAAAACCTTGTTTTGGTGCAAATAAAACACAGCATGGATGTTGCCTCAGAGCAGTCCTACGCAATTGTAGATCAAGACTTCTGATATCATTTGTATAGGCTACTTGTGACATAGAAAATGCTACACTACAACAGAAACAACATAACAGCATTGCTCTTCCCTGCAAGCGGCTCAGACAGGATCTGTTCATAAGTATAATACAATGCCCAACCTAGACTTCCCTTTCTCTACATATTTTATAAATACTTCAGTAAGCAGACACTACTCTTGCTCACACTAAATGTTTTATTATAGATATTTATATATTCTTGTTACAAGAAGAGAGTTGGCTGTCAAGAGTTCTCTGATGGTTCAACAAATGATCAAAAATTCTTGGTAAAAAAAAAAGAAAAGAAAAAAGGCTGAGTTACTGGCTAATTGTCTAGGAGAGATAAATGACAGAGCTTTGATATAAATGGCCACATGTTTGAAGAGCCTATTCCTGGCCATCAGATTCCATCATGATATTAAAACTTATTTTCTATTTCATATCAGGAAGTGATCACTTCTGTTTGACAGAATCATGCCTAGTCCAATTTAAAAAGAAAGGAAAAAGAGAAGAGTTTAGAGGCATATGGTACTCTTTTTGTTAATTTGGGGTTTACGACTATTAATCCTCTCAATTAAAGAAATACATCCATTATTCACTGCTTATTCAAATTCTTTAAGCCCTCACTAATACTGCCAATCATTTATGACTGTTTAATTAAAAAGCATAAACTAACATTTATGTCCCAACTCAAGTGACTAACTTGTGAAGGTACTGTACGTGTCCTGGAGGCTAGGTCACTGGGGCAACTGCCTGCATATTTAAGACAGTAAGGTTTCTGCTGTGCTAGCTTGTAAGGTGGACAACAGGATGGGTCAAGAACATCATCTATAATGCTATAAATTGCTTAGCTGACAGCCACTGAAGACTGAAACAGACAAAAGAAGGGCAGTGATAATTACATGATGTGATGGCTTAAAAATATAAGCCTTATTTCACTAAAGAACATTAATATGTTTCCCCTTTCTTTTCTGATCTATCAATTTCTATATCCCTCAAAATGATGTATTTCTTATGATTAAATTAGAGGATGATATTTATCTTTTTGGTCGTAGAGTGTTTTATTATGTGCATGTGAAAATGTTCCTGCCATGCAGGATTTATTGACACTTTAAAACCCAGAGCAAGACCTTAAGGCTTCAATCCACATGTACATACATTCAAAAATTCAAAATGAATTATAATTTTCATAGTTTTTACTTCATTGTTAATGTTAATGTTTAGGGATGCATATAATTAGTAATAAAGTTTTTTTCACACTGAATGTTTTTACTATTATTATTATTATTGATTATTATTATCAATTATTATTATTATTATTATTATTATAAGTAGTAGTAGCAGTATTGAGACACAGAAAGTAGAGGAAAACTATGGCATAAAGGCACTAAACTTTTCCTTGAAATTACAGCCCACCCAAACAAATAAATACAACTGTGCTCACAAAAATTCAAAAATAAAATCAAACAGATTTTGAAAATAGCTAATTAAAATTGGTGTGAAGGTGGCACACACAGGCAGCTTTTGGGTCATAGCTTGTGTTCAGACTGTAATGAGAACCCATGTAAACACACAGGTAAAAAATGTTGCCACTAAAATACCAGCCATGACAAATGAACAAAGAGAGAGCTAGGGGTGAGGTTGGGATGGGGAGGTTTAGACAGCAGAATACAGAGAGAAAGACAAAATGATGACAAAGACAGAAAGACAGTGGATTGGATGAAGAAAATTAAAATAAAAACAAAATATAAAAAGACGGGATAATAAAGATAGAAGGAAGAAAGACAAAGAATGACAGAGATTTTTTATTAAGGCATAGGCAGATGGCTCTGGGCTGTTCTCTTGATAACACTTCTCTCCGTGTAAAACATAACAAGCCCCTGGTGTAAGTAATAAACACTACATAAAATCAAACTATTATCGTGATGCTAATCAGAACTGCTGTCTTGTTATTGTATTATAAAAATGTTCTCAATGAAAATGCAGAGAAAAAAGAAATGAGGAGAAATAAGAGGTTACAGCTGAATAGTGATGACCGATACTTACCAAAACTTAGAAAAAGAGAAAAGAGACACACAGATCCACAGTATGAGTAGTTCTATAGAGAAGTCAAGTTGTGTAACACTTTAATTTAATCAACACAGACAATTTAAAGTGGCACATTGTACAGTGGAGACAAATAAATGTGTTTTTATTATATCGTACCGTATTGTATCGCACAGAATTGCACTGCATCACCTGAAACACATGTAATATGTCAAACAGACAAACAAGGCTATGGCAATGCTTTCTACAAATAGTAGTATTAAAATAATTTTTGCTTACTGAACAAATTCTGTAGCTACAAGCTGCTATGCATCATATAGAACCAAATGTAGTTGTTTTTTAAATTGCCAACTGGCTGCAACATCTAACATCAAATTAAATGTGTTCCTTCTTTCTCAGTTTTAAAGTTTTATGCACATTCTCTCAGAAAAATAACAGCATCGTTGCTGCTGGCTCTGTAGAAGCGGCCAGAAAGACAGAGACAGAATATGTTAGTGTTAGTTTCTGCAGGATGAAAGACAGAATTAAAGTTGATGTTTCCCTAGAGTCTTCCTTGTGTCATAAAATCACCAACTGTTATTGAGGTAATTATATTCACAACCAGGCTAAACCACAAAGGTATTGTTCTTGCAAACATGTAATTGACCCCAAAAGAACAGTTATACAATGCAACTCTGTTTCTCTGTGTCTCTCTTTCTCTCTCATACACACACTTGCACTGTTTGAGACCACCAAAGTGTCATTACGATAGAGAAAATAACCATTGGTTAGAAAAAAAGAAACATGCACTAGCTTGCACAGTGATGTGGTCTCTCAGTCTCTTTGTGTCTGTCCCACACATGCACACACAAACTCTCTCTCTTTCTCTCTCTCTCTCGTTCTCTCTTTCCCTCTCTCTCTCCCATGACATAATCTGGGATAACATGGAACTCTGATTAATGGGGTATTATTTCAGCATTGAGTAATCTATCATTGGCAATATGATTAACCTAAGTGTCACCCTCACATACAGTCTCATTCATCAAAAATTTGCATGGAAATGTAACATTTAACATCAACCTGAAATATAGTGTTCATAGGCTCTCTATTGGTTTTGTATTGGGTCTGCTGAACAAGAGTGAAAGGGATGATGCAGGTGTGGCTTACTGCTAAACTGATAGGAATGTCTTGCATTAGTAATGATTACTGATCTTTGCTATGTTTTGTATATTTGAGTCACTAAAATGGGATCATCTACTGAAACTTCATTGTGTGGCAACAGGATATCATATGCCACTTCTCTTTTAAACATTTTTGTCTCTGACCTAAGGTTTATTTTTCCAGGAAAACATAGCTGGAAAAGCTGTTAAATAATTGTATATCAAATCACCTATTGTCATCTTATCACTCCTTGCTCTGTCTTTATGGGCTCTCAAAGACTGATGCCAAAAAGAAATCCAATTTAAACTGCATGACAGTATTTGTTATTTTTTAAATGTCATTCTTTCATTAAGAACCAGCTGGAATGGTTGGTTATTGTTGCTATCAAAGATAGTGTAGGTGGTACAGCTTAAGTTGTGGCCCATGTTGCTAAATGACTTCACATGTTTGTTTGTTTGTTTGTTTTCAAAAATAATCCAGCACTTTGTAAGAACAAGTTTTATTCAGTATAAATAAATCTGAATGATATTATTACTGTCATACTGACTTGAAGTTTCAACAATCATTTATTGATTTGTTAGACCCAAATAAATGAGATTAATTATAAAAGAGAATAACACTTCCTGGGTACTTTTGTTAATTTTGTTAAAGTGTGCAGTTCAAAAACTTAATTCACTAATGAATAACAATGTGCAACACTAGCTTCATGCCAGATTCAACAGAGGTTTTATTATAATTACCCACAGAGGTCCATTTCATTTACAAATCTTATCCTGTCCCAACACCATTAACATTCACAGGCCCATTGCATAAATTCCTCAGCACCAGAATAAAACATCTCAAAGGAGGGCTTTGCCAAACCAAAGACCACAGTGATACGCCATTAAATTTACTCTCAGTTAACTTTCCTATGATTATTAAAATGCAGTGCTTTGGACAACAAGTCATTCTAGCTTCTCAGCTTCACTAATGGTTGCATTTATGATGATTCAAAATATATTTTTGCAATTATTTTTTATACTTTTGTAAAACTTTGAAAATGTTGTGTATTTTGTGAGCTTAAAACGAAGAAGTCTTTCAACTGTTACAGCTTATTTTACATTGCCTGATTGGCAACAGGCAATTGTTTCTCAACATGGGAAAAAAGTAAACAAAATACAATTTATAACAAAAATTGCCATTAACCAAGAACAAACACATAAATTGATTGTTTCATGCAAAATGCATGAGACAATCAGCAGTGACCTAAACCTGCTTTGAAAAGATAGCCATAGTTAAATATGTTTCATGTCTTGCAATTGTGTCTCTCAAAGTTAAAGTAATTGTCCCCTATTTAATCTGAACTAAGTTTGGATTTGACATACAAATAACCTATGCAATTCCATGCAGGACAGCATGACAAAAACCTAAAGTAATTATTAACATCAAATTTACATGATCCTTGCAGAAACCAGGAGTATGCTTCAGGGGAAGTTTTGTGCTTTTGCACATTGTTTTGTCTTCCTTTGTTCACATAGATACAAGCTCAATCCATAAAAAAAACTCATTATTAATACATTGGCTCCATTCCTTTTGGAGATGTAATTGCATTGTGGTCATTTCTATTCTGCTTTTTCCTTTTAGTCTTTACGGCTGTAATGACCCAGTTTCCCCTTTGGGATAATTAAAGATTCATAATGTCTTATTTGAAGTAATATTTGGCGGGCAATTGTCTGGCTACTTACCGCCGATGTGGAGGTAGATGGTGTCACGTCTCTCTCCATGCGGGTTCTGAAAGCAGCTGTAGAGTCCGTTGTGGCTCAGGTCCACATTATTCAGTATCAATCTGGGGCCCTCTAGACGGTGCTGGGCCTTCACATCAGTCCCATTCACCTTCCATGATACAGAGGCATCAGTGTCCAGGGAGCCGCACTGCATGGTGACATCACTGTACATTCGTTCATACTGGTTCCTAGCAACTGAAGACAGACAGAGGAAATTTTTAAGTGCATGAGAAACATTAAAAGCTGATTACAGGTGAGACATCCATGGTTAAATTATTGCCCTTCCTGCATTTGAAATTCTTAGCACCTGGAAACACAATCGAAGTCAAATTGCATTGCTTTGTCACTGATGCACTGTGGTAAAAAAGTGATAAGAGAATTTTTCACAGATAAATAGAAAAGAAAGTGTAATACAGTAAGTTTGACTTAACTTCACACAAAACTAATACGGCACACCCTACAAGGTAATATTTTTATGATGCATGTGCCTTTTTTTGATAAAATTACTATCAAATCCACAACATGGCTTTTGTCAACAAGATTAAAATAGTTGTGGAGGTCATGACCCAGAGGACATAGGGGTGCAAGTGAGTTTAATGCCAGCTTTAGCCAGGGTAAGTACTCTGATCTGTTTGTGAGTCCCAGTTGGCCTGTCATGACCACATGGAGTGAAGACCTCAGATTAACACTTAAACACCGAGGATCAACAGCATAAAAAGAACAATGATAAAATATTGATTTCCATCACAGCTAAGGTCCTTGTCTTGGAAGAAGAGAAAAAAAAAACAGTGCCCCCATTGGCCTGGGATCAAATGCTGTCAAGTTCCTTGTCTTGATCTGATGTCTCCCTCCCTGTCTTTTCTTTAGTCTTTGTACCCTCCCTCCTCTCTGTCTCACTACAAAGCCTCACTTTTCTGAATTTCATTCTAGCTGGCTTCCTTCTTTTGGTCTCCTTAGACATGCTTTTTAATGCAGCTGATACAGATGTCAACCTTGTGTTTCATGTATATTTCATGTCCCATACCAGAGCCATCTATATTAAATAAGACAAGATTCCTCGCCCCATTAACCTGACAGTTTGTTCTCTCTGTCTCCCTCTCTGTCGTTCAGCTGCCTCCAACCTCCCTTGCATTCTTTTTTCTACTCTTTGTCTCAGTCATCTAACTCCCTTTTCTCAGACATGGCTGATTTCCTTCCTTCTGTCCATCCTCGTTATCTCCAAGCCTCTCCTCACATTTTCAGCAAGTCCAAATAATGTTGTGCATATGCATGTTGGTGGCAAGAAATGCCAATTTCCTTTGATCTCCTTCTCTGTCAAGTCTCTTTGAATGGATGTGACTTTATTTACATAAAAGAGTTATTTCAATCTTAGCAAAAAAACGTGCAGTTTGACTTTGATGTTGGCTTTGATGATGATACTGGCACCCTTGTGCTTTATGTGACAAATCAGTGTAAAAAAGAGGAGCGAAGACATGAGAAACTTTATTCAGCATGCTTGCAACTATAAGTCAGTTAATAAAAAAATAAATTAAAAAATGAATAAAATGAAAATAAAAGACATGCAGTTTTTTTTCTAAAAGAATCATGATATACACCACTTTGACAGGGAAAACAAATATATTGTTCAAAATCTTTATAGCTTAGAAATCTATCTGCCTTAAATTTGTTAATTAACTTTTAAAAGAAGCAAACTGGGTGAGTGAAATCATAATGCAGAGAAAAATCTTGGACAGGAACATGCTCCCTAGAATTTTTAATTTTTAATTTTCTGTGAATGACCTTGGAGGTCGGAACATAGCACTTATTCATTGACTTTCTCTCCCGCCCCTGCCGTCTTCAACATCCCATCCTTCTTATCATCTCAAGTTACACTCTTTCTTCTTTCTCTTTATATTTGTCCTTTCCTATTGCAATTCATCTCTACATTCATACTCTAGCATTTGCCTGTCCTTGGCTCTTTCTCTGAATTTCATTTTTATCTACTACCTTTGAGTTTTTCTTAACTAAGTCAAATAGTACCAAATGATCCTACACTTCAGCATTCTTTTAAGCAGTTCTTAAAACCTTAAAATAAGTTTGAATGTACAATTTTAAAAAATGAATTTAGACACAATATTTTTTTATCAACTATTCAAACATCAGCCTGAACTTCATACACCATTCATTATGACATTTGAGTTAAAGCCAAGTCTTTTTAATTCATATATAAGTTTGAATTTCTTCATCAAGCATGTCAAGTAGGTAAAGAGCTGGCAATGTAGTGACTTATGAGACTCTGCTGTTTGTGTCATGACCAAAGAAAATACAGCTTTCATTTTCTTTTCAACCATCAGGGGCTAATTCAACAGAATTTAAGGTAGTAATCTGATTGTAATAAAACATCAATAAATAAATACATAATAAATAAATAAATTAACAAGCAAACAGAATTGCTTCCTGATGATGCTTATCATATGCTATAACTTTCTTGATGGGGTTGAACTCATAAGCCATAGTTGTCATGGTGAAAGACTTTACCTCATCTATATTTTTCATGTATCATATGTTCAAACAGTACACCCACTTGTTTTAATGGTAGACAACTTCTATGGCAAGTCTGAAGGAGAGGTTGCATTGACCGAAAATTCTTTGTCACTGACAGATTTTTTTTTTAAAGGATGACAGAAAATTTTGAAGGCTGTCCGACTGAGGATGACCCTGCATGCCAGACACAATTATCATTATTATTATTATTATTATTATAGATTATATTATTATTAGGCTGTCAGCTGACACACGTCTGCAGTCAGAGCTGTTGTGCGTATCTTCCTTGATAGCATAGTTATAGTTTCAATAAACTGATCGCAGTTGTGACAGTCTAAACGTTAGACTAAAGTTGAGCTGATGGGGATGTTAGACCGATATTGCTGAAGCCCATTATGGTGATGACCACTAATCCTGCATGAGGAGCAGGTAAAAACACGCAGGGCTCAAAAGTGCAAACTTTTCACAACTTGAGAATCGGCTATAAGTTTCAAACTACTACATCTTGATATTAAAAATATTTCTAAACCATTAAATTCAATCTTAAAATGGCACAGTTCATTTTTTCTTGCTTGAAGACGAGGGTTGTGCTTTGCTGTGTGAAAAAAAAAAAAAAAAAAAAAAAAACATGAGACATGAACACTGTGCTCTTAATCTTTTCTCTCCATGCCATGGAAAATATTAATACTCGAAGTTTGTTCTTTGTGTAGTTTGTTAGTTCGGAAATGGGTGCTTATGAATTGAACACTACTAATAAAGACATTTTTCATTACGTGATATTAACCCTTAGAGGTCCACGGGCTATTTTGCCATTATGTTCATTTTCTTTTGACAAAATAAACCACTCAGCAAATTTATACCATGCTCATGTTTGTTCTAATCTTTTTTGGCACTACCTCAACTTTATAAAATAAAAAGCATAAATACATAAATAAATAAATATATATATATATTAGTTTAATTTACTGCATTAGATATAGAGCCTCCAAAAAACAAAATATCCCTAAAAAATTGATTTTTAAATATTGTTAGTTAAAACTGTTTATTCATTTTTGAAAAGAAATGACAATATGCTGAAATTATGAAAAAATACCAGTGACAGTCCTGTTCAGTGAAGTCCACTGTCTCCTATGTGTAACATTAATTTTTATATCAAATCATAATGATCATATTTCCTCTCTTACTCGGCCTATTGACATCCAAAGTTTAAAGATCCTGCTTTCTACACAAAGTGATTGCAAAGCAAAATGTGGCTTTGTTTTTAATGCTGTTATGTGACAAAAGTAGCGCATGATGAAGCAGGCGTCATTGTGGACCCCTAAGAGTTAAATATATTACAGAGAGAAATTTAAATGACAGATTGTAAAATGGTATGACACAATTTTGATGACCCTGTCCTTCAAAATGGCGGGCAACAAAAAAAGTCTAGCGTAACCTCTAATCTGAAGATGAGTTGTTGCTAAAACACTTTTGTTTCACAGACGGAGAAGCTAATCCTCATTAGCTAATTCTTAAGAAGTGACTCCAACAATCTTACTTTTCCAGTGGAGCCACTTTTGGACACAATGTGAAATTTACTTTCAAAATTTTAAACAAACATTCTTTCACTAACACTGTCCTTGGCACTGAGACAAATTCATTTACTTCAAGGAAAAGCCTAAAAAAACAGTCATAAAAATACTCTACCATTCTGTGAAAAATAAAAAAGTTCTCTTAAACCAGCTGGTTTCTTAACTACGCAGCTCAAAAACCTGAGCGCTTTCACTGGGATGCAGCTCAGCTTTGCATGATGTGAAGTGTTTCAACAAGAATACCTTTAACGTGTTTGTAAGTGTTCATTCTCTGTTAGTTCTGGTCTAACCAGATTTGTTGATAAACACTGAATACTCAATAACTCTGGTTTTAACATAGTTTATTTAGGTTTAGAGAATCTTAACAAACCCAAACAGCCTTATTTTCAAGTCCATTAAGTTTCCACTACACATACAGCTAGCCCTGTGTCTGCTGCAGTAATCATTTGCTGTTGCCTTTGTGCATTCTCCTGTCATTCTCAGTGTCTGTGTTTTCCTTATCTCATTCACTCTGTATATCTCTGTGCTCACCTTTACCACCACCCTCTCCATCAATTTCTTCCCCTCTCACCTTAAAAGTACTCACTCCTACACTCTCTGAATTCAAACTGAAGATACAAGCATTCATCACCGTATATACCTGATCATAAGAATTCTGCACACATGACACACATGTATAATACAGCTGACAGCATCAGTGGAAACCAAATCAGATGCTCTTATGAGTGCACTCATGTACTCACTTACACATGCTCCCACGCCCCTCTGCATAATGTCCTCATGCCTCATCACCATACAGACAAGCAGGTCTAATAACTATAATGACATTCAGCTCAAGTGCCATTGATCTCTTGGTAATACACAGTGTTCTAACACTTCTTACAAAGCCCTTTTTTTCCCAGCAAACCAAGACTGAAAATCACCAACATCCTTCATGAAGCATTCTTTTTACTGATTTAGCTTAAAATTCTTTGTCTGTGTGTGTGTGTTTGTGGTGGCAGTGGTGGGGGGTAGGCTTTGAGAGGAAATCAGATAACAAAACTTATTAGGTTACTATTGTGTGCATTAAGATGAAGAAGAGGTCTAGCAAGCTTCCTTAAACAGCTTTGCTCTTCAGAGTCTTTTGGAATAGCTTAACTGTGTTATTTTATACTTTTTGTGTCAGAGTGCATTCACACCTGAAACATTATGGGAATTTGTCATGCAAATCCCCCACATGTGAACACAGCAGTTATGTTAAAAATATCATTCTCTGTCCTGTAGTTTCATCAAATACAAACACAGATATGGATATTATTAATGCACAACTATTTCCACTTGTAAAGCAAGCTAACAAGCTGTGAGCGAGAGAAAGAAATTCCCCCTTTCCAACACTCCTGATTCCTTGTCATCTACCCCTTTCCTTGTTGTCTGCCCATTCAAGTATGAGTGACTGAGAGGAAAATAGGGGAATGATGCTGCAATGCATGACTGCCAGTCTTCAGTCTTCAGTCTGTGTCTGTGATTCTCGCAGAAACAACAGATGTTGAAAAAAACAACAAATGCCTCTTTATTCAGGCTACTTTTCTTGCTGATATCAAAATTAACAAAGCAGATGTGTCTCTAATGAAAACTAAAAACATTTTAGTTTCAACAGCTGTTGACAACAACCTTAGAAAAATTTTTGTTCAAAGTCACTGGTTAACAGGGTTATAAGTGAAGCCACGACACCAGCAGAGAGTTGAAAGCCCCTCTCTTTAGTGCACTGATTCACAACATTGGTAACTTCAGTGTTTTGGTAACTGTAGTCAAACACTGGACAGTATGTTCACCTGATCACATGTCAATGAGACATGATAACCCATGGCTCCTTTTGATGGGGAAACTAATAAGTATCCTGGAGTGATCCCACTATGAAAAGTGTAGCTATATGTATAGAAGTGGCTTACAGTGGGAAAAGGTGGATGTGATGTAATCGCACAAGGACAGCCCTCTGCTGGTGTGTGCTTTGGCCCGCTTAAAATTTCACATTGTGAAACAAACAATACAAGGGAACACTGAAACTTGTTATAATCTAAATTTGGACAACACAAACAACCTAAAGGAGTGAAAACACTCTATAGTTTACTATCATGTCAAGAAAATTCTTCATAGTTTCCCTTTAAAGTAGCATGTTTTTATGCAGCACTGTGGTGTTTTCCCACAGCAAAACCATTAAGAAAAAAAAAACAGTGTCACACTGTGAGGTCAATGGGGATAGGACTGGGGACATAACAAGCATACATCTTTGTCCAGAAGCTATTTAAAGAATAATGCACATGCAAACATCTGTAGAGCCCCATGGGCCCCATGAACTGCATATATGGTTCCCTGGGTTGTTTACTGAACTGACAGAAGTAATGAGCCACAAACTCCCAGCACATCACACAAGCTTGTGCACAAAAATGCAGAAGTCAAACATTACAACTTAGCTGACATTCAAATAAACTTAAATGATTATGTGATTCACAACCACATAATCCAAGCAATGACACAAACAATTCTGATTTCGGATTTCTTCAGTAGTGTTGTTTTGACGTATACACCAGTGACTTCTTTTGCCTCTGCATGTACAGATATGTTTTTCAGTTGTCTTTTGTCATTAACCTATTCCAAGATATGCTCTTAACCTCAGTGTGGAATTAACTTGTTCAGCCCTGGTATTCTGCATGCATGTGTGTACATTTGTCTGTGACAATGCACAGTGTCCTGTGTGTGTTGGAGCTCTTCCTCTGGATTCATTGGCTTGTATGTGTCAGAGTGTGTCACCTTCCAGCTGGGATATAACTCAGTAGCACATTTATCAGTGAATCTCATTTGTATGCCAGAGGGGAGCAGTGCCTTTTGAAAGTCCAACAGTAAAATATCAGATTTGCTGACACAGAAAGGAAGAGCCTAAAAGCATTATCAGTTTGGGTTTAGAAGATCAAATTTTTCTTCTTTTTCTATTTTCTTCCAGATGTTGCTTGAGCGACATATATTAACAAACCTCAAATGCACACAGCTACATGGACATGGCAGTGCATTGGTTGTCATTTTTGTTAAATATATGCCTTTGTTCAAACATTTATTCATTGGCACTATAGCCACTTCTTCTTTATAGCACTGCCCAGAAAAAAAGTCATTCATATTTATTATTGCTGTGCAAATAAAGTTCAGTCGCTCATAAGATCAAATGTTGCTTTTTTCAATTTGAATACTGAATATTGAATATTGGAAAAGGCAGAAGGCCAAGTTTTAATGATGTAGTTAAACATGCTGACCAGAGCGAAGCAAAAGAGAATGAAAATTCTTAATATGTGCTGCTGTCTTACATTTTTACTTCTGTTGTGGAATGGTCAGCTCTGTGAAACTATGATGGGATTTTTCTTTGTTTCCTGACATTTTAGCCACAAGTTGATTTATCAGTTCAATAAAAAAATTATTGAGACAAATTAAATAACCATGTCTTGCAGCCTTGCTACTTCTCTGCAGGCTTAAATTAGTTTCTTAGATTTTTATGCAGTCAACGGAAATGCGTGCATTTATTCAGGTTGGTGGATGATAATTCAAGCAGGTACAGTGCTTCTATTCCCCTGGTTTTATAATATATATTTATTTTAACAGCCAGATAGATTTTCTTGCTTCAGTCAGCATTTAGCAGAGCTGGTTAGGCAGGTTCCTCAGATGTTTCTGTGAGGTACGACACAGTAAAATGCTAAATCCCCCCAGTGATTTATAAGACAGAGATCCGATTAACTGCAGTATGACATAATAAGCGAAGCAATAAACTGCTGCTGGCGTTTACACGGTTGTGCACACATTAATACACTGATACAGTGTCTCTGTAGATCTGGGACCACATGAAGTATATGCTCTCAGGCACACTCATAGAGGCCACACAGGCACCAAAAAAACAAACTTGGATAGAAGTATGCATGAACATACACACTTCTGCACCCACCCACACATGCTCTCACACATACACTTCCTCTGCAAACATCTTGGAATTAAGTTATCACTTTATCCACTCCTGTCTCTCTTTCCCACAGAGAGATTAAAATTCACTCTCTCTCTCTCTCTCTGCATTTGCCTCTCCTTTCATGTGAGCACTGAGGCAGCTGCAGCTGTGTAAGTGTTTTTATGTGTGCCTATGTGTGTGCGCGTGCGCATGTGTACGTGTTTTTCTGTGCATGTTTGTGCATAAGTCAGGGCACCATTGCTCAAATAAATCAACTTCCTGGTTCCTGCCATCTTATCTCAGCCCCACGGCACATGTAGATGTGCGTGTGTGTCTGATCATTTT
Organism: Cheilinus undulatus; assembly: GCF_018320785.1. Classification (NCBI taxonomy): domain Eukaryota; kingdom Metazoa; phylum Chordata; class Actinopteri; order Labriformes; family Labridae; genus Cheilinus; species Cheilinus undulatus. Next base: position 28,603,416 of record NC_054881.1, on the reverse strand, counting down.
GCTCATCATCTGGCTTGCGGAAGCCACCAGAGAACGCTGAAAGACTTTCGGGGAATGGGGTTAATTGATACTTCACATTTTAGATTTCTATGTTCCTGGAGGATCATGGAAGCAAGAATGATAAGAGTGAGTATAAAAGGAGAGGAAGGGGTGAAGAAACAGAGATGGAGTGGAAAGTTGAAGGGGAGGGAGCAGTTAGAGGAAAGGGGGACAGCACGGGAGGGAGGAAGAATTGTTGAGAGAGAGTAGGGCAGTTAATATTTTACAAGCCTGGATTAGAGAGGTCATGAAATGAGAAATGGAAGAAGGATTCCTGAGAGTCAGCTTCAGGGAGAAGGAGCAAAAAGGAATGGGACAGCTGGATAACACTGCTTTGATCAGAAACATCTGTAGGTTAGATTTCACTGCAGAGAGAAAAAAACAGCAAGTGGTGTGTGAAATGAATGCATCCTGCTTTATCTGTTTGTCTCAGCAGGTCTCAGCCTGACTTCTTATCTGAACCTGATTCCTTTGTTGACTCTTGAAATGAATCTTCAAGGAGCATTGTTATACTCTTTTATGTGTTATTTAACTAATCAGGGTTAATTTAGCTTTTTTCTTAAATGAAATAAGTTTGAAAGTCTTTTTAAAAACAATACCTGACCAGTGGATTATAATGTTTTTCTGTTCTAAGGGAACAAAAATGGTAAACAAAGAAACACCCTTGTTTTTGCTTTGCAGGATAATAATTCATACTAGGGCTAGACTATATATTATTTTACAACAGAAGTGGTGGGGTGAGCATGCACAATAATCACATCACAGGGCATGTGATGTTAGTCATAAAAACATGTCATGCTGCCCTTCTGTGGAGTTTGATGGAAACCAATACAGTGAGTTTTCTCCTTTTTATGAAAAATCTATTTTCAAAGTCCATGATATCACCATCAGCAGTTTCAGAACTGAACACATGCAGAGGCTGTCTCCTGCCTGTAAAGTTGACTGCTGCCATCACACATGCATTGTGCAGGCAGATGGTCAATGAAGTGAAACGGATCCTAAGCACGTTTTTTCTCACTATCTGCAGCACCTTGTTCTGATTCTCATTTTTCCATGGTCTGTCAATGGCGTAGATGTGCCGATCAACTTTAAAGCTTCAGGAGTGTTTCATAGTGTGACAGCCAGCTGCTGAAGTTTAATCAATAGTTACACTGATGCAACTGATCACCTACACCAAACATTTAATGTAATTAGAAACAGTTAATGACTTATGAGTAACACAATAACAACAAACAAGTTTATTGTAAAGTTTATAAAACATTCATCCATCCACCTTTTCTCTCTTTCTCTTTCTTTTCCTCCTTTGTGTTTATGTGTCAGAGATGATGTCAGCGTGACCCAGTTTGTTTTCTTTTTAAATCTAAAATTTCTTAAATAACCAAAGAAGAGAGAAAAATAATGGTTTGATTTAAGTTATAATTAATGTGTAAAATGGCAATCTATGAAGTATGGCTAATAAATAATAAGACTGCTCTCATGAGGATAAAATTGTTTTACAGCATTGGTCTAATTTTTTAATAGCTGTACCTCACATGTCACAGAAAACAAATACTACAACTTAAGTTTATGTTCAGCCCTAATCCATACCTGCCAGAGTTTCTCCCATATGTTTGGGCCATCTCCTGCTTTAATCCCACTTTGCTATGTTTCCCAGGAAAGCGCCTTCATGGCCAAAGATGCTGGAAGTAGTAGGATTTGTTTGTAGTGAAGTGGCGCTGTGAGCGTCTATGCTCTGCCCTCTGTCACAGCCCCTTCCCCCACAGTCTGTTTTATTCGCTGGTTAGCAATTACGGTTTAATGAGTCCCTTATCACCTTTTTAAAATGCACAGTGTTATGGTAACATCTAGGAAGAAATCAATAGAAAGGAGAGGAGAGAGGAAGCGTTGTCTCGTGGTCCCTAAAACTTTTTCTTTACACCCAGACCTGCAGACCTCTCTTCGGTTCACCTTGATAAATACACACGTTGTATGCAGCAGGGTGACACAGAAATCTTGCATATCGGCGGGTGCACACTGGTCAGCTCTGAGCCACTTGTTCATTCAGTATTGATATTGAGTTTAAAAATGATTTATTAAGCTGCAAAAAGGTTATTTTTCTTTTAAGTTATTTTGATGGACAGAGTTTTTCTTTAGTTGACTACAGCTGTGCAGGGATCCATACGTTTTATGTTTGTCTGACCAAAATAGCCACATATTATGGAGCACAGTGCACACAATAAACAACTACACAAACTTTCAACTCTCTCTGCCTCTAGTCTACTCTGTCCTCGCAACCTTGCACAACCTAATGCAGGGATTGTGTGTATGGCTGTTCTCTGCACAAACAGGAAGGGGAGACGAAGGCTGCATGAAGGAGCAGGCTAGTTGAAAATTTCAGAAGAGGACAGCACTCTGTTTTCATTTCCTGGCTGCACCTCTGTCTATGTTTCTTCTCATGATACTTTTACATATTATTTTTTTATAACTCATCACCCTCATGCCTTGGATACAGCTTGATAGTGTTATTAGAAACACTGAAATATGAAGTAAACTAGAGATTATTTAACCTTTATGTTGACACAAGTACTATAAAAGAATAAATAATGATCATGAACAGGTTAACTTACAGATTTACTACTCCTCAAATCCCATTCCTCAGACTAAGTCACACTGGGAACAGGATTTAGGAGTTGCACTCACCTCGGCAGAGTGAGAGAAAAAGTTGGAGAGACTTTTAAGCAACTTTAAAGTCAGTCAGTGGTAGAGTAATGCAATTGAAAATCCCTAACCGAGCTCATATTACTCCCTATCGTCTTAAAAATAGAGCAAAGCGGTTCAAATCTTTGTTGGCATGATTGTGGATGATGGGGAACTTGGATGCATGTTGTAGCACTCATGTCTTTTTGAACAGAAGTCTGAATTACCGTCATTAAAATTATGAATATAAATATTTCTCCATGTCCAGTTGCTTGTCTGCTTGGACACAGGGCTTCAGAGCGAAAGAAAAGAAAAGACAGAACAACAGTGGGGTTTGCCTTTGGTCTGCTAAAAGGATGATTTGTAAAATTGAAAAATTCACAAACCATGCTTCTCAATAGAAACATCACAGCTTGAATTTTTCTATTCTTAGTGTGATGAGTGGAGAGCTGATATATTAACAGACACAGTAAAAGACTGACAGCATGAAAAAAATCAAGTTGAGGTGTGTCTAAGATTTACAAATAATAATTGAAACAAATTAACCTCAAATGTGAGACATCCTGCATTTTTTTTCCTGTTCCAAAACATATGTCAGCCCTGTACAGGATAGCTGGGCCTTATGATAATGTAATGAATATTAATATATGTGCATGAACCCTTGTTATACCCCCTTCCATCATTTATGTGTTGTGAGATGTGTCTATGTCTTGTTTCGTTTTCTCTGTTGCTACTGTTTTTGGTGTTTTTAGTGTTCTGGAATTTTGTGTGTGTGTGTCTGTGCCACACTGTCCACAATAGTACTGATAGAGAATTTTCACATCCTAATATCAATGATATAACCCATTAACAACCACCCCCTGTAAATGAGGGACGATTTTCTATTTGGTGAGTCCATTTTTATGTGCAACACTACAGGTAAAAATTCAGAGAGTAAGGGAATTCCGTGAGTTTATCCACAGAAATGCAAACTGGGTTTTTACTGGCACAACTCTGAGGTGTAACTGTCATAACAAGAACCGTTAAACATAGACGCACACAAAAGAACAGCTTGACCTACCAAACCACACAGTTCAGATGAAAAATTCAAGCGACTGCTATGAAATACCTGTCCATAGTCACAGTGTAATGAAAATGGTACTGAGTCAGGACAGGGGCAGTTAGACCTGCTGGGGAAAGCCTGCTTGTATTTCATAAACGCTGTGTTTCCCACAGGGAACACCGAGACTATCGTGAGGGACTCCAAACTTTCTAGGGGGGTCTCAGGGCATGCTCCCCCTGGAGAAAAATGTGTTCATTTAAAGAAATTAAGAGCAAAATTAAGAGGCTAAATCTATAAGATGCAGTTTCCATCAAACATTTTTGTACTCTTGTAGTATAAACCGGAGATACACCAATTCTGATTTGATTGGCCAGTTCTAATTTCCAACTGTTTCCTGGGTTTACCTGCTGATAAAGACTTTAGACGATACCAGCTTTTTTGTCCTTAATTTCTTATTTTTACTCTGTTTTTATGAATGTTCAATCTTATGTCTATAATAAAACACCAACTGTCATCTTTATAACAGGAAAAAAAAAATCTTCAAAATTACAGCAGCTCACAAGGCCATATCTGACCTTTGACTGAAACTCATTTCCAGCACAAAACTTTGTGGCAAACTCTTTATTTCATTTTACCTTTAATTTTTATTTATACTGGCATTTGTTTTTATGTTTTTAAGCAAAAAAAAAAGTAAGAAATTATCTACTTAAAATATGTGATTTATTTTTTGGGTAAACTTCACATTCTAGGAAACACAATGTATATTTTTGGCCAGTAAATATGTTTTATCCTGTAGTTTATTCCATCTTCTGGCTGAATTTATTATATGGTGTTGTGTTTTTCTTAGCAGAAATAAAGACTATTTCACAACAAACAGGTGATAAAGGATTTACCGGAAAACAGAAAAGAAAGTGTTAGACCTCAAAACTGACCTTCACAAAAGTGTGTGTGTACCCATAAAAACTGAAGCCAAACCTTAACCCTTGTGACTCAGCGGGCCAGTGAAAGGTACTCATGGCACAATTCCCAGCATCCTTGCGACTCCCTCACCTAACTCTTGTTTTGAAACCTCAGTTTTGGCAGGTATGCTATGATTCTGGTAAATCAAATAGGAACTGCAGAAAAATAGTTGTACAAATGAGCTGCCGCTCCTCTTAGCAAGAAAATAATGATGATGATAAAACAATGCACATGCCCCATTAGCTAAAAAATATAGACAGATCTTTTTGCCTCTTTTTAACATCAAAACAAAATAAAATGAAGTCTGCACACAGTATGCAATATAAACTAAATCTGTAGTAGCAGTGTACTGCTGCTGACCTTTTCTGAAATGACATTGCAGGGTTTTAAATTGATTTCCAATTCAGGCAGTGGCAGGTTTTTCATTCCTTTCACTGTGTTATGAGCAAAAAACTTGCAGAGACTAGAGTCATGTCTGACATTGGTAATCCATCATGGTGAGCATCCCATACCCATTATTTATCACATCAGCAAAGCAGCAAACTAAACGTCCAATTTACATTTTGTTGACCCATCATGATGTCCATGACCCTGTCTTTGAGTAGACTGACTGTCTCAGCTTACAACAGACTCTAATTGTTTGGTTTTGGAGAAAATGCAAAAGCCAAGGCATCCTCCGATTAAGCATTCCAACTCATAATTATGTTGGTGAGTTTCAGAAGTGAAATATTTAAGAAAATAAGATCTTTACAGGAGAGAAACATCCGCCACACATACACACACCCACACCCACTCACACACACACACACATACACACCCCTGACTATCCATGGCATGATGACCCTAAAGAAGTGTGCCTCTTGAATGTTTCGATCATGAACTGTGTATCTAATAAACATGTTTTCTGACTCCTCATGGCATGGCTGTATAATGAAGATAATCACAAATAAGCCTGTAGAAACCTCCATGGTAGTCCTAATCTTATTGTTTAATAACATTGCTAACATCACCCTAAGCCTTCCCAGAGAGCCAAACTCTGAAGGTCAGTGCTAATACCAGGCTGCTCATTTAGGAAAACCAAATGGGGAAAGAGATAAAACAGTTAAATTAAAAAGATTAACAGAAGCAGAAATTATAAGGGAAACAGATGCTGAGAGAGAGAGGAGAGAGAGAGAGAAAGGCAATAGTAAAAAGCAAATGAGAAGGGTCATGGACAAGTGGAAAAGACAAAGTATGAAAAGATAAGTGGGAAAAATGAGATAGAGGGGAGATAGAGGGTTTCGAAGGATGAGATGAAATGAGAGGAGAGAGAGAGAGAGAGAGAGAGAGAGTGAAATGGCCACCTTAATTAATGGACTGTTATATATGACAATATTCCTGGGTTCCAAGATAATATCAGCAAAAATTACAGCCTTCATCATCGGCACACTGTGCAAATATACCATGACCTTGAAAGAGGCTGTGAAGCGGCAAGCAAATCTGAAAACTTGACAGGAACTAAACGTGTCTTGCCTGCGATAAAAAGTTATGATAGCTCTAATTATGAAAGAGGTAGATGAAAAATCCTTCTATCACTTTGGTGAGAAATCCAGGCCAGCTTAATGTGCTCTTTAAGTGCTGCACGTTGGCTTGCCAAGTTGACTTTTACACGTAAACGGCAGCTATTTGTATTTATTTCTTTTTACCAGAGTGAATATTTTAAGTCAGTATGTTCAAGTCCATGACATTTTACAAGGGCAACTCATTAGTTTAATCAGTATACTGGATAAGAGTTGTCCTTTTTCAAACATCGTCAATTAAAAAAAAAAAATGTTGTGAAAACTGTCTGATGTCATGCAGACTTGCAAATTGTGAAAGAGTAATTTGTGACTATGTCTAATGGGATCTCTTTGACAAAAACATTCTAGGTTTGTGTCTCTTTTATAGAACAACTAAGCTACCTACTGATATCAGCTGACACTCAGCAGCAGGATCAAATATGTGGGTACAATTTTGTACAAAGAACAGAATTTTGAAGTAAAATTCCACACAGAACTGACGTAGGAAAAAAAAAAATAATTGTAGGATTGTAAGATTAGAACTGGTTGTAAATTCTAAATTGGTTTTAAAATGGGAATAATGCAAGACAGCCTAAGTAAAAATGAAACCTTTTTTGTTTTCTTATAAAACAACATATCATTGCATGGGAAATGCAATTAAATTATGTCTGCCCTACTGCTGAACTTGAATAAGCAGTAGCTGCTATGAGCCATCAATCAGGCGACACTTGGCGCAGCAACCAGCCTCATCCGCCAAGCTGTTGCTGCGGCAGCTAAATGGAGCACAGGCACAACTCCACCACACAACAGTGGAGCTTCCAGCATTATTTTCATTGTTATTTGAGTCAGCGATCAAAGGACCACCATTCCAAGTGGGACTGGAGGCTATTTCCCTGTCGCCGCTGAGGTTCAGAGAAATTCAAGAATGATTTTTTCCATGGCGATATGCTTCCAGTCTCGGCTGTGTGACTGTTTTCCAAGTACCGGTAGGTAGCGAGGGACCTGCACATGAGTGGCTCTGAAGCTGCAATCAATCATGTGTGACTGTAGAAATGTAACAGCCACACACAAACGTTACACACAGTGCTTGCATGTGAAGAGAATTACAGGAACACACACACACACACACACACACACACACTGAAATATACACACCCTTTTATGCCAAGATGTGTGCATGTCAGCCTGCTTTCCTTTTCTCTTGATCCAACATAAGTGCACTCAGACACACAACAAGAAAGGTGTAGTGGGAAAAGAACTGCTGTCAGGTTCAGCAACTGCAAAACACACCATCACATCTGTAATCCAAGCAGCTGAGAAGGCACAGATTACTACACTCTCTCCCGAGCATCAGCTGGTATGAAGGACAGGGGAAAAAATGTGTTAGACAAACAACTTTAGAGAAGCCCAGCAGAGCACGCAAAAAGATTTATCTGAACTGAAGCAGGGCTTCAGGGCTGTTGCTTTGTCCTTGATGCTAAAGTTTACTTACAGTTTTATGCTTGTCATTTGACAGAGAAAGACTAATGATACTTAGCGTTACAATTGCTCCCTTCCAAATCATTACCAGCAAGTAATTCTCCCTAAAAATCCATGCTCTTATTCCAGTAGCCATCACATATTCTTCAAAGAGAGACTTGACACCAAGTAAAGTGTACTCTTGCAACTCTTAAAAAAGGATCAAAGGAATCTAGGTTAATTAAAGCAGGAGTCTATAATGATAATTAGGAATAATGACTAGGCCCATAGCAATCATACCAGATGCCTAAGCAATACAAAATGAACATTTTATTTGTCTAGTGGGTTCATTTATAAATATCAGAACACATTTTAACAGAGATGGAATGATTATTAAATATACAATTGTGGGTTAGCATGTGTTTGTGTTTCCAGTGTGTATTTTGGCATGATCTCACAAGCTGGAATGTGAGCAACACCAAACTAGACATATGCAGCCCCAGTGTACATGCTTGTATGTAAGCAGTATCCCCTGTGTGTATTACAGTTGGGTATTATTGGGTTTTTCTGATACTGGTGCTAAATCAATGCTTTTAAAATGGTACTGTGCCAAAACAGTACCTGATCCATAAATCTAGCAATATATTTTATCTTAGACTAAAATAAAAACCCACTATGAACAAATTCAAACAGTTTATTAATAAAACCTTTCGTGTGAGCAGAGGAGAGACACTGTGCAGCAGCAAAAAAAAAAAAAACAAAAAAAACAAAACAGAAGATGTTCATGCTCTGCTGATTAAAACAGGCATAGGCCTACATAAATCACATTAATTCCAGATGGTATTGAGCGCCTGTCATCTGGAGTGAGTTGGGGTGGTAAGGTACCAAAAAGCGACATTAAAACCCGTGTTTGATTAGGCTTGGTGGGTATCAGACATGTTGGCACCAGTGCCACACTGGTGCTGCATCTCAATACTCACCCCCATTGTTTATATATACTTATCCATTTGTTTTTCTTTACCGCTTATCCTGTTAAGGGTGGCAGTGGCTGGAGCCTATCCCAGCTGTCATCTGGCAGACAACCATTCATACCTACGGTTAATTAAGTGTCACCAATTAACCTAACAAGCATGTCTTTGGTGTGGGAGGAAGCTGGAGTATCTGGATAGTTCTATCCATGCATGCAGAACATGCAAACTCTGCACAGAAAGGACCTGACCCTTGAAGCGAACCAGGAACCTTGTGCTGAAGCTGGGGACCAATAGTCTGTAAGGGCTGGGGAAGAATGTGAAAAATGAGGAAGAAGGAAGAAGAAAGAGAAGGAAAAAGGAAAAAGAGAAAAAAAGCAACAAGGATGATTAAGATAGGGAGTGGCAGATATACAGAGGATGTCAAGGTTGAGGTGTTGCAAAGTTTTGTCATGGAGGTAATTTTCATGGCCAGAATTGCACAGTTTTGATGATAAGGGGAAGACTGATGTGGATCCATAGGTCGCTGGTTCGATTCCTGGACAGAGCAAAAAGACTAAATGAGCTTTGAAACTAATCTAACTTAAGTTTAACAAAAAAAAGTATTTGCTTTCGAGCTGTATGGTAAATTGTTCTTCTGGTTTTTCCAGACAAAGAATTGCATTTACTTTAAAAAGGGTGGTCAGTTTATTTAAGTAAACACTGCTCATGGATACAGGTTTTTGCGCTAACTTTGTTGAGGACAGGAATAATGTTTTTTTTTTTTTTTTTTCGTTTATCCACCAATCCCGGTGTCAAAACTGCTTCTAAGTGTTTGCTTACTGCCAGTGAAGAAGAGGAAGAAGCAGGCAGAACAAAACACACAAAGAAGAAAAGTTGGACAGCAAGAGCAGCAGCAGAGGGGCGAAACCAATACGCTCCTTCTTCAGTATCTCTACACTGTTTTTAAAAGCCTCTGGATGTAACGCACAGCGTGTGAAAGACATTACCGATGTTGACACTTTGCGCAGATATGTGGAAGTAGAGAACAGCAGCTACAAGTGTGTATTTAGGCATTCTGTTCAAGCTCTGTTTCAATGTCCCATCCTTTGTTCACATTTGCTGGTCTTGGGTCCATAACTCACCTGCACTATTGGAAATTTTGTATGAAGCACCGACAATTTACAAACAACTATATGATAAATCATGAATGTAATACATTGCTTTAGAATGCCTAAATAAATGCATTTTATTTTGCATTTATTTAATTTAACGTTTTATCTAGGATGTTTTAGCATTTTACACAAGACAGGCTATTTATTTGTGCCTTTCCTTTGTTTTCTTATTTTTAATACATCACATGTTCAATCACAGGTAGTTATGAATAACACAAGATGGAACAAACTGTCTATCTGAGATCAACGCATACATTTTTTAGATTCATTCTGAGTTTGCATGTCGGAAAAAAGGGTGTTTGTTTTTTCTGGATATGAAGACACACATATTCAAAAATGCGCAAAATGCATCCTTTTGTCCAAAGGAACATGTTTGTCTAGGTACAGAAATGCATTGACACTACATGCACACACCTACTTAGGGTTTTCAGTAAGCGGCATTTGGTCTGTGAATATCTTATTCCAGGTGGGTTTGGATCAATGCAACTAATCTCCTACTGCATCAGAGAATAGGAGTCTTACAATGCAAAACATGAACCATTTATTACTTTCCTTGCTTAATGTAAAACATTTGCATCTTATTCTTTTCGTCAAGATATATGAGAATTAATTAAAATATCTTCCCGATGCACTAAAAATAAACAGCACAGAACACAGCCGGCAGCTTTGGTGAAACAGTGGAGAACAGATGGTCAATAACAAGCGGAAAGAACCGGCCAGGCCAGACACAGCCAAAATCAATAAACTTCTTCCTTAATGTACCAAAAGTCAGTTGTTTCTTCTTTCCTTCTGTGTTCCTTTTTTCCTTTGTCTCTTAGGCAGGTGGTCCATACTGAACATGTGTCACAGCTACCAAGGGTCTGTGCTACTGCCGTGTTTTAATGTTTTGCCTGTGATACGTAAGAGCTGAAAGAGCAGTGACACATTAACACCAGGATCATTCACATTGTCATCATCGTAATTACTGGCTCAGCAAAGCAAATATATACACACATGTAAAAGATCTACTCCAAATTAACCTCCATTTGTATCCTTGTTGTCTCTCTCGGTGATACCCACATCCACACATACACACACACTCAATAGCCACAGACAGGTCAGCCTTTTTGCCACAAATTGAAACCACAAAAATGCAGAATGTCAGAGTAGTAACAGGACAACCAAATGGAAGAAATTAAGAGGCTTTGTTGGTGCTCAGCAAGAATGTCAAAACACATGTTATAAATGAGAGTGTAAAGTGAGGGCTTTTTTGAGTAAGAGAGAAAGAGAAGGAAACCAGAGTCAAAAGAAAAGAAAAGGCTAAGTTGCCAAAAAAAAAAAGGGGGGGGGGGGGGTGTTAAGAGAAAGGCAAACATCTGTGCCTCCTATTATAATGTTATTTTAATGCCATCCTTGCAAACAGGTTGCCATCAGACATGTTGACATTACCAGATGTGCATTTTTTGATCAACATTTCCAGCTCTTTAATATGCACACAATCTGACAACAGCCTGGGCAGAGGCAGACAGCATTATACATAGGCTTCTTATCGCAACAAACAATGCAACCTACATTTCTGTATGACATTGTTTTTATCTTTTTCAGCCAAAAAAATTCCACATAATAGTGAAAATCCATGGTTTAATGCCTTTCTACCATCTTCCTAGCTTAATCAGATGCGTGCACATGACATAGCTATGTTTACTTTTAGCTGGCAAGCAGCTATATGGTAACATTCCAGACGATAGTAGAGAAACACAAACAGTGCAGATGCTTTGGGGCTTTTTTCATCAGAAGGGAAGAGGAAAGAGGGCAGTTTTTTTTAAGTAGACCTTTAATGAAACATGTCATAAAAGATTACTTAAATTGCAAAATGAATGCATTAAGTTACTTGTTACCACAAAAAAGTAATCAGAGTACTCTAATTAATGACTTTGTATCTCATTACCTCCAACACTAGTATTGCATCCCTGCTCCAACCTTCTGTCCTAATGGAGTCACTGCTAACAAAGTTATTATCATTAATGAAATATATCATATGTTTTCTTGTTTGTCTTTCTTTGATCTCTTGCAAACAGACCATATCTATGGCTCAACATTTTAAAGCAAGGGTTCACTGAACATGCTGTTTAAGGAATCACAGCCATCTTCCCATTGTGTATTTAAAGTCTCTTACTTTATGTGTGAATACTTGCGCAAATAAAAAACATGTGTGCACACACTTACATGCACACAGGGTTAGTTATTGGCCCCTCAGCACTAGCAAATAAACCAGTCTGAAGTGTAGCTATAATGACATCCAGGTTATGTTTGCTCTTCATTTTACATGGCTCATCGCAGCTCCAAAACAGGATATCAGCAAACAGGGAGGCTGCATCTTTACATATAAGTGTGTGTGTGGGTGTGTTTGTGCGTGTGCGTGCAGACAGGATGTTGCTCACATGCATACACAGATCCTTCACCTCGGCTTGTTGACATTCCAGTAGCCTGGCCTCTCCGTCTGCTCCAAACTCTTTGCTCATTCAAAACAGACCTACCCTCTCTCCTCTGCTCTGTCCCACACACGCGCACATGCGCACACTGAATGCACACACAATTCCTACCCACTTATAAAAAAAAAGTACAAGGTAGACATGAGTGTGAAAGTTATTCATGTCCTCCATCTACACGATTGTGACTACTCATCCATGAGCAAGGAGAGAGCAGAGCACTGTTGTGTATTATCTCCTGTACTGTGGTTAGGGGGAGCATGCATGGGCATGACATTTACAATCATTGCATAATGCTGGCCATTACCATGAATAGAAAAAATCACTTTAACACTCTCAATAGAAACATTTCAATAAACCTCTAGTGCCCATTTTAGTTGCTTTTGCCCTGCAGCTGTCCTTGTGACTCAAAAGCTAGCAGTTTTGCTTCAGGTAAAATTGTTTCAAAAAGAAAAAAAAATGCATTTCTCCTAATGCAAAGATGAGATGCCCATATAAAAGAGAATATGAATATTACATAATGAAGACATTTATATTTGTGTTATTTTTGCAACCCTGGCTCTTAGCCAAAGTTCAGCATTTATATATAAGTGAAATGCTTTGTGCATGGATTTTAAACCAAAAACAGCTTTGTCATGTGTATCTGGTTATAATTTCTGGTTATCTAAAGTTATTTAGCCCATAGACCAGGGCTGTACAGTGCGACATATATGTCGCAAATGCTACAAGAAAATTGGTCTGTGCTAAGAGGTTTTCACTCCTCATCGCACAGGTGCTATGACAAAGTGAGAGAGGTGTGTGCATGCCAGACACGCAGATAAGACTTCACTCCACTTTGATCTGAGATTTGAATTTCATGCCCAGTTCATTTATTTCTTATTTCTGGTACATTTTAGACTCAAGCGGAATGTTTTAACCTCTCGTCATGCGCAATACTGTGCGTCTGGAGCACGAGCGGCCACGCTCCGTGATGGTGAGAGAGGGACCTGCTGCAGCTCTTACAGACGGGGAATGCTCAGAGCAGACGCAGTACAGGTGTCATGTTGAAGAGGAGCGCTGCTATAATCCTAAGTTTTATTTTAAGGCACGTAGGCTAGACGATGTTAAAAATGTAGCTTACTTCTCGTCTTTTCCAATTACGCACTGACGGTCGGAGTGAGTTGGCTGTCAGTGAGAGGACAGAGCTCTCAGTCTGTGCTAACTTCTGATAAAACATTAATGTATAAAACGATGAATTTTTTCTCCACTAATATCGTAGCTGCTGCTGTTTGGTTAACAAGTCAATACGCGTCTGAATTTAGCATACAGGTCCGATATGACACGAACGGACAGACAGCAGTGTCTCCCTCGAGAGATGAGGGAAGAGAGAGGAGCACGGAGTAGATCATACAGCCCCACACTTCATAAACTTTGTGTGTATTGTTAGGGTAGAGACGCGATTTGGAGATAACTTTTTTAATTACCATTGAACTCCGTTAGTACTGATGTTATGATTACACTGTTAGACAGAAAAAAACGCCTGTTCATTTACATTAGTTTTATAAACATCAGACCCCAGTGTGATACTACAATATGGACCAAACTCTAACAGTGTTTAATGAATGTCTAATAATGTTAGGAATATTTTCCTGTTACTCAGATACTCAGAGTAATAGGAATATTTTCTTATTACTCTGAGTATCAGTAAATATATTGGGGTGTCCAAACTATGGGCTGTGGGCCAACTGTGGCCCTTGGTCCTTTTGAATTGGCCTGCAAGAAATCCATTTAAAAAGACCCACATAAGAACATAAAACTTTACTATATTTCTTAGTTTGACTAGGAATGTACAATATTGGGGTTTATACAATATGGGGATATTTAGAAATAAAATTTAGCTGATATCAATACCAATATATAAATGTATAGACCTAACACTTTAGTCTTTGAAAAACAGTTTAAGGATGAACACAGAAACAAACTTCAGTCTCTAGAACACACTAAAGTTTAAGTAATAAGGATGAACACAGAAAAAGGATTCCAGCAGCAAATAGCAGCACAAACTGAGTTAATTTGCTCCTCTGTCTGATCTCAAAGTCTGATTTCTAAATCATACTGCTCTAATCATCTTCAAGCACCAAACTTCTGTAAAGTTAGTCAGGTTCCAGCAGTTTGCTCTTGTTCTGTGTCTGAATGTGGAGATGAAAGATCAGCATCTCTCTTCTCTGTGATTGGCTGTTTGCTTTGGTAGACATTAATGGGAGCTGTAATTTAGGCTGTTTTGGTTTTGTTTTAAAGTACTTTCACTACAGGTTTTTGTTCTGTGCTACAAGATTGTCGACCTCTGTAGCACCAGCACTATGGGCAAAAAAAGTTAACGTACAGCCCTGCTATAGACAATCAGTTTTGGGTATTCTCCCTTACTATGCTGTAAATATATATATATATATATATATATATATATATATATTTTTTTTTTTTTTTTTTTTTTTTTTTTTTTTTCTGATACCTGGATCCACCAAAATACATACATTTGCAGATGAAGGATTAATTCAAAATTGTCACAAAGGCAGGTCAGCGAGAGAATTCACATTTTTAGTTATTTGATATGTTTTTTATTTCTTTTTTGCTGAAGAAGCACTTCAGAGCATCCAGGTGGATGGTGGGGTGATGGTGGGGTTTAAAGCAAGTGTGCAGTTGAGATGCAGGGCAGAGCTGGCAGCGGTACAGCCAGGGAGAGGCCAGAAATCCTGTACCTTTGATAGAAAACCAATTGGGAGGATGTTTGTCAGGTGAGTGGATAATGAAACACGTAAAGTGTAAAATCAGCCCAGTTTAAATTTTCCGCCTGAACTAGCTCACAGGCTTCATTCCATTTTTATTGCACATATGCCAGGTGCTCAAAAGCCAAGGTATGCCTAGGTGGTCTAGAGTAGACACACCTGCTGTTTGCACACACATGGTGGTTGCCATGTGTCCCCTGCATCCTTTTGGCACATCCTTTGTAACTGGCATTAAGTTAAATAGAAAATGTGGTATGGACATGATTGGTAAGGGTGCTGGGGGCAATATAGCCAAAGAGTCAAAATGGATGTGACAGGATCAATACAACAGTAAGGACAACAATGGCAGATTAGGCAGATAAAGCAAGTCTGCAACTATCCATGTCTGTATGACAACCCAAGGACGGATATGTCCTGTTAGCTGATGTTTAACCCTTATGCCCTGTTCAGGGAAATCTGTGTATTTTAGAGTACATTATATGAAATAACTTTGGGTGTTATTGTGACCTTGCCACAAAAATTAGGTCAGGGAGTGTGTTTTTGGCATGAATTTTGGTATTTTTGAATTTCATCCATATCCACTGTATTTTGACTGTGTAGCCAAAAAAAGTTACGTTTGGTTTGTTAACTACAAAGTTTGTACCATAGACTTGTGAAAAAAAAAAAAATCCCTGTAATTTCCCATTTCTCTGTAGCAAGTTACTTGAAGTTTTGTAAAAATTAAGTCAATCACAAAATTGCCCCATTTTCACATCACCCCACCCACCCAAATAAAAAAATACTGACTTCTGGTGGCCACATAAGTAATTGGCATGGCTGCAGGCCAGTAAAAGAAAAAAAAAAAACTTTTTTGCAACTAAAATGGTTTTGATGTGTAGTTAGTGATAAGATCCTTCAGTCGGAATGGTTGAAATGAAAAACAATATTTCCAGGTGTGTGTCAGTGTGTAATCTACTCACAGATAATGAAATCCTTATGGGAAATATGCAAATTTGTAAACTCATAAAAAGCCATAAAACTAGTATCTCTTATTCCTTGGCCATGGCAAGATAAAATCAAGATTTTCATCAGGTTTTGCATTCATTTTGAAGGTTAGGCCTCAAATTTTATGATTTTACTCATATTTAGCCATTTTTTTATATTTCATATAGTTTCCCACTGAAGTACAGCCGTGCCTCTGTCACAAACTAGAAAAAATATGTTGTTGTTGTTGTTTTCTTTTTTTTTTTTTTTCAAAAAAGCAGTTAGTGGTTTATGATTAAAAAAATGGCATCTTAAGGGTAAACTTTTTAATACGATTTATTAATTCATAATATAAATCAATCAAGAACCCTTCATGAAGAAACTGGTAAAAAAAAAAAAAAGTTTGGAAGAATATTGATCTTTCATAAAGTTATTCCATTTTAAATGTCAAACTACAAACTTTGTAATAAACAAACTGAAAGCAACTTTTTTTTTGAGGGCATAAGGGTTAACCTGTCAAACTGACAGAAATGAAGCCCAGCGTTAGTTCATGCAGGGCTGGTAGTCATACTCCCAGCTGATCCCAAATATCTCCTCCCAGCTCCAGCAGCCAATCACAGCTCTTTTCTCTCTTTACAGCGGTGTATTTTGATATGATGTACTTCTCACTACTCCCTGCTTGCATTAATGCTGATTAATGTATCCATCCATAAGGAGGTTTCTAGAGAAGGGCTCCCTGGAAAGTCAAGCATGCTGCTTGACCAACAAAGGGAGCATCTTTCAACCAGATCCTTTTTTGCTAAGCAAAACTGTGTATCCATTTTGAAATATAATGGTAAAATGTACGACAAGAGTGTTCCTGACTGAAACAAGAACTATGTTGTTGTTTAACAAATATCCTTCTAAAATGCAGTTGTCCTCTGACTGCATCCATGGCTGCATTTGTATTTATTTCATTTTCATAAATACATATCAGAGGAGTATATTTTAACATTATAGTGAAAAAGCTGCACAAGGAGACATTTGTTAGGATAGTTTTTCTTGTTAACAGCTGCTGTTAATACAGCATATATAGATGCATTGCTAGTTAAATTGCTCAAACATGAGACGTTGAGACTGTTGCATCTGTGAATAAAGGAACGAGAGCCTGGCTGTAACCTCCTCAGATGGTACCCTGTATGCAGTTAACATCCCCCTCCTAGGGTAGTTGTATAAGCCCTGAGCTCTCTGGTGTTCCCTGTGGTAGGATCCTCACAGGGTTGAACACAATGCATGTCTAAACCTCAGAATTACACTCGCGTGACACAATTTGCCTATTTGCAGGTACTGTGGAATGCCTGTTCACCTGCTGAAAAGGGTTTGAAAAATGTCACAAGTGCAAATGATTTCAACCTGTAGCTGAGGAAAGGAGCATTCATGTCCACTGTGCTTGTTGAAGGAAAGAGTATCCATTATTTCCACTCTCTTGAACACAGTGAGGCTACTGCTTCACCTTTCTACTAGAAGCAGGAATGCCATTGATTGAACTTGGAATAAGAGGAATCATATTTCTTGAAAATGTAACAATATTTTCTTTTTTGTACCTTTTTAAATCACTTTTAAATTATTCTGTTTTAAAATTACAGAGTTAAGATAAGAGCACTGGGGTATTCATTAAAACCAAATGCTTGATCAAAAAAGGCTTTAGAAATAATATCTTGAAAATTTAGCCCAGTGAGTTGACATAACCAACCACAAATCCAAATACTTAATCAAAAAAATGGCTGGCTGTAATGAAAGAAGTCTATAAAGCAGTAAATAAAGGAGGCAGGTGTGACATATGTGCAGTATTGTGGGATACAACTGTGGCGGCAGGTTTGATGATTAAAACCCCAGTGCCAAAGTGAGCTTATTGTTTTTTGTTTAACAGTTGACGGGCTATGTTTGTAGGAACAATAAATGTTTGAGCTGCTGTTTGTGCACTAATTGTTGCAAAGTGGGTAACACTCTAAACATACAGAAGATCTTTCCTGCTGTGAAAAACTGCTTGTGCTCTATTTCCATAATGCCCACTGCAGTCAAGTGAGGCAGATAACTCAGAGGATGTGGTGAGTCAGAGGAGTCCCACAAAGATAATGTCACTCAAAGTCAAGAAATTACACATCAGAGCTGTGGCTTCTAAATGTCAATATATCCATATGAAAGCTGTTACCCATTGTCATAGCTCTTATTGTATCTATTCTATTATTAAATTCTAGGAGGGTGTGAGAGTGTATAAAAATCAGGGATTAAACCTAGGACTTTTTTCATGGAGACCTCATGACCTTCTCAAAGAAATGAATTTAATGTATGAGAGGGAAAGAAAAGCATGAAGAAATGTCAGAAAGGGGAAAGAGGATGTACTGCATGTCAAAATGTGTGAGATGGTAGAGAAGGCAGAGGCATTTTATGGCAGAACTTGCACATAAAAAGGCTTACATTGACACCAAATTGTCAAAAAAACGCAACAGAAAAGTATCAGTTGAGACACCAAATAGACTGGATGAAATGTAAAAAAGAACAAGCTCACAAGCTAAAATGTATAAATAAAATACGCGTGTGAGAAAAACATTTCTTCACATTGTTTATTAAAATCAATTAAGAGAGAGTTTGGTAATCAACCAGATCTAAGAGAGAATGATTCTACAATTTTTGATCCCTTATTAATTAAAACTCAAAGATTTTTATATGACACACAGTAAACAATAATGATTTGGGCTATTTTTGCTCACACTTGTTCTCCCGTGAAAAAAATATAATTCGCTGACAAAAAGTCTTCAGAATATTCACATTTTTACAACATTGTCCTTGTGCTTTTTTTTTTTTTTTTTTTTAACAGCTGATTGTTAGCCATTTTCAAAACAGTTCCTGTCTGCAGTGACCTGTCCTGATATAGAGGGCCACATCTCAGGCTCTTTGTCTCTTTTTTTATCTCCATTCTGAGTTGTTCAGACTCTTTCCTCCAGTTTCTATGTGTATGCACATGCACTGTTTGACAAAGCATGATGTGATGATGGAACAGCCTGCCATTGGTTGTCACAGGCCATGACATATGTTTTGGGAATTCAGTATGCTGGCTAATGCTAAGTTGGCAGAGTAAATGATTGAAAATGGATTAACGAAATTGATATTTAAAAAACAAAAGATGTCCAATATTGGAGTTACTGGTGTGGATTTAATCTTAAATCAACAGAAACAGGAACAAGAATGCACAAAGTATTCGGTCAATTTCAAAATATGACACAATCTAAGGACTCCTCACTGTAAATTTCAGCACTATATCAACAATACTTCCCATTCAAAGGCACATTCAACAGGATCACAGGGGTAACACTATGCCAGAGAAATTTTTGAGATGCACATTTTGGAGGTGCACAACCACAGGATTTCATGAACAACAGATCTTCTCAAGAAAATAGAAGAGGAAAATATAGAGCATATCACCTTTGGAAAAGCAATCTGTTGATAATATGTTATGACTTATTGCATGATCTTTCTACTTGAACCCACAGTACTCCCATTATCTTGTGATCTCTTGTCTCTAGTTGCTCATGATTGCCCTGCATTTTAGAAATGGATCCAGTGGGCAAGGGTGCACAGTCAGTTCAAATAAAACTGCTGCATGCATTGAACACTGCGGATGCGCAGTATATGGTCATCTACACATATACTTAATAATGCTCACATACATGTGATTTATATCCTAGTGAGAAAAATGAACTTTTTTGCATAAAGATCATTAAATTTGGGATTTGAACCATATTCACGTCTCTGCCCATTGAGTGCCTTTTTCATGGACTTTCTGTACAAAAGAAGCAAGAAGATCTGACCTCTGGCTCTTGGTAATTAATTTCTCAAAATGTTAAAGCTGAAGAAATCATTCATAACAAAGGTCAAAATTATAGCACATCTGCCCTAACAAATGCTCAACTCATCATTTTACTGCCCCCCTTACAAACACTCATACACAGACAAAAACACTCTCCTTAATTGAGCCTAAAACGTGCCTTAAAGGGACAATGACACTTCACCATAGGCTCCAGCTGTACTGACTGTGCTTAAGTAATTTCCCTGTTTGGTTTCCTAATAAACATGCAACATTGCATGTTAAGGTTTTGATAGACCAATAGTACCAGTACCCTTCTTTCAGAAACACAGACTTTCTTTATAGAGAAAAGCTGACATTAAAACTATTCGGGCTCCTATCACTCAGTGCTGCTGTAAAAGTGACAGGGTTTGTTACAATCTCTGGCTAGTCAGTTAGACTATGACAGGACATTACACTGCATAAAAGGCTCTCAGTCCTGGTGGATTATGCAGTGCAGTATCCCACGGCAGAACCTCAGCTGCATGTGTGACACAGACAGAGCAGGCTGGGCTTCTGTGTCTTCCTTAAGGCTAAATGGCTATTGTACAGAGCCAGCCTGTTATTTATAAATAATAGAACAATCTCCTAAAACATCAGGCCATGCTGCCTCTTTAAAAATCTGCTGGCAAAAACACTAACTAAAAACCAAGTGGCCGCAATCATGTACAAACTAAACCAACTACAGGCCTTATTATGATGGTATAGAGTGCATTGTTTACGGTGCATCAAGCACAGTAATTTGGTGCATGTCAGGCTATATGTTGCTACCTTGACAGAGCAAAGCTAAGGGCAGACTGTGAAAGGTTGGATTAAGTGGCTTGACTAAATATGCGTGTGTTTTGATGATAACATGAATAAAACAACATATGAAATATTCTGATGGAGGATTAATGTTATATTTCAGTGACGAATTGCCACATCATCAGAGACAATAAAATAGACAAAACAAGAGATTCTCACCTCAGTAAATAAACGCTGCATGCTGTGTGATATGCTCATAAACTAAACAGAGCAGGCTGGAACTAGTGGTCCTGTTAATAGTTGTCATTTTAAGTTAATACAAATAATTGTCTGAGGTGATTTTGTAGGCTGTAAGATGCTAAAGAGTTATTGTGCCATAATAACAGAAACTAGCCTATATATCAAAGGCAGGTGCTCACAGATCACCTTTGAATTAGCTTTTTTTCATTACAACAATGATGTTAGATATAATAATAATGCTTCATAAAGCTTGGTATTAGGGCTATGAATTGGCAAGAATCTGGCGATGAGATAAATATGGTAATACAGGGGTATATATATATATATATATATATATATATATATATATATATATATATATATATATATGGTCTCTGAGACAAATATGACAGGCAGTCTAATAAATTTGTTAAGCACTGTGTATACAGGAAAAAAAAAATATATATATATATACATATATATATATGTTTTTATTTATTTATTTATTTTTTGCGATAGGCTATTTTAGGGTATTGGTATTTCTTTAACCCTACTTGGAATGTTAATTTTTAAGATCCTTCAGACTACCAGAGGGGTGCAGTGAGGAACTTGTCACAGATTAAGCTGACTTTAGGATAAAGGATATTGTTACCTGAACGACCAATCAATTGGTCGTTTATTTTGGTCAAAAGTTTTGACTTTGGCTGACAAGCAGATTATAGGTGGTTTAAGGCATGTTTTCTTCGTGTCATTAAGACAGGAACATGAAAGCTCTTTATTGTAAGACAAAAATACGCCAGGGGGCTAAAGGTTATGAAAGTTCAATGTTATTTAAACAATGTGAATGCACAGCATACAAATATTTCTCACCTAATATCTATGTCCGGTGAAAAATAGGACAGACACTTGGACTGCATGCTGTACATGTTGCCATTGGCAACTCATTGGCTCCCCAACAGACTATACCCTACATTTGTTTAGTGATAAACTGAACAATAATATATACATGCATGTGTTTGAGTTAATATGGGTGTATGTGAGTGCATAATTTTGTCCCATATGAGGTGAGAAATAACCTTTGTCATAATTTTTTAGCCTCTGTGAACTGCCAATATCTCTCAGCTATAGTCACTGTTTTGTCAGCATGATGGACAAGAAAGCTTTGGAAATTTGAATTTGAAAGGAGTGCAGCAAGGCTATTGTCCCCAGACAATACAGTATGAAGGTTTGGGGAGCTAATGGTTTTCCTCATGTATTCATTTCTGTACAGGAAATCACACTGCAACAGAGAGCGATAGGACTGTCCTTGCACAATGTCATAGAATATGAATACAAAACAAACCTACTTTCACAACTACTCTTGGGGACTCACACAACTATGTACACACTTTTTTCTGCTTGGCTCTCTTTTGCTTTTACTCCTGTACAAGGACAAACTTTCTTTAAAAAAGTATTCTAAGTTATTTTTATTACTATTCATTCCGTACTTCATCCTTTTCTTTTTTATTTTCTTTTTTACACAAGTATTGGCTTAAAGCTGGAGATATCTTTTCATAAAGTTTTCAAAAGATGTTGAAATGACAGGCACAAGTGCAAAGCACAAGAAATTGATTATCTCAGGCTGCTTTGGACAAAAAAGAAATAAAAAATACTAAAGAAATGAAACAAGCATCCAAAGATAGAATGCAATCCAGGTAATATTTGAAAAACATTACATATGATATTGTTTTATACCTTAATTACATCACCCGGACATGATGATGTTATGTTGTGACCAGTTAAGAGTTTCACTGCCATATCCAGAGTCCTTTGGATAAGAAACATTGCTCACTTGTTCTGGTGAGTAAAGAAGGTCAACTTAATCCTGGGGAAGGACATCTAACTGTCTGAGGACTTTATTCTACTTATCATTAAACAATGAATGGTGTGTTTTTCTGATATTTAATCCCATGCATTAGTTACTCTTGCACTATTGTTGATTTTAAATCTTCTCTGTTTTGTTTCACTATTTTCTGTCTTGGCGTCCATCATTCTGTTTGTGCTCTGTATTCACTTGCATCACTGCACTTAGATTTTTTCTTCTCTCTGTGCACTTGAGTTAAGTGGAGTGACATAAGTTGAGAGGAATGACGATAAAGTTCAGCTGAATTGAATTAAACTGAAGTTCAAAGTGATAAATGGTAATCTTTTCCTCCTGCCACTCCTCCTCTCTCTGCCCACAGTGCAACACACAGAGGCCTTTTATGTTCACAATAGATCAAATTAAATGTGTATATTTAGACATGTTGCACCACTGAGGGGGCCAAGACCCCTTTTAAGGCTCTGGAGATTCAGTTCCAATGTCTTGGAACAAAGTTTTATTGCAAATCAACATTAGCCAAGAACTCTGCTCATACTGTCTGGAATTACATTAGGTTCCTGGCAACATTAACTTATTGAACAGTCTATCAGGATAAATTTGGGAGAACCAGTTGGGGCTCAGTGATTTTAATGGAACATGAAAAAACAACTCAAGATTTAATAGGTTGGAATCAACAAAATGGCTCTTGAAACAGAAAACCTATCCTGCAAATGGTCGCTCAATTCAGTTGAGGGGATATTCTGTTCATTTGAAAATTTATTATGAGTTAAAAAGAAATTGATTTTTTAAAAAATTGATTTCTTTGAAAGTGCAGGGAACATGTTGTTTCCAGCATTTAATTTTTCTCAGCAGTCTGTCTTAGATACTTAGATTGTGTCCTTATTTTTATTATTTAAAAATAAGAACACATTTTGCATGTTGAAAGTATTTGTTTACATATCTTTTTATCAGAGCATTGACAAAAATCCATAAACAGGATTCCAAATTGACCTAGCTTCAAAAATCATTATCAATTAAGAATAGTTAACAAATCCATATCTTATTGTTTACAGAAATTAAGCTTTTCGAAAGCAGACCTTTGTAACTCTAAAAAGAGTTGACTATAATCTTACTACTGTAATTGGCGGAGTTGATAGTCACTGATCCTTGTCCTTGATACCTCTCAGAAGACTTCTTAAGTGCACTGGTTTGACACTGGTTCCACGTCAAAATTATAAATATACCTCCTCCTACAATAGGAGATGTGTCACATGTTGGTGTTAGAAATCATGGTTCATTCGCTGTTATTTGTCGCCTGTAGTTGGAGTTGCTGTGTAAACATGTTTGAATCTGTGTCTGTCGTTGTGCAGCCAAACAGTGTGATGCTTTGTTAAAGCGCCATAATAACGTGCAAGCTCTACAACTTTGTAAAAGGCACAGCTTTAATGATCCCCTTATGATGCTGTACACACACTAGCACACAGAGACACTGAGCTAGTATGCAGTCAATCGGGGAAAAAACCCTTTGCCCTATGCAAAATAGCCTTATTGAATTGAGTTTGGTAACAGCACAGACTTATTAGAATAAAGATTAGTCTAATGTCTTCAAGAGCTGAAGGAAGTGCTGTTTGGATTTTAATATTAGGTTTTCGTTGCTATTAAAAATATTATTAATTAATTATTATTATAATTTCTAAACAGGGAATAACAACCAAAAAGGAGCAAAAATCTGTCTCAGAATTATCTAAATTATTATATTGTTATTATTTCATAAATATTGATATTCAAATAAATACAATGAAAATCGTACACTGCCCCTATCAACCATAATCACAGTGTTCATGTATAATAATCTCAGACAACTTCTCTTTAAATCTATATTAGAATGTATTGAACAAAGCAACAACAATTGTTATCAAAAAACAAGATGGCTGATGGTCTTAAAATGGCTGAGTCATATGAGGTTTCACAAGTGACTACACGTGATGGAGGATTTATGTAGATGAAGGATGGAGAAAGGAACTTTAGCTCTCAGCTACAAAATCAGGACAGTAACTTTGCCAAACAGAAACCCAGTGGACAGACTGTGAATATACAGTCTCACTAATGTTTGTGTTGGAGAAGGCACTGTACTGGACATAAATGTGGACACAGCAAGGTAAATCAACAACAAGCAGATAAATGCAGCTTTCAGTGAATGCAGATGAAACAATTCCACAGCTACAGTAGTTCTGCCCTGATCAAAACCTCTTACTTGTGGTCATTTCTTGTGATAAGGGTCTAGCTAAATCCAGAAGTAAGCAGAGTCCATTAATAGCCCTTCCACAGTTTGGATGCATATTCAGCAAATGAAAAGTCTCGTATCATGCGTGTCCTTCTTCAGATACCGGTGGGCTTTCTGCAGCACTCCTGTCTGCATGGCTTCAAAGAAAGGAAAGAATGCTTATACTCGACCAGCCAATTGCTGACTGTGCTAAAACTTCAGCTGGAGTGGGAAACACAAAGTGACCTGGTCTTCTGCTCGCAGGTGCTTGTCTTGGTGTTGGAATGGCCATTGAGGTGGGGGGGTCACAGTGGTTTTTGTTACCTGTGGACCACCTGCTGGGAGGAGTCAATTCTCTTCCTATCAGAGAGGAGACTGTGTCCTGCTGCAAAGGCTCTTGGGATGAAGAGTCAGTTTTTATGACTCAAAAAGTATTGCAACTCAGGCTCCAACACTGCAATGTGGGCTGAGTCTTTATTTCATGAAATCCACCATATGGCTCATTCCCAAACAGTGCACTGCAGTTTTTATGATGCATGGACTTTCCAGAGATCAGGAAACATAGCCACCTCTGAATGACTTTTTTCAATTTCAATAAATGATGATCAATGTGTCAATAAGGTCAGTAAATATTACTTTGACATTGCTATTACTAAGCCATAACCAGGAGTTAAGTCAGTCTGAGGCTCTCAGCGTGTGTTGATCATGTGTGGCACCATTATGCATGACTAGGATATGTCTGTAGTGGTTGTTGTCTGTGTGGGATGCAGGCAGGATCTGACACACCTGTTGCAGGCAGGAGTGGATAGCACATGCTGTGGGAGTGGACGGAAATGGTCAGAATCCAGCAAGAGCGGGCGGGAGTGAAATTAAGAAAAGAGTCCCATGCCGGGCTTTAGTTTTAATGAACGACTTATTACTCTGTCTGTGATATCACAGAAGAAAAATAATGTTTCATAGAAATAAACAATAAAATAGATCACTGTGTGTTCTCAGGACTCCTTTCAAAAAGGAATTAAATGGCTGGCTGTTCTTTTCACACGGTAAATAATAAATTGAATGAAAGCATTGGACGAAGTCATGTCTCCTAAGAAGGTAAGGTAAATAGCTTGAGTCCAAGAATTAATAATCTTGTCAAATATTTGCCTGGATTTTACTCACAAGTACAGCTACAAATAAGAACACACACACACACACATACACCCCCCCACTCACACATTAGCCAGCAATAGGCCAGTGGAATTAATCAAGGCATTTTGACAGCAACAGAGAAAAGGTCACTTAAATCAAAATCATGGTCATAGTTAGACACATAAAGGCACTTACACACATGCACACACTGGTATTTTATTTGCTATTTACAGAACATGCAGGAGATAAAAAGAACACCTGTGTGTTGAGAGGCATGTATGCAATAGTTGATCCATATCCTGTACATTAAAATTATAAATCTGGTAAGTAAATCCCAGATTCCTGTTAGATTATACTGGCCTCAAAAGTCTCTTGGAGTAGACATCTTTCAGAAAAAGATGAACATATCGCTTTTTTTCACTATTCTATTCCATTTGCATGTATGTAAATAAGCGACTTTTCAAAAATGTAGTGCAGTGTCACTCCATTATAGGTAGAAAACACCTGATTCATTTACAGTGGTGCTCTATAACACAATTGAAAACCATGAAAGAAAACAGCACAGCTTTCTTCTATCTCTACCTTGCTCTCTCTTACTCAAGTGTGTAATTACATAAATTTGTTATTTTTTCAACTATATCTATCTCATTGAAGCTTCTTAGCAGGTGTGGAGCTAGGATTACGAATTTGTTTTTATCTGAAGTTTAAATTTTTTCCCCGTCTAATACTTATACTATTCTGTACTTTTACAAGAACTAATTTTAGATATTTCTGTTCTTGAAACATTTGCAGTCAGCCTTTTTTCACCTGCAGACTACTGATGAGTCAAATATTAATGCATTTATTGGCACGAGTAAAAAATGCTGCAAACTGCCCAATGCAAAAATATGATTGTGATATTTTATAGCTGCAGACCATGCAGACCCATACACCAATTTAAGAGCACATTTACAGTAATTTGTATTCAAGGAAATCTTTTTTTTTTTTTTTTTGGTTATAAAAATGTATTATTATTTGTTTGCATTGACAGCTGGGAGATGGGGAAAGGAAGGGGAGGGGGCTTTGAGATCTACACTGACTCTTCCTGAAATAGCGAGAGAGCGGATCAGTGTTGTCTGCTGATGAACTTTAAACAGAAACAGTCTGTGCTTTTGAGACAATTTGAATACAAAACCTGGCGGGAACCCTTGTTGTCCCCATTTTGTTTTGTTGATTCTGTAGCTTTAATCAGAAGTGTTATTCTGGGTATGAAACTAGAGGGTCACTCTCAGCAGCAGCAGTGTTAGTCACTGTGGATGAGATTGATGAGTGAAAGTCTGTCATCAATCACTGAGAAGGTTACTGACTTTTACCTGGGTGAAAGCTGAGTCCCTGTCCTTCACATGTAGCCCTCTCTCTGTCCCTCATGGATCCATCTGCTGTTCAGCAAAGTAACATCATGTGTGCACAGTAGAATTAATATCAGGTTGTGATTAATGATGTAGTGGTGCAGGTACAGTATGTGATGGATCACTGACTTTTAGCACCATGGACAGCTCCACATACAGTAGGCCTCTATTCCTCAGCTTTGAATAAACATATCACTTTTCTGTAGCGACAGAAGGTGGATTTGGTTTATCCTTTTAGCTCATGTAGGTTTTTTGCATTGATTACAAGTTTTTAATGCATGTGTCTGTGTGTAATCATGGCACCGAAACATTTTGTGTTTCACTCTTTTTCCAAAATGGCAAATGTCACATGTTTTTCAGAACTCACCAAGATAAACTTTAACCAGTGGTCTTTGTTTCCATAGACAGTTTCTCTCTGCCTGAGTGGTTTGTTTTAACTGCTGTTTGGATGAATATCTTTGCACATATCCTGGGTTTTCAGTAAGAAAATTATAGTATCATTTGTCTGTCTGACTCTGTCATCATCATTGCTACTGTGACCATGGGGTAAAGCCTCCATTTTGCCACATGGGTAGTTGCAATACAAGTGCAAAGTGCACTCAGCTGCCAAACTTTGTGGGCATGTCAGCTGACATATTTTAGAGCAAATTCTTCCATGGATCAGGGCTAAAGCATGCTAGACTTGGACAGTAACTGTATAGAAATCATAGGGCTATTAGTGGGCTCAATCCTTTTCTGTTGATCTGGCCCTGTGTGCATGACATATTTGATCTGAAAATGCAACAATATTCATAATTTTTAAGATGCCATGTGTGTGAACTTGTATTTTTGCATGTGTTTGGGTGTTCATGACTCCAAATACAACTCTCGAAGCAAAATTTGTAGTTTGCAAAAACCTGTCCAACCCTAAGCAGTGCAACACCCTGTTCACTTATTTATTTGTCATTAACCACAGACTGCCTGTGACCTGCTGTAAGCCTCATTAGAATACACTCCCATTAACGACTCACATTAGGCTCACACAGAGACACATACCCGACCAGCATATTCACATCATTTTGTCCTTGAAATATATTGCATAAGCTTTGGTGAGAGTGCATAAGCTGACTGACTCAGTACAATACTGTTTAAGAACATTTTAAGTGGTGTGTCCTCCTCATCCTACCTCTTCATCTTGAAAGAAGGTTTCAAAGAGATGTACATGCAGGAAAAGATACAGAGAAAAGGATGGAAAAAGGCAATCTGCCCCTACCACTCTCATGTGTTAAATGTCAGAGATCAAGTAAGTTGCTTTTGTTGTGAAGGAGAGTGATTCTAAGACAGGTGGCGAGGTAAGACAGAGAGATGATGAAAGAGGAACGGAGAGGACAGGTAAGCAGGTGAATGGGAGGGGGTTTGCTGCTGCTTGCATGTTTTTATTTGTATCTCTTCCATATCATTTTACTTGATTTCCAGCCCTCAGTGATAATTTTGGTGTCCACTGACCATTATTAAATCAATATGTCTCAAAAAAATAAACATTGCACCTGGTTTCTGCTGGTTCAGAAATATGCTCTGTAAAGGATCTATTGCACTGGTTAAGTCTGAATGTAAAGACAGCATGGATCAGGGTTTTTAGCAGCAGGGAGGGGGAGTGATGGACAAGGGAGGGTTATGTTTTTGGGGGTTACGTTTTAATAGATTTGGTGGGTGATTTTGTGTGGATAAATATGATCTCAGATTTAGCATGAGGACATTGATAGACATCCACGTTTTTCTATCAGTGAGGCAGTTGGTTAGAGTGGAGTAATTTTCATAACTTGAACTTTAATATCGTAATCCACAGATACTATCCAGATTAACAGTGTCACTAGTTAACCATACCTCTATGGCAACACAGATGTTAACAAACAGTTAAGCAAGAACAAAAACAAAAATAGATTGTTTGACTGACTGACTGTCAATACACAGTGGATGCCATCGTTTTCATTTGTGTATGAGTTTGAGTCCAGAATGTGTTTTTCACACCTGTTAATGATGAGTTCTCTGAGAGACACGAGGCATGCAGTGTCAGTGTGAAGGCTCCAGTGTATTCAGCTGCTTCAGCTTTTGGACTGGAGCCATTAGAGAAGGAATGAAAGAGAGGGAACCTTGATCAAAGCTTTTACTGGGAAATCCTTTTAAATTATTAATGACTCAAAGTAGCTGGACAGGACATGCACCCACATATACAGTACATGCTCCCAATGCAACACTCTGGCTCAGAAAGTCAGATCCTAAGATTCCATATCTTATATTAAAGACCGTGATAGGTTGGAAGTGGTCCATTACTAGACAGATGTTATCAGACAGTCGGGAACCCTGCGTCTATAATGGCCCAATTATAGAACTGTTTCCACTAAACAACAATGGATTACATTGAGTCCTTCTATGTCACTTTAATTCATCACACATGACAGACATTTAATGGAGGCATGCAGGTTGATTGACAAATTTTTATATACTGAATGTGTGTGTAGTGGGGCCCAGACAAATATTCAGTTCCATTATTGATCCAGTTTCAGGTTGGAAACATAACTTAGTATTTGATAAAATTACCTCGAAGTTAACATTTATATCCTAATAAAACTTGGAAATTAAAAAAAAAACAACTGCTCTAAAATCACAGGAAAAAACTGTTTTCAATGCTTTTCCTAATTTATAATCTTAGGGGTCTCAGTGTAATTTTTGGGTTGTATCGACTGGTCTATCTATCATCATTTAATCTTCATTTACCTTCCAAGAAACTAATTTCAAGTATCAAAGCCATAGCAGCCAATCAAATTTCAACAACGTGAACTCCGTTCCTGTGTCATGTCAGGCCACCCTATCATTTGCTGTATCTTTTCAGTGCTTTTGAAATCAGACAGGCACTCACTCTTAAAACTGCAGTACTGCTCCTTCAGAAAGGATGCAAGACTGTGCCACTTTGCAGACAATAAAAGAATGTCACCCTATTCCATTAGGAAATTGTTCATCAGCTGTTAAGTTAACCATATAGAAGCAGTCCGTCAGAAAATGAATAAAGTGAATAAAACAAGCAATTAAGAGTTGCATTATTTTCTAATGGTGTTCATTTGAATTGTGTTACCTTTAGAGATCAGACAGTCACTTTAAAATGAAGCATTTTCAAAAGCTTTTTCCATATCCCTGTTTAAAAGTGTAAAAAGTCTGTGTCAAGAAATCAGAAGTCTGATCATTTATTTTGATCTGTTAAATGCCTTAATAAGTCTATGATAACAATCAAACCTCAGAACCTTCAGGTTTCATGCATTAACAACTTTATCCTTTGATAAGTTTATGAAAGGAGACAATTCTTTGTCCAGTTTCCCTCAACTTCTGCTCAGGAGATCACAAGCAGCTCTTTATGCTTTATTTGTAAAGAGCAGCAGCAGTGATAACAGCTTCAGGCAGCTATTTCAGACGGTGTTAGTTATGCAGTTTAATCCTCACTTGTCCGTTCATTACAGAAACTGCATTGCCATTTAAGCAGATCTAAAGCAAAAAGTCATTCTTGAAAATTTAAGTTGGCTTATAGTTTCGTGAAACCCGAATTTTATATGAGAAAAAATTAAAAATAACAGCAAGAGAGACAAGAGAGGGGGCCATTTTAAGTTTAAAAAGTTAAATTTAACTGTATTTTTAATTCTATAATAGATAAGTGATTATGAACATGCTATCTTAATTTACTTAGATATCTGAAGATCTGAGTTTAAAGGTCACATATTTTACCCTTTCACAGTTTTTCTCAGTCGCTTTGGTACATTTAATGAATCATGCTTGTGTCATTGTGTATGGATAAGACAGTCAAATTGCTGTGTTGTCAATATATCAGTGTACTCTGGAGGAATGTTCTGATGTAAACTATGGCTAAAGTTTTGATGACAATTATTGTAAATTGTAAGTTACACCTTAGTGTATTGATTGATTGCAAGAGACTGGACAAGATTCACATTTCTGCTTTTACTGTTTGTACTGTAATTTGTTGATGATGTCATTGCGATACAGAAAAGAAAAGACAGCACTGCATAGCACAAAGAAAAAAAAAACAAATTAACAAAAGTAGAAATGTGAACATAGGACAGTCTTCTTAGAAAAAACTGTACATGCAGTGCTGTAGGAATTACAGTGCAGTCTTCCTACACCTCCTGACTTTCCTGTCTGTTGGGCCACAAATTCTCATCCACATCACAACGAATTTCTTCTCTTGTGATGCAGCATGGAAAGAATCTTTTAGAGTGTCTTATCCAGCCTCTGCAGGTATCTGCTGTGATGTCACCACACGCTGCATCCATGGCAGCCAAAAGGGTCATCTGTGTATGTGGCTGGCAATCATATACTTTCAATCTCCATGCTGAGAAAATTCCTCAATCATCAAATCTCCTCAGTCAAATTCCTTGATTATTGGTTGATCTAATGCTTCACACATTTCCCTTTGTTAGTGAAAGTCAAGATTCACCTGGGAGCAATTTACCAATTCAGGACAGATTTAGGAAAAGAAAGTCTAATGGAAATGTATAGAAATATGCTTGACATATTATGACAACATGTTCAACCATATTGCATGTAAAGACTTATGCGATGAACTAATGCCTAAATGTTGTGGGGGGTTGAACTATTCAACAGAGACCCATTATAATACATTTTGATCAATATGACATAAGCAACTGATAATGTAGGAAACCACAGAGAATTATACATAATAATTTGCATGGATGTACCAAAGCATTTGCAACTTGTTCAAAAAAAAGAGAAACTGCTTTTTTGATGTGCACAAGTGACACAATGATGTGAAGAATGAACAAGTAGTTTTGAGAATTTCAATTCTGATCTGAGAAATGTACCAAAGCGACTGAGAAAAACTGTAAGACAAGTCTATATTGGTCTCAGAGGTCCCCAAAACATGCCTGTGAAGTTTGTTGCTGAAAAAACACTCCCGTATTGGATAATCGCATGTCTAAAAAACCCCCCGTTTCGGTCCTGCTCAGAATGATCTGTTTCTGTGTCTGTGGCTTTAAATGTTAATGTGCTGTCTGACTCCGCCCCTGACCACACTCAGGGAATGGGTGTGGTTTAATGGACGTGGCTCTCCTGATCCTTCTCTCAGTTGGCAGCTGAGAGGAGGATCAGGAGAGGATATATATACAAAGTTTAATTAATTAATTAATAAATTGATTGATTATTATATATATTTATAAAAGTACTCCGATGTATTTCTTATGACAGGAAATTCAGTAATATAACACATTATTTTCCTAGCATGGTGCAGTAACATAAGGAGTTATTTGTTTTAAGTAAAACTATCTAAAACTGTATATATACAGTATTTTTTGACATTTTAGTTTCAGCAGCTATATATTTATGCTTATACCATATCAGAGGGCATCTGAACTCCAAGGATGGTGTTTGTACTTATCAAAATGCAGAGGTACACAAATTTCAAATAGCAGCAGATATTTCTAGTGATTTCATCATTGGAACTTTTAGTTTTGCCTGCATGCTGTGAATTCTATCAGGAGGAATTGTACAGACACATTCTCTCATCCTGTTAAAGCTCAAAACTTACTTTGTCATACAGATGAATTTGTGTACCTCATTGTGTGCTTGACATTTTACAATAATGATTTTCTAATTTTCAGTCTTATCTGTTATATTTATGAACATCAGAAGTAAAATGTGAGGGGAAAGATTAATAACCTTAAAAAATATAAACAATTCTATCAACAGAAATAATATATAAACAAATAGAAAATAACAAGCAAACATCTATGCATGCTTTTCAATTGACTTTCACAGGCTGTCACCTACGGGGGATCTGGGTGGTAAGATCGCAAATATATTGTAGTACGATTATTTAATGCAATCCATTCACAAGGGTGTGAATACATAGTGCAGAGTAGCAAAGCCTTTGCTGAGGTGTGTTAGTAAGTCAAAGCTGCATGTGTCGAATGCTCAAGAAATAAAACCAGCTTTGACAGCTGTAATACCCTGGAATTAGTGTGAGTTAACCTCCTACTCTCTCCCTGTCTGTCATTCCCTCCTTTTTCCTTTTCTGTGTTGCCTGATGTCTGTCTCTCTTTTCCACTTGCTTCCCTGTTCCATTGTTATAAGATGAAATCTGTGTGAGGTAAAGAATCTCAGCAAAGAGCAGGGATGAAGAACAATACAACTGATGGCAGCGTAGCGTCAGTGGCAAATGATGTCATGGCCAATAAATCTGCTGTTGACCACTGAGGTGATGGATTGAAAAATATCGGAGGAAGACAAGGAGAAGCAGGATATTGAGAACATATAGATTTAGAGAAGCAATTATCATTTAAATATAGACAAAGATAAAGTAGGATTGCAAATATATGAATATATGAAGAAAAGTAAAGGGTGGCAAACATGGATGATGAAGATGGTGATGTGGAGGAGTAGGACAAAGAAGTCAGTGAACAAGACAAGAGGAGGGAGGGATATCAACATACAAGACATGCAGGATAAAAGAGACGACACAGAGGAGTGATTCTGAGTGGAAACACTTGTCTCTCAATCAGGAAATGGACTCCTACAAATAACAAGCCCTCTCAACAGCATGATGTCACCTTATTAACACCCCACCCCCCACCCCCTCAGGCACACACACACACCCACACATACACTCACTACAAGGCAAGGGCAGTGACAAGTGGACTGGTGTGGTAGTGGTGGTAGCAGATACAGCTCTCCTATTGCCATCACAAAAAGAAATCTAAAATTCAATTAATCTCCAAGCAGAAAAAAAAGTTAACCATGCCATAATTTTGTCCAATACTTAAGTTGTTTTTGTCTAAAAAGTCCTTCTTTTTGTTGCTCTTGTTCTTGTTGTGGAAACCCTTAGTATTTGCTGTATAGGGTGGCCGAGCAGTGACATGGCTTTTTTGTGAGGATTTTACAATTTATCTTGACATTGAAAAAAGCAAAGAAAGCAGGTAAAAAATAATAAGGAATATAGGATACCGAGATTAAAAAAAAATCCTTGTCTCGAACAAATAGGGAAAAAGGAAAATGGCATTGTGGCCATATCTGAACATCTTTGCACACTAACTTCACAACTTTCATGTAGAGGGAGTTAACTTTTCATCACATGAAAAAGATTTAAAAAAAAAAAAAAAAAAAAGAATATGAGACTAGTCCCATAAACACAGTTTTAAGGACTCATTCAAAATGAAGCTGAATGAAAAATGTGCAGAAGCAATCCCTGGATAATGATTGGTAAATTTAGGTGAATAAAAGACCAACACAGTCAATATTAGATAAACGCTTATAGGGAATTTACTTAATCAGTCAGTTATTAGAAATGATTAACAATGATCTTTGTTTTTTTTTTTTTGTTTTTTTTTTTTTGACTCTCAAGCATAAATTTTTGTGCTGTATTTTTACCTCCGCCAAGGAGTTTATGTGATCGAGTGGGTTTGTTCGTTTGTTAGTTACTTAGTTAGTTAGTTAGTTTGTTAGCAACATAACTCAAAAGGTTGTGGACCGATTTTAAAGAAATTTTCAGGAAATGTCAGAAAGGGCATAATGAAGAACTGATTAGAGTTTGGGAGTGATCTGGATCACTGTATGGATCCAGGAATTTTTTAAAGGATTCTGTACTATTAGGAGATAGGGCTAATGGCAGAGGTCTGTGCTCTCCTAGTGCTTTTCCATTTTGTTTTAGTAATGCTTAAAAGAAAAAAAATGATAGTAAGGGTCATATTGTGCACTGTAGCAGATATTTTACTTCTTGACAGTTAATAAGACTATCTTGATTGCTCAAGAATAGTCACATTGCAAATACTGATTTGTTACCTTGTCATCATGAGAGTCTACTGCCCATGGGCTTGCATTTTAAGCATGTACTTTTCATTTTGGCTGGCGGTGCAATTTACCCTCTATCTAATGCTAATGAATAAAAATTATGTTATTGATTGTTAGAAGGATTTCTTCCTCCTCCAGAGGTCAAGGCCAGGTTCACAGTACAAAATGTCTGGTGGTTGGTGCTTAGCAGTCTAGAGATGGCAAGGGCATGCTTTGGTAAATGGAGATACATGGTGTTACATATAATATAGATAGATAGATAGATAGATAGATAGATAGATAGATAGATAGATAGATAGATAGATAGATAGATAGATAGATAGATAGATTCCTCTTGTCTGAGTCCAGAGAACAGACACACAGACAAGTGCAGTCACCTGCATGCAAACACGTGCACAGATACTACATCCACAAACGCTGAATTTAACTACTGATGTGCAGACTTCCCTGTTTAAAAGTTACTCCTGTGTAAAACCTCATAAAAATACACTCCATTGCAGCTCAAAAGCACAACCCTTCATTACAAACTTTGTGACATCAAGAAGCTTCCTGTGTGTGGTTGCATGTAATGAAAACTTTGTCATTGAGCAAAAACAACATAACTTTGAGAATAAAACAAAAAAAAAACAAAAAAAAAAAAAAACACTGGAGAAGCAGAGAGACAAATTGAGGAGGCAAAGAGCCAATCAGACTGAGAGCAGAGGTAGGCCGACTGTACACCCAGTTAGTGTCTGTGGGGAGGATGAGGACGATGTCAAATATCAAGAGTAATAAAGCAGGCGCAGTAAATAGTGTATTCAGTTAATTATGTCAAGACCAGAGTAAAATATTGGCTTCAAATTATCATATACTATACATAAATGTAAATATATGTATATATATAACCAATTACAAACAGGATTATACAGTAAATCAACCTGTAATGCAGTCCTGCTTATATTATCCATATAAGCAGTGAATTATTATTAATAATCACAAATATAAGAAGAAGACTCTTAGTCCCCTACACTTT
The DNA here is from genome assembly GCF_018320785.1 of Cheilinus undulatus. Lineage (NCBI taxonomy): Eukaryota > Metazoa > Chordata > Actinopteri > Labriformes > Labridae > Cheilinus > Cheilinus undulatus. The sequence goes on along the minus strand of NC_054881.1, from coordinate 28,567,066 downwards.
CACTCTTCTCTCCATCTGTTCTCCATCTGTCATCCACTCTGCCCACTAATACCCCCCCCCCCTTGTCTTGTGTCTTTCACCCACAGAATGTATTTCTTGTCGTCCTACCCATGGCATCATCAGAAATCAAATTCATGGTCAATGAGCTAAAATTATAATGACCTCAGAATCATGCTACCTTTCCCATGTAGGCGTTTAGTTTTCTACTCATTTCTCTTTCCTCCATTGTTTTAAGTCATGTGTCATTAGTGATTGTTATTTTTTGCAATAACTTCCTTCTGAAGTTTTTGTTTTATGGGCAACATGAATCATATTACACACATTGAATGGCACATCCAATTAATTTTTCTAAGTATTAAATCAAGTATTAGCTCTGCTTTAGAAGGGGGAGTCATGATTCTACAGAATAAATATGACAGCAACTCTCTATTTGTCAAGGTTTACTTGGTTGGCACATTGTTTTTCGTAAAACTAATGCTATTTCATTCATGCAGTAAATTAATTTATTTGTTTCGGATTTGTAAATTACAAAAGCAATGAAAAAAGAGGTCAACAAAGAGGACTTTCAGTGTTGCCTCTACACAGATTGTGAATGATTTTTCCTTTGAATGCTTTTAAACACAGTTTCTTTGCTTTTCTCCATGTTTGCATCAACATCTCTCTGTCTTGTTGCTCCACCCTATTACACTCCCTGTGTCATTTATGTTTGTTTATTCTCAGTCTGTGTTTTTGTCCTTTTTTTCACCTTTGCTTCCCTTCTACTGCCAGTCAGCATTGACTTCCACACATGTGAGGCTTGTATCCATTTGCCTGACGTCGTCTGCAAATGTTTCTGTCAGTGTTTCTCATTGTCTTATGAGCTGCTGTCATTAATTATGAAATCTCAAATGGATTTCCTATACACACAAACACCCTTTCTCTACACACACAGACAAAGATGGTGTCTTTCCTCCTTTGAATGTGCAGTTCCTATAAATCAAGTATGGATGTGTGTGATTTGTATGAAGTATGTGTACAGTATGTTTGCGTTGCACCCCGTCTTCCGATCAGGGCTTAGCTCTGGGAATTCTGTCAATCAAACTGGTTAGCAATTTGTCAGGGATGCAAGGCACTTTCTGAGACCGACAGTTACAGAAGTACTGATCTCTCTGAATATGAGAATGTATATTTTCAATGTGTGTGCAAAAGAGTTTTTCGGTGAAGCTATAAGTTCTGCTAATACTAATGCTGTTATGTGGTTATGCATTGAAAGTCTTCATAAATATCTGTGGGCTTAAAGCATAAGCCTGCACATTTGTGTTGTGTGTATTCATGAATGTGGCAGTGGTATCTACGCAGCAAGACGAGAAGGACAAGTGACAGCTTCAGTCTCACATTAACACACACATGCACACACACACAAATCTTACTAAAGACAGAACTGACAGCTTTCTCTTCTATTCATATTATTTATGTGGTCTCCATCCACATTTGTAATTCCCTTAAGTGTTCCTATTTCACTTCCCTCTCTCTCTTGTTTTAATTTGCTGGCTGACTCTTTTTGTTGATACTAATATAAAAATGGTTAGGATTTTTATTTATATCAAATATAATCTAAAATAAATACAGTTAACATTAGTTATTGTAGAGAAAAAGTTGTAATAAAAATACAAATAAAATTGCCTAAATTAAGCAAACTACTCTTTAGGACAGTGTTTACAGAAAAATAGAGTTTTTACCCTCTTGGCATTCAGAATTGTTTCATTGTGTCATATCTTTATTCTGAAGGCTGGGAAATCAATTGCTGACATTCATTCTAGAATCATCTTTTTCTGTTGGATTTCTTCTGTTTCTCATTCATACTTAACTGCTTCACCTTTTCTGTTTTCTTTCCATTTAAATCTTTCATTTACTTTTTCTATTGCTTTCACCTAAACCCATTTCCTAAGATGCCCCTGCTCTGTGTGTGCGTGTGTGTTATGTGTGTGTGAGACCCTCGTGACAAAGTGATGTGCGTCACTGGAGACTTATTTACTTTCTTATTCTTGTTCTTTGGATCAGCTGACTTAAACAGCCGGACCTCGTTGGCTAATAGACCAAGGCCACTCTCCACTAAAAGTAAAGTGACAAATTGACTCCTCTGTCACACACACTCACCCATGCAGACACATGCATGCACAAACCATATACACACTTGTCTGTTTTATGGTTATGCATCCTGTGTGAACTCTCAGAAGAGGACACTGCATGAAAACAGGTCTTCCATGTCTTTTTCTTCCCTTAAATCTTAGTTCACAGATAAATTGAAGTATGCTTGTGATCGCCACTTAACCTGACTGGATCTTTGTTGAACCTTTGTTTGTTATGGCTGTATCTGTGGTAATGTGGGAAAATAATAGCACCATGCAATGAGGGATAAAAAGCCATTTTTCTAAGCTATTGTTTTTTGAGGGAGGGTACTTTTCGACCCTAAGGTCAATTCTTCTGCAGTGAACAACACGTTATTGTAGCTCAACCTGTCTGATTTTCATTAACAACAGTAATTCTTAGTTTCATGGACGAGGATGCACTAGGCTAATAAGAGCAGTCTTCATTGCCAGCCATAAAACAAAAGCCATTTTGTTATAGCCAAAGACTCAAATGAACTGACAGTGATATAATTTTAATGATATATTTTAATAAAACTGATGCAGAACAAAGCTGAGATGGGAAAAAAGAAGAAAAACACTAGGGCAATAAGAAACAAAATCTGTAGAAATAAAGTGGGAAGAGAACAGAATAGCAAAGTTCAGACCACAAGGTCAATTGGTATTTACTTATTGAAAACACAGTGAGGGCTGACCAGACAAGGCAAATGCTAGAAGCAACCTCGGCCTGAGCAGAGAGGAGGTAGAGAACAATAAAAAGAAGATTAAAATGCATACTCACCGAGCTGACTGCGTCTCTGTGCATAAGCTACCACCACAGCAGCCAGAACTACACAGCACAATGATGTCACAAGGTTTGCCATCTGTAGAAACACACACAGCAAAGTCATCAGCGTGAGCGCATGCAGGAGACAGAGAGCCGGCCAGTGAGTGTGTTCGCCTGTCGTCCTGATTGACTGACAGACCCATCGACGCCTATAACATCATGCAAGAGATAGAGAGATAGCTGCTTTCTGTATCTTCTCTGTATCTCTCACTCTATCTCTCTGCTTCCTCTCACTGTTGTGACGCCTGGAATGGGTTTTCTGTTTCTTTGGTGTTTCCTACTTCACAGACCCTTTTTTTTAATCAAATAGTACTCATTTCCGTACTTGTCTTACTGTTGTTATCCTGTATACTCTCTCTCTCTTGCTTTCCCTCTCTTCATCAGTCTAATGGGTCCATCCTCTTTGGGATGGGCTAGTAGCTCTTAAAGGTATAGTGCATCATAAACAAGCACACAGCTGATATGTAAAACAACAATACCTCATAGGCATTCTAGGTGCTTTTCAAAAGCAGCAAATTTCCCCAGGAGGCACGAACCTTTAAGATGACTATGAAACTATGATGGCAGGGCCTGCAGTGCTGCATGTTTCTGATGGTCGAGATTTACTTTCACTGCATCTTACGTTCTATGGTGAGTTTATTGTTCTCCCACAGCCACCATGTAGCCCTGTGTTGTTTCTTGTAATGAACTAGCTAAAGCTAAACTGTTCCTTTAATCCATTTATGATCCTAAGTTTATATGGAATAAATTAATTGCCTGTTTATTATTTTTTCTACTTCTATGCTTTTGCTTCCTCATGTCTTTGTGACGATGGTCTTCATGTTTCAGCACCTCTTTGTTCATTTATTTTTGTGTGTGTCTCAAATGCATTCATTTTCTATCTCTTTAGAAAAATATGGCATTTGAGCTAGTATGCTTTAGAGATTTATTTCCTAAAGAGAAGATAAAATAAACTTAGCACAAAAAGTATGGAAATTTGTGTTTGGTAGATTATAGTTTTATTTTTTCAATGCTTCTGGGAATAAATCTTATACCTTTGTTAAGCCTGTTCATTTCTTTTGTAACTGGGGCCACATTTGTAAGGAACATGCATTTATGGAATGAGAAACAGAGATGAGTATGTGGGTTGTGCCCATAAAAAAATTGCCAAATCTTCTCCAATGCCATTACCTAACCTTAATGCTGAATGAATGAATAGATTGCAAAATTGTAAGTGCAACGCTAGTAAAACATCCTCTATTTACTTTAAAACAGCACGCCATTCACTACCAAGGCTAAGAAAATCTTCCTAGCAGCATCTCAAGAGCTCATAAAAAACATCTTATCTCATATGTAGCAGGATTAATACATAGAGATGACTTTTAAATAACCTCTTGAAGAGGTTGTTAAATACTTTAGCAGCACCATCTTTGTTTGGTCTCTTATTTACTATTACTACTATTGTTAACACTAGGCATGGCATTTTGGTTTTTTCTGTATCAAGAAAAATTCTTTGATACCAGTGCCTACAAAACTCGTATTCCTGTTTTTACATGCAACAGTTATTTTAATTGGTCACATTCCATATTTTGTGAAACTTTCATGCTTCCTTATGTCTGTGAAATGTTGGCGGTCAGAGTATCCTCCAATATAAGTACATCTTTAGAGCTGGTAGGCTTGTCATTGAAATGTTTAAAGACATTCGAACAGCTTCCTGCCAAGAGGTGGGGGTTAACCTGAAGCCTCCCATTAAAATATGGCCCCATTCTCTGTCTGTTTTATCTCCCTGCACCATCTCTTCTCTCCTGGCTCTTCTTCCATCTCTTCTCTGTTCTTTTAAAAGAGAGATGAGTGTCTTGCACCGAGGCAAAGGTTGTCTGCATGCTGCTGAGACCTGCGATGAGTAAGTTTGCTGCATCTGCATCAGGAGAACAGACTGACACTAAACAGAAGCAAGAAAGGAAAGTGAATTTCCTTGTTCGTTTAATGTAAGGCTTCAGCTGTTACAAACCACTGTCCTCTCCTATTATCTCTTAGTCTTTGTGAAGCTACAGCTGTTTTTTTATGTTAACCCTTTCTACTCTTTTCCACTTTCTTCACATCTCTACTTTACCATTTTACTTTGTCTTTCTTGCTCCTTTCAGTGCAGTGAGTAGTCAACCTTCCCTCCTCCTTTCCCCTCCGTTATGTTTAACCCTTCACTCCTGTCTGTCTTGTTAAGGTTTAACATGAAAACTTCTACTCCATGTAACAGCATCTAAGAAACATTTTTATATCTGAAGGATGTTCAAGAACATGAAAAGGCTTTTACAGTCCGACTCAAATGTCACAAGTGGCAAAACAAAGATGTTAAAGACAAAAATACATGTTTTTGTAAATCAAAAAGTTAAAGATGTAAAAAATGGCTGCTTTTTGAATTATGGGGTTTGCAGTATAAAATTTAGTGAATCATTTCAATGCAACTCAAAGTATTTAAAGATCATTCCATTAGAATTGTCCAAATTTAGACACTGTAATTTTTTACCAAATGAAAGATTTAAAAATGTCAATTTAACCCAGAGGAGGTTACATATTCCCTACTGCCCATGATGTTGTTGTGCTCTTATCAAAACTAGTATACAGGTGCATCTAAGAAAAGGAAATATGATAAAATAGAAAATGTCTTTTTTCCTGTGATTTATATGAAAAAGTAAAACTTACATTCTAGATTTATTGCACACAAAGCTAAGTATTACAAAGGTTTTAATCTTGATGATAACGGCCTACAGCTTACAAAAACACAACACAAAATGTTAAAATTCTGTGAAAAAGTCCCATGTCATGTCAGTTATTTCAGTCACAAAATTCACTAAAAAACTGCCAAGGTTTCCTATGCCTTAATTCTCTCGCTCTGGTTCAGTACACACAACCACAACCATGGGAAAGACCACTGATAACAGCTATCTAGAAGACAAACACTAACACACTCCACAAGGAGGGCAAGCCACAGAAGGTCATTGCTGAAAGGACAGCTTTTCTCAGAGTGCTGTATCAAAGCATAGTCATAGAACGTTGGATAGGAGGGAAAAATATGGTACGAAATGGTGCACAAGCAATAAGTATGACTGCAGCCTTCAGAGGATTGTCGAAGAAAACAGATATAGGAATTTCGGGGAGCTTCACAATGAGTGGACTGAGTCAGTATATTAAGAGCCACACACAGAAGTGTCCAGGAAATGGGCTACAAGCGTTGCGTTCCTTGTGTCAAGCCACTGCTGAAAAGCAGATGTCATTAGTTTCTCACCTGGACTATGGAGAAAAAGAACTGGACCATGGCCCAGTTGCACTGTATTTAAGCTGCCTGAAGTCCAGTGTGAAGTTTTCATAGTAAGTGGTGGTTTGGTGTGCCATGCCATCTGCTGGTGTTGGTTTATCAAGTCCAGAGTTCTACCAGGAGAGTTTAGAGCCCTTCATGCTTCTATCTGCTGAGAAGCTTTTAAGAGATACTGATTTCCTTTTCCAGCAGGACCAGAAACTGTTTTGCTGAACATGGTACACTTGTAAACCCCATAGAGAATCTCTAGAGTATTGTTTTTCTTTTAAGTTTTTATATTTTATATTCATAGATGTGTTTTATTGGTAAAAAGATGTAGAGGGAAAACTCTGCTGTATACTGCTATTTTTGCTTGTTAATTCAACAAATCATTACTGGTAGTTTTCTTTATTGTTAGCACACTGTAGCTGTTGTAATTGCTCTAACATGTTTTAAGGTGCACAACTGATTTTTGCCAACACAAAAAAAGCCTTTTTGAGGACACTGTCAGCCATAAAGTAGAACAGCAGAACTCTAAAAAGAGCTTATTTGTGTCATCATATATATTCAAACCCTTAAAAATTCAGAGATTTTCAACTGTGGATTTTCAAGACCCACTGCTTTAAAAAAGAATCTCTTTGAGTTTAAATATGAGTTTTCATGATTAAGCAACTGCAGTAGTTACTCTAAAGAGAGAAATATTAGCTGGAAATGTGCATGCATGCGTATGATTGAGTGATAGATTGTGTGTTTGTGTGTGGGCATAGCTGTGTTTCTATTTGTTTTGTAAATGATTGGCAGCTCATATGTATTTAATCTCAGCAGATATTGAGGAGAGTGACAGGGGGTGAAATTAAAATTGCATCCCTTGTCAGAGCATCACAATCCCCATCTTTGCTCTTCAAGTGCTGGTTTGCCCATCAAAATCCAAATGCTCCGTGTGGGTGTGCGTGTGTGCATGGGTGTGTGTGTGTGGGTGTGTGTCTGTATATGTGTGTTTGCATGCATTTGGATTTCACTGGGTGCAGATGCTCCACTATGTATGTGTGCATGCTTGAAACTGTGGGGGTATTTAGCCCGTCTATCACAATACAATACAGTTTTGAAATCTGACAGCTTCAGATCGCTCACATAATGACAGCCCACGGGCGGTTAGTGCTGCAATCACAGAAACTCAATACAGCACTCCTCCCTTCATCCATCCATCCTTCCCTTAGCCCACCCATTTGTTCCTTTTTCTTCCCTTCTTCCATATTTATTTATTCATTTCTTATTGGAGGGGAAAGGGCTGAATAGGCGTGATTCTTTTGGCTGCTTAATTAAAATATATAATTCATAGCTGCGTCAAATGATTTTGCCTCTGCGTCTTTGTGGAGTCCGATTTGGGAACATTTGCATATAAATTGGAAAGCCAGGAGGGAAATACACTGGGAAGGCCAGGGTGTGTGAGAGAGAAAGACAGAAAATACAAGACCGAAAGACTCTGAAAGAAATGCACATACAACGTCTTTTGCTTTCTTCTTTTACTTTAATTCTCTCAAACTGTTAAAAGCATCCAAATTACACAACAACACAAGTTCTGCCAATTGGCACAAGAGAACATCCCATAATAGATGACTTAGAGATGTGCCACCTAAAATAGTGTTTTTGTTTACTTACATCTAGAACAGCCAGTTAGTTAGCTGTTTTCACATGCTAATTAACTATAATTAACATTAGCCTATACATAAATGACTGAAGATTGATGCTGTTAAAACATTTTACACTCTCTCACTATTATTCAATCAAAAATAACAGGGCCAAACTCCCCCTTGTCTGGCATACAGTAGTTCATTACTAATGTGTGTGAAAAGAAAACAGGGAGAAGCATCCTCCAGGGTAATAAATGAGTTCTTTGGTTTATAGCAGCAGCAGTGTTTACAGCCCTTGGGAACATCAACCAAGGCTATCAAATGTACAGAAGAAGTCAACAATAGATGACTTAAATTGTTATTTTTCAGACCATCAGCAGAAAGCAAAGTGTGAAGATGTGTGAAGAGTTCTCTGTCAAATTGAAATATCCATCAAATTAAAACAGGGGAGCTGGTCTGAAAGAATGTTTACAGCATAAAACAAAACAGATTATATAACTTTTCAAAGGTTATAGGAAAGTATCTTATTCAGCGATTCCTTTAGTGTAAGTGCTGAATTGAGATTTATGGATCGTAAAGGCAATAAAAGTGTATATGATGCAGAGACAGTGGCGCATTATCCTCCTGGGATGTAATTGGAGGTCACCTATTTCGGAGATGCTGAAACCAATGTACCTGGCATCATTGTGCTTGTTATGAAGTCTCTCAAATCACGCCTTTTGTGCCCTGCTTGATTTATATTCTGACTTAATACAACACAACTCACCAGCTTGAGAAATGTGCTGTGCATATAAACAGGGAACAGTGTCACATATAGCAGCCAGTGAAAGTTAAACAGTAGAGCCACATGACACATCTCTTGGAAGTAAAACGTAGAATCTCCTGAAGGATTTTTCGCTTTAAACCCAAAGTTTTATAAAGAGCTACAGAGCCCCGATTAAGTCTGAAATGATGGGGGAATACCAGGAAAACTTAGGACAAGGAGAAAGGGTGAAATAACTCTACATTCTTTCAGGCAGGATGTTATAATTCCATCATCATGAACAGTAAAACCTTGGAAACTCTGCAATAAGGTATCCTGTCAAGGGGGTTAACTTGTATATCAAAGGATTCGCATTATAGTAATGAGGCCTCTGTACAGGGCAATGAAGCTAAGAACTGCCTTATTTTTAAAACATTATAATTTATTTGTCCTAAACAGAGATCTCTGTGCACAACCCAGGTAGTCAGGGGTCAGTCGGTAGCAGGTCCAAAGGGAACAAAGAGAAAAAATTTCACCACATACCGAAATAGACTTTATTTAAACTTTATTATGAGAGAAAAACACATTTCACCTCTAGCTTCTTCAGGCTCGCCCAGTACCACCTGCCTACCCACCTGTCCTACATGGGAAACATGAGTAAAAAGCATATGTATATATTTATACATATATTTTTTAGGGTTGGGTTCAAAAAATGGATCCCCAGATCAATTCTTTTTTTGAATTATGATATAATTCTTATAATCCAGAGATCTTTAAGTAGGCCCTCTCCTCCTCCTGCTCCTTGCGCTACCAGTCTCAGCCTTGCGTCACTCATGCAGCCTGAAACTTACTTGAATCTTAAGCCCAGTTATTTTATTTTGTTTATCTAGGCATGTTATCAAAAGGAGCTGGGTATCTCCTCCTCACACGTAAATCTCCATCTTTGCAGCGTGAGAAGCTAAACTCCAATCGAAGTGATCCAGGGCCTTGTGAATCAGTATCAGCAATAGTTAGTAGAAGCTCTGGGATCGCAGGTTAGCTCAGACAATGAGGATTTCCGCACATTGCTTTACTCTAAAATGCTTAACCTTGACCATTCAAGGCCAGGTCTAGAGTGCTTTATTCATTTATCACATGAGCAATTAAATATGGACAAATTTTCAGTATTATTCAGTAGTATAACAACATTGTAAGTATTCCATATCCCATCTGGTGATGTGATGCAGATGTGATTCTTGGTCAACGTCTGGATCAGAGGTCCAGTGTAGTCAGAGCTATTGTTAGGTACTGGGTTGGGATCAGAAGTCATCATAATGCATGTCTGCAGTAGGGCGGTCATTGTTGCCGTCAGTCTGGGAGGGGTGTTAATCATAGTCACAGAAACATTGTACCTGCTGGTGGAAGACGAGACCCAAGGTTGAAAAGGTAGTAAGTTTACAACAGAAATACTCATGAAAAAACATGAAGGAAGAAGAAACATGAAAGTTAGACTGTCAGACCTGGAGTGAGACTGTACTCTACTAAGATCCCCAACAGATGATGCCACAAGTCATAGTAGTTCCTTTGTCTGCCATGACTGTAGTCAAGAGCTGCTCTGGCATGGTTATAAGCTTCCTGCATGGAGGCCCTAAGAGTCTTTGGTTAAGGGATGCCAAGTTTATCTACACTGCTGTGCAGAGTTGTGGATCTTATGATGTGTACCTATCATCCACATAAACAAAAACAGCAGTTTTCAAAGTCTTGTTCACATGTTCTGCAGCATTTGAGAGTAGTATACTGTGGTCAGCCTGTGCACAGTTCAAAGGTATTTAAATGCCCAAAGAACTCACAAAAGGTTCCCTCTGTCAGTGATAAGGTAGGTCAGGTAGGCATGTAGGTAGGCACACTGACAGCACATAACTTATCCCACTCAGATAAGCTGTCTAAGAAGACCACAAGGTAGGTGTTTCCAGATACTGTGCAAGGTGGAGGTCTAATGCAAAATCCCCTCCTGTGCAATCCCACAGGAAGTCAGATAGAAACCACGAGAAAAGCTAGTTTTCTCTGGCTTAGTTTGGTTAGCTGACAGACAGAACAAGTAGTGACACAACCTTTTACATCTGCTTTCATTTTGGGACAGAAAAAGCTGAACTGAAGCCTTGCTCGAGTTTTTGATGTACAAAATTGACTTGCAATGAGGGTCATGGTACTAGTTGGGTGCCATGGTGTGGTGATGGTGTTGGGCCAAAGAATGAGTTCTTTTAGTTAGTTTAGGGTGGAACATAAGCTACTGTACCTGAAACTTTTGTGGTCCATAAAGATTGCCACATAAGGCCTAACACTTCAAAAGCCCAGTTAACAGTTAATGGTAATTCTAATCAAAAGGAAGAACAAGGAACTGAAAGAAGTACCACTTTGATATGAGGGCTATTTTTGATGATGATGATTCTCTACAGCTGCCACCTGCCATCCACCTTCCAAGTCCAGTGTCAGGATGAACTACCATTTTGCCAGAAAGTCAAGTGACTCATCAGCAAGAGGTAGAGGGTAAGAGTCTTTTTGTGTGACTAGGTTCAAACCTCTAGCCAGGTGACACTGTCAGAGGTGCAGGGAGTACTGTCTGCAAGGCTCACAGGAGAACATGGCCACTGGCATGTTCCCTTCCAGTGGTTGATATTCATTAGTCATTCATTCTCACAGCTGAAAGCAAAGCTTCAGTATCAAACATGGCTTCCACAGAACCAGCGTTAGAGTTTATTTTAGTTCTCAGTGGTATGTTCCGGAGAGCATGAGAATGAGTATCCTCCAAATGGCTTAACACGTTGCTCTTATGTGGTGGGTGAGGCTCAATCAGCATCTGAAGGGAGGATTGACTTGTTGAAACATCATCTCCCTCCAGAAGTTTACCGACTGTCTGGCAGGCAGCAGGGAGTCTGCCTGCATGCTGTCTGTCTTAGTTCTTTGCTTACCTCCATCTTGGGTTAGAGTTTTGGGGGGTAGATGTCAGTTTCAGTTGTGAATGGGTGGTTGAGGGGTGGAATACTGGGTGAAGAGCTGCTGCTGGGGCAAGTCTGAGATGTAAACCCAGGCTGGAAAAACTTGAAGTAGTGGGGCTAAGTTGTCTGGTTTTCCCTGAAGAAGGCTGGCAGCTTCTTGGTCCAAGAAATGCATGCAGCTCGGGAGTTATAAATGTTCATTACTAAAGAGACAGGCATGCCGTATGTTGCAGCTCGATACTACTTGAGAGGATGTTTGAATTGAACATTGAACATGCTGAGAAGGGTAAACTCACTCAGCATATTAGCCACAACTGTGGGTTGATTATGTGCTTGAATACAGTCAAGGATACCTTTTAGGACATATCTTTCATGACTGTAAGATGGCAGAAGTCAGTTTTGAAGAGCTTACAGAATAGATTCCATGTGGCAAGAGTTTGAAACCACTTGCTAGGCTCTTTTGCAAGGAAATGTGACTTTGTTATTTGCATAACAGTCAGGTTCAGTAAAGATCTGTAAGTGCTGACAAGTAACCAGTTCACAGGGTGCACTTCATTATCCAGTATTATCATGAGATGCGGCAGGCTCTAGCATAGCATGATGTGATGCAGCAGCAAACATCCTTTATGTGTTGCTTAAATCTAATGCTCTAGACTACAACTTCGTGTCCTGGGTGGGTTTTAGTCACAGCAGGCATGTAGGGCTAAATGTATGAAGCAGGCAAGGGTTGAAGGGTTGAGTATTGGGATGGGAATATAGAGTCTTTTTTCTCTTGACTGCTCCTAGTGATTGAACCTATTGCAAGCACAGTGGCTTGATCCCACAAGGGAAGTCTTTTTGGTTGATCCTGTTTCAATGTTTTTTCCCATTAAGATAATTTTGACATTATTTTTTAATGTCTAAATGACAAGACAGAGATACATATCTGAAGCTGAGAACATGTAGCATGCTTCTTTAAAAACATGCACGTTTACAGTTAATGTTGCTTCACAGGATGTTAGCTTCAAGTTTAAAATTTCAGCAGGGCAGAAGTCTGGCAAGAAGCTTAAGATCCACTCTCACAGTTGGAAAAAATGAATATAGTCATCTGCATTATTGATTAGACTGCTGAATTGAAGTCCAGAGAAGAATGCTCAGGGACCATTGTAGCAGTAGGCTGGTACCAGCGAAGAGCCATAGTAGCATTTCCAATAGTTAGTTCAAGCTCTGGGATAAAAGGTTGGCTCAGGCAGTCAACGAGAGGACAACAGAATGGAGATTTTCATAATTCTACATTGATGTTGCCCCCTCCACACACACAGACAAACACCGACACACAAATTGTCTTTCTGATTATGAAAACTGTTCACACTAATATATGCCTGAGCAGTAGCTGCAAGTTCACCGACAGGTGTTTAGCCCCATGGGACTGCAGCATTCTGCAGCTTGTGTTGATCTGTATACAGTTCCTGTGACCCAGATGAGCCTACTATCAGCAAAATGAGAGTAATTCTACCTCATTCATTGATAACTGTGCTGTAGATTATATTTTTGATCACACACACACACACACCCACACACCCCTATATACACAAACACATAATCACACATAACTGTTGTCATTGTAACCTTTAAACCATGCTCTCAATCCAATAATACAACTTCTATTTCCCCATAAAGCTTTTCTTGCTAACACTAATTCTCTCATCAATCATGCAGGATCACTGCAGATTACTATGAAGCACTGAGGAAAGTAATATGACTGTTTTGTGTGTAGGTGTGTGTGTATGCGTGAGAGACATGGGGGATGTGTGCGTGTGTGTGCCTAACAGTTGGCTGCTGGCATTTTGGTTGCGGCTCACACACATCCAGTACACACACACTGATGTGCTCTGTTGGCATTTGGAGTGTTGATAGCTGGATTGGCTGTGACCTTTTTCACAGCCATTGTGGCTATAATTGCTCACTAAGGACAATGTGAAATTGTGACTCAAGAAGTAGCTGGCACATGTCTATAAACACATATGTGTACATACAAATGACTGCATTTGGCTTTTGGTGATAAATTCAGTCACTGATCACATGTGACTTATCTCAGCTGGCTGAGATTTAGAGGACCAGAACACATCAGCGACTATGTATCATGTATCCTGAAGCATTGCTGCTGATGTGGTGTTGGTCAACATACATTTGCTGGCAGCAGTAAAAGTGTACATCTTACAAAGCAGTGATGAAAACACATCCTTGGCATATACCAGTTAAGTAACTGCCAAGGAATCTTTATAGATAGCATTAATATAATCATTACTAAGCATTTAATAATTTTAAATATAAGCGACAGTAAATAAATTGGCTTCAGATTGTGTGTACTTAAACTGCTTTTATAATCAAAATGATCAAAAATGATCGTGCCTCATTGTGCCTATGTCAGGTAACAGATTGCTGATGTGCATGTGAGAGTGCTCATTATGTGTTTGTGTGTGTGTAGTGCATATGTGTGTGAGGGTGTTTTTTGTCTCCGCCCGGCCATCTGGACCTCCTTGTGTGTGTAGAAGCAGATTTAGGTGGTTGGAAAGCTCTGGAAAAACATGGTGTTACCTCCAGCCCTCTCACCTCTGAACTCTATAAGTGTATCAAAGCTAAGAAAACAGAGCACTTTGTGTGTTGGAGTGTGTGGCTGTGTGTTCGATTGGTTGTGTGTGTCAGCATTCTTAGAGCCTATAAGGCTTTGAATGATGGGTGTAGACTCCCCTTTGTGAACAGGGAGGCTCCAGGAGCTACCCACCGTGTATGTGTGGGGGCGTGTGTGTTTGTGTGCATGCACGCATGTGTGCGTTCGGGTGTGTGTGTGTGTGTATGATGAAGAGTGTGATGTACGGGCTGTGATGTTCTGAACAGAGGTGTTTTTACTGGGAGTTAATCAGAAACAGAGCTGAAGGCTTACCCACAGAGGATAAAATGTACACACGCACACGCACTCACACATACACAGTTTGAGAAGTCACTGCCCTACCTTTATCTAAACCAATAACACTGACCTGGGATAAACATCATTTTTGTTTTTCTGGGAAAACATTTTTATGTGATTTACTACTGAAGGCCAGTGCTACCTACTATGTATAGTTAATTGAAAAAAATCAGGCCTAAGATGTTTAATAAATCTCAGTCTGACTCAGCAACCCTGATTTTTTTTGTCCAACATCTCAACAGCCAACAGAGATATTTTTGCCTTTTTTCAATTAAGTGTGGGTACCTGACTAAAGAAGTTACTATCTGAGGGAATAAGATAATTGTGAATTAAAAATCACGTATTGCTACAAACGCAATAAGTAGTAATTCACCGTTGACCAGTATTAAGTAGGGTAATTATGTCTGTATCTGTTTAACCCCCATAAATATTCTGCTGAGGTTTTTTTGTTTGTTTTTTTTTTTTTGTTTCAAAGAAATAACCCCTCCTTCTCATTTGATAGGGCAATGCAGTTTTATTTTAACCTACCAAAACATCAGTTAGAAGCTGAATATTGACCTTTGAACCGTCCAAGTTGAAGTATTCATTTTGGCCAGTTTGATGAAGGGGTTGGTCTCCCAAAACCAGACGATGCTATGTAGGGAATAATTGCCTATTCTTCTGACCAGTTTGTAAGCCTGATTTTTTTTACATGACTCAACATGGGGAAGTTTTCCTTTTTTCAGTCATAAAACTAACCAATATTTAACTT
This sequence comes from Cheilinus undulatus, assembly GCF_018320785.1. Classification (NCBI taxonomy): domain Eukaryota; kingdom Metazoa; phylum Chordata; class Actinopteri; order Labriformes; family Labridae; genus Cheilinus; species Cheilinus undulatus. The sequence continues at coordinate 28,551,797 of NC_054881.1, read as the reverse complement.
CTCACACAAGTTTCAAAGTGTCCAACAGACTCCTGGCCTAAACTTATGCAAATATTAACCCATGTCTTGGAATATTTTTTTGATATTGAGAGTAAAGGAAATTAAGAGTAGAGATCTACTGCTAATTGTTTAAAGAGCATGAGACTAACAGATTTAAATCATTACATAAACAACATATTTTGTAAAGCTGTGCTTTTCTTTTTCATACTTTGGACCTTAGTTCTTTCTAAAAACACCATCAAGGAAGATGTTCTTGATACAATTACAACAAAAACAACAAGTAACCTTGACTTAAATATATAAGGGTACTTAAATGTAATAAGAAACAGAAAACTTTATCAAAATAGAATATTTCAAAATGCATAAAAAGAGGACAAAAAAACAATTAAAAAAAAGACTAGTATTTCAGAACTGTTGACCTGCTGTAAAATTATGTTCATTTTGCACTGATTTCTGCATCAATGCGATTAATGGCATGGAGATAGTTCGTAGCACTGCTCAGTTGTTATGAAGCCCAGGGTGCTTGATAGCAGCCTTCAGCTCATCTGTGTTGAGTCTGATGTCTCTCATCTTCCTCGTGACAATACCCCAGATTTTCTGTATGGGGTACATATCAAGTACAGTAATAGCAAACTGGTTTGTGGTAGTTTCATCTTCACTGTGGCAGGTGCCAAGTCCTGCTGGGAAAGGCAATCGCTATCTCCATAAAGCTTCTCAGCAGATGGAAGCATGAAGTGCTCTAGAATCTCCTGGAAGACAGCTGACAGCGTTGACTCTGGACTTTATAAAGCACTGTGGACCAGCACCGGCAGATGCCATATCACCCCACACCAACACTGACTGTGGAAACTGAAAACACTGGACTTGAAGCAGCTTGGATTATGTCCTACCCCAAAGTTCCTCCAGACTCTTGGACCTTGATTTCCGAATGAAATGTGATATTTACTTTCATTTGAAATTTGGATCTCTGAGAAGCAGTTTTTTTACTCCTTAGCCTTGGTGATACACTAATGACATTGTCTGTAGTTTAGAAGTGGCTTGTAACCAGGAGCATGGCACATGTAGCCCATATTCTGGAAACGTCTGTGTGTGGTGGCTCTTGACACACTGGCTGCCGATTTAGTCCACTCTTTGTGAAGCTGCCCTAAGTTCTTGAATCTGCTTTGTTTGGGAATCCTCAAAGGCTGAGCTCATCCCTGATGCTTTTTCACCATTTTTTGCCACACTTTTCACAGTCAGCTTTCCATGAATATGCCTTGATATAGCACTCAGCAAAAAGCCTGCCCTTTTAGCAATGATCTTCTGTGGCTTACCCTCCTTGTGAAAGGTATTCATGATTGTCATCTGGGCGACTGTGGCTCAGACGGCACAGCCATTTGTCTTGTAATTGCAAAGTTGTGTGTTCGATCCCCAGCTCCTGCAGTCACATGTCTATGTGTCCTTGAGCAAGACTTATCCTCATTTCGCTTTCACTACTTCGTCAGTGGTGTGTGAATGGGTATGGTTGGGATTTGCTAATACTGATGGCCAATTCTCATATGAATGTGGAGTGAATAGGTGTGGCCTGCTTTGTTGATGACTAAAAAAGCGCTACACAATCTTGAGTCCATTTACAATTTACAACTGTCAAGTCAGCAGTCTTCCCCATGATTGGGGTTGTGTGCACTGAATAAAGGTTCAGGAAAACTTTGCAGGTGTTTGGAGTGAATCAGCTGATTGGAGCTCTTTTCAGGACCCAAATAATTGGTAACAAATTGGAGCTTTTCACAATATTGTAATATTTTGAGATACTATTTTTTTCTCAGAGCTTTAAGCCATAAACATCAAAATTAAATCAAAAAAGAGCTTGAAATATTTCACTTTGTGTGTGATGAATCTGGAACATATGGGAGTTTAACTTTTTTCACTAGTATACCTCTTTTAGCCCTCTCAAACTACTTAACACCAAAATGCTAAAGAATCTGGACAGAAAGGAACTGGAAGTAAATGTTCACTGTGTTCCAAGCAGGGAGATAAAGATGGATAATCAAGTCACGTTGGAGGAACAATGTTAGCTGACGATGAACAATGCCTCTGTCTGTTCTTGGGTTTGCAGGAGGTTAGACCAGATATTTGGTATCAAACAGACCATGTCAAAACTGTGTTGTTCATAAGCCCTATATCACTGCCATGCCTTTTAATCAGATATTGTGTATTTTTAATATTCAAACATTCTAGATAGATTTTTGTACCCTGTCAAGGAAGTAACTCTGGAACTGTCTGCAAACCTAGTAAACCCTTAAAGACTCTTGATTGTGTTTAACCTGATTTTAGTGCCAAAAAAGAGCATTTTAATTTAAAGGATTTTAGTTTTTAGTAAAAGAGCTTATTTTATCTTGTTTTAGTTTAAGCATCCATTTTATCTTGTTCAGTTTTTAAACTCTGTGAAAATAAAAATTTTTCACTGATCACGTGGCCTTTTAGTTTTTTCTAACAGTGGAAAGACTTTTTATGCTGATGTAGTTTTGAAACTTTTATCATTGTGTAACAAAAGCAAGCTAGCGGGGGGAAAGGGAAGGGGGAGGGGGAGGAATCGTGCCACAGTGCAGTTCGAAACAACTGGGCCTAATGCGAAAGCGCCCTTAGTTTTATGTTATTTAATGGATTATTTGCCTTTTGTAGCAAAATATTTACTTTAATTTTTTTTTTTTTATCGTAAGCTGGTAACCGTGCCGCCACGGTCAAACCTACAAGTTGCAACTGGTGTTTCACATTTGCTAATGGCCGTGTTATACGGTGACGAACAGCTGAATATGTCCATGGTTGTGGTGTTTATACATGTTATTTGGTTGAATATTAACATGTTCTTCTTCTTCCTCAATCGACAGACTATGCAGTTTTGGTAAATTACTGCCCTCTACAGTCTGAAATTGTAACTGCTATTAAGGGGTGTCCCATCTCTAAATCACAAGATGACCCTTACACTTGGTTTTGAGGGGCGAATTAAGACTGAGGGTCAAGCTTGAGGGTAAGATTGAGGGTTAAGGGAAGAATTGGGATTCAGCCAAAATGTCCTATTGCATTTATAGCTATCGTGTTTGTGCATGTGTGGGTCCCTGTGTGTGCGTGGGTGTCTGTGTGAGAGAAAAAGAGGGAGAGAAAGGAAGAGAGGGTTTTTGTGTGATTGCTTCCCTGCTATGTGTTGGAATCTAAAAAGAGTATGTTTACTCAACCTGTGTGCCAAGCCTCTTTCGTAAATATAGAGGATACAGTGGAAGCATAGACTGGACACACACATATGCACACATACACACACACACACACCCACACACACACACCCACACCCACACCATTATGCACACGCATACCACACAAAATCCATCTGTTGAACTATCCACTGGCCTCTTCCACAGGAGTACATTTCTTATTACCATCATGTCCATCAGTAGAGTGGCCTTTTTCTCACATGCAGACAATATTGTACAAGCACACACTCACACAACATATACCGTTCTGCCAGACAGTAACCTGACACACCAGATGACTGTTTCATACATATTCATTAAATGGGATGCGTTTCACATTCATCTGTGAAACCTCCCATACAAAGTGTTCGGGAATGGCAGGAATTTTAAAAAGATTATATAAGATGATTGGACAAACATTCCGTCACATTCGATACAGGCCAATAAGAGTGACAAGCCAAAATGAGGTGGTAAGCATCCGCGGCTCTGGTAAGTAACTAGAGCTTAGCAGGCAGGCTAATAGAATAAAATATCTCCCTCTTCTACAACAAGTAGGACTTTCAGTGTGGCTCTTTGCTCCTCTTTCAATGAAGAAATTGCTGTCCAGATCAGACAATACTGAAGACGTAGATTTATCTGCACACCAGCAGCCACTGTGGCTCACAGACCAACTAAACCCTGAGCAACCTTTAGTGCAGATGCAGAGTCAGGAAAAAAAAGCTGATCAACACAAGACCACACATGCATACTTAAAGAAGAGGAAACGATCTTATAGTTAGTGATCAAATTCTGTATAAATAAACAGAATCTTACACAAATCCTAGAATATTCACTACTCATGCACAAATATACACTCAGCAGTTAAGCACAAAACCAGCATGCACCAGGAGTTGGGTGGTCCAGAACCTCTGTAACCAGAAAAACATACTAACTATATTGCTGCATTCACTAAATACAGTTGCATGTTTATGTCTTCATTTTGGGCAAATACATGACAGAAATAGAGTGTGGGTGTGGGCATGTGGGTGTTTGTGTTTATTCAAGGGTATTTGCATGTTTCAATGATTGCATGATGAAATGAAGAAAATAGAAGTGATTCTGCAACCCTACTGGTCAGAAGTCAACATAATGAAGATTCCTAAATAAAACTCTCTACAGTGATATTCATAAAAAAGAACTTGATTTGTTTATTTATTGTTTAGTAATTGCAGAGAGAACTGGATACAGGTAATATTGGGGTAGTTTAAAAATGATGCATTGCACAATATTAGGCAAGTTTTGCAATAAATTATTATTTAATTACTTCTTGGGCAAAGTAAAAAGTTACACTTTTAGTTATAACACATTTTGCATTACTCTGTTACATCAATTGAGATGCATTGTCATTTAACTGCAAATTTTTGATACCCACTGTTGTTGAAGATTACTGTTCTGCTGCTCAGTTGGTGTCAGCATCATGCTCATATCTTCAGAACCACTTAGGGTCCTGGGTCATCTGCTTCTAAATCCTAGCTACACTTCATTGTAACCTTGCCCTTTTTGCTTGCTGTTCTGACTTCACTAATTTCATAAAGTGAAGATGGATATGCCTACTGTGGTAAAGTAGTGTAGCCTACTTCAGGAATGGATTAAATGCCTAAATTCTTATCATACTGTACATACATGCTCACCTGGAGTAATTATGAGCCAGCAGCTGACATCAAATTAATTGGATCTATCATCTGGTTTCACATCAGTGACTGGTGTTACAGTTTAACGAGTGGCCGTGTTAACTGCTGACTACACTAAAGAGCCACTTTTAGTTTTTCTATAAATTCATATCTCCTAAGCATATCTTAGGCATAACAGAAAATGTTCTGTGTTTTAACAATGTTGTAACTACAACAACTGCCGACACTTTGAGCTGATTAGTCACCACTTAACATGGCCACTCTTTAAAACATAACACCTGCTCTTCTACGGCATCTGTGAAGGCTTTAGATTTATGATTTATTTTTTTTTGCTGACGAGTTTCTGATAAATATTTCCTACTTAAGCCTTCACATTTAATTCACATTTAAAAATTTTGCAATTAAAGCAGAATTACTTTTTATTACTATTTCTGTAATCAGCTGATAAAACACTACAAATATACTAAAAGTGTTATTTTGAGCACATTTTAGAAAGCTTTTTTGTGTCAAACAATAACATACAGCCTCTTAATGCACAACAGACTGGAGTAGGTGCTGATTATTATCACATCTTTTTAGGAAATAACGTTGCGAATTGGGAATTGGTTTGTATCAAAAATCCTTTCTGAATCAAATCTTGATGCAAGGACTGGAATCAAATTAAATTTTGAGTTTCTAAAGATTCATATCTCCAAAATAATTATTCAAATTGTATTGGTAATGTCATTATTGAAATTAGCAACAAAATGTGTTACAGACAAATATTATCTAATTAAAGGAAGACATTAATTTGTAATGTGTTAGACTAGTTACAGTGGGGTTTGTGCAAACTAGATTGGAACAATCTATTCTTTCACATATCCTTTTATAAATATAAAAATCCAAACACAAAAATAGTAATGTCCAACATTCTGTCAACAAATCCAACTGACAAAAAAACACAGCTAACAGTTTTACAGATTAACAAAGGCTGTCTCAAATGCAAATCTAAGTCCAAAATAATATATTGGTTCATATTAAAACAACAGGAAGTTGAACTCAAGACAAAGCATGACTTGAATAAAAGTCACATGCTAGATGTTTGGCCCACATCATACCAAGAGCACTGCATGCCCCTAAACCTGCTGAGTATCAGCGCATCACCTTACATCACACTTGTCTGTAGCCTCAGGAAGAGTTGTCCATTGCTGAACACTGCTACTCTGGAGGACTACACTTACTCATCACTGACTTATAGCTGATGTCATTATCTTAGCTCACCTTGTGTGTGTGTGTGTGTGGGTGTGTGTGTGTGTGGGGGGGGGGCCTGATGGAGACTGTGTCATTCTGTCTCTGTCAGTCCTCCTTGTCTGCCAAAAGCCCTATAGGCAGAAATTCTGCAAACCTTTCCCCTATTTTCTGTCCCCCCCAGTGAAGCTATATTTCAACATTTTAACTCGAGCTGTCTGTCTCTTTCCCCTTAGATTCCTGTGTCTTATACCACCTTACTTTCCACCTGCTACCTATCTGTCATCCTCTCCACCTCTCGCCTGCCCTTCTCTATTCACCTTTCCCAAATGCTCTCACCTCTGTCATTCACTTCCTTCTTTTCAAGCCCAGTCCTTCTTTCTACCCTTTCCCTCCCTTTATATATCTTTTTTATCTCTCTCTTTTGTGTCCTCCAGTAAACGCTGATGACAGCGTTTCCTATTTTCACACAGCAGAAAGCTCTGAACTTCCCGGAGGGATTGCAATGAAGATGATACACCGATGAGTAAGCAGGGACTGTGACTACCACTGAATGTAAATCTTTTTCACTGTATAAAGAAAGGTTAATTTGACCTTATATAGAATGACTTAGTCTGGCTTACAGAAGATAGGAGGTTTAATGTGGATAAACTGAACCAACATTCAAAGCAGATATTTGGCCAGAGGCCCAAAGAATTATCATTAACCATTGCATGATTACCTGAAAGTTGAGACTGCTATAACAAAATCAAGAACTGAAGGTCTGTCACGGATAGCTTCCCTTCCACAGAAAATAATTTTGAAGATGCCCTTGAGCAAAACAATACACACCCCCTCTAGTGAAGCTTTCTCATGACTCACAACAGAAAGTAACATTTATACAAACATGCATTTGAGAGACAGTTCTCTGTTCTTTCTGATTTAACCTATGAAAACCCATTAAGACTGAGATCTCTTTTACATGGGTGACCTATATGGAGCTATTATTGTTGCAAAAGTATTTGCAAATGTGTACAAAGATCTGTGCACAAATCCACAAATGCATGCACAAATCCACAAATGCGTGCACAGATCCACAAATGTGTGTACAGATCTGCAAATGCGTGTACAGATCTGCAAATTCATGTAAAGATCTGCAAATGTGTGCAAAGTTTTGCAAATTTGTACAAAGATCCACAAAGACGTGCACTAATCTGCAAATATGTAGACCAATTTGTAATTGTGGACTTAGTTCATTTTGGTTCAGAATCTGCCTCTCAATTGGCTGTCATACACACGTGACTTTTGCAACACTTGTACCACGCACGATTTGTACTCAGATCCAAAAGTGTGTACTCAGATCTGTAAGCATAAAGGTTGGGTCTGTTGCCCTCAGCACAGGCTCACAGGCAAGGCTGCCTTTCTCATCACATCGGCATCACACAGGAGGCAGCAGTTAAGACTTAGTAACGTCAATGTGAAAAGAGAAATGTTATCATATTATACTGTTATTGTTATTATTCATATTTTCATGGAAAGAGTGAAGAAAATAATGACTCCTTATCTCCAAAATGGTATCACAGCGGTGGTTGAATTGCCATCTCTACAAGACAGGGGTTCACTGTGTTGTATTTAATAGAAATCCCAATTATGACTCTGTATGAGCTCGGTGATGTTAGCAATAAGATCAATACAGTCATGGACGAAAATGTTGGCACCCCTGGAATTTTTCCAGAAAATACACCATTTCTCCCAGAAATTGTTGCAGTTACAAATGTTTTTGACATACACGTTTATTGCCTTTATGTGCATTAGAGCAATAGAAAAAATTAGAAGAAAAAAAGCCAAAACCCCAAACATACTTCAAAAAGCACTAAGAGTTCTGAGGTGGCCAGCAATGAGTCCAGATCTAAATCCCATTGAACACCTATGGAAAGATCTCAAAACTGCTGTTGCAAGAAGGAACCCTTCAAATCTGAGAGACCTGGAGCAGTTTGCAAAAGAGGAGTGGTCCAAAATTCCAGTAGAGTGGTGTAAGACGCTTTTTGATGGTTATAGGAAGCGATTGGTTTCAGTTATTATTTCCCAAGGGAGCAACCAAATATTAAGTTGAGGGTGCCAACAATTTTGTCCAGTCCATTTTTTGAGTTTTGTGTAAATTATGTCAATGTTGTCTTTTTCCTTCTGATTTTTTGTGTTGTTCCAATGCACATAAAGGCAATAAACACATGTATACCAAAACATTTGTTGATTGCAACAATTTCTGGGAGAAATGATGTATTTTCTGGAAAAATTCCAGGGGTGCCAACATTTTCGTCCATGACTGTAGATGGAGTGGTCTGTATCATTTCTATTTATATAAATAACAGGGGAAGGGAAAGATTGTTGGTTTTGCATGGATACGCTAAATGGCACCGACCAGTGTTGACATTTAAATCATATTATGACGCTAAGGGTGGATGCGTTGTTATAGTGGATAAGTGGCAGTGTCGTGGTCCCCCAATCATTAAGTCAAGAGTTCGAATCTTGCAGTGTACTGAAAATGTATTTCTTATTGCCTGTTTGTTTTTTGCTGGTAACTCTTATGTACTGCTAATGAATTTAATCACTCAGGCCAGGAAATATATAGGACTTCTCTTCCTGAAGGATTTATACATTATACAATATCAATATTTAAAACCAGAGACTTTCACTCAGCTAGAACTGAAAATTTCTTACCTGGCAGCCTCTCTCCTCTCTGCTTCAGTCAGTCAACATTTTTTTGTGGGTGCACAAATAATGCTTTAAATCCGCTGTAAATACTGAAATGATAATTCTGTAATTGACACGTCTGACTGAACTTGCCAAAAGTAAAATAAATAAAAAACTTAATACATAAAGCAGCAGTCAAGTTATGTTTGTTAATCACAATTATGGGATGAAAAATTTAATATAATGAGAACAAACAGACTCTTTCTCTCATAATGGTTATCTTATGGTTAACTTCTGACTTTTTGCCCTTTTTAATTTAATTTTTATTTTTAGCTCCAATTTATGAATTTTTATCCTGATTATCACTCAACAAATTTGGCAAGCCAAAATGTAACTTACTAGACCAAAGACAACTTTGGCCCACTAGCTCCACATAACCATGTTAAGTATAATCACTGATATAAGAGATATGCCACACACATGATAATAGTATCACCTACGACGTAACGTTAAATAATGCCGTGTAAGATTACATTTGTGGCAGAGATGCAGAGGTAGTTGGACTCATGGCATCATTTATCACTGACACAACTGTGTATTTAGAATCTGCAAGTTAAAACAGAGATTTGAACTTATACATTCAGCAAACTAGTAGTGCAGTCGTTAGCTTATTTAGCTTTCTTCCATAATGTGCTTTCTTAGATTTGACGTGTTATTTTGGAGCTTGAGATTTCCACCATTTTAGGTAGACACAGTAGGCAGTGCATTATTTGGCTGTTGTTCCTCGTCGTTTGAAAGGCAAAGAGTCTTGATGTTGGACCAGAGATGACCATGCTCCTCTGAAGAAGACGCTGGTATTACATCTTCAGCCATTATCTCCAACTGTTGATAGTTAAGAGGGAGGGGTCACTCCTCTGTTTACTCTGCGGTGCTGAGGATTTTACCTCACCCTGCTGTGAGAGCTCAGCTGAGTGTAAAAAAATAATTAATGAAAATAAATTATAGACAAGTAAAAGTAGCAACCAGTGCATGTCCAATGTAACAGAGTAGAAGTATTTTTTAATCACAAATGTAAAGGAGTTGGAGTAAAAAGCACTCTGCTCAAAAACTACTCTCAGAGATAGGATTTTTCAAAAAAACTACTCAAGTACATGTAATGGAGTAACCTGGGATTTCCATATACAGCGTGCGCACCGTGCACCGAAGCGCCGTGGGTTTGCTCCAACATAAGGAGAGCGACCTCGCCCACTGGAAGCAAGTCTAGAGCACAGCATGCTGCGCGCTGTCCTGATCAGCAGGAAGAGATCATGGGAGAACTGTGAGTTCACACAGGAATAGTATGTCAACAGCGAACTATTTTACTTTTTGGGCTTAATTTATCATCCTTTCTGTTATAAGTCTATGATATTATTGCTTCCGCCACTGAGTGAGTACATTAGGAAGTTAAAAGGTTAATGTTTGCTTAAAGGATCTGTGGTTTTATGCGAAATTCTTTGGCTAAACATCCCCAAAAGTGAACTTGTCCTTGTCAATGGTGCCGTTGTAGCTCTGTGACCCACTGACCTCTCTGTGACCCTTTGCTCTCACTGCAGGATGAGACGTAATGTTGATATAGTAATGATTTACGATCGGGAGTCCATGTGTTTTATTTTGAAAGAACCGGATGTTCTACGCTTGTGACTTCCATGGTTGATGCTTTCTGAGTGACAGTGAACTTATGAGGTTTGGCAGCAGCCAGCGCTGAAAATTGACCTGTAGCGTATCATAAATGAAGCAGAGCGAAGTGTCGGTCCAGGCACACACCACTGCCCCGGATATGGAAATGCTTTGGTAGACTAGAAAGGGAGCAAAGTGCTCCGCAGTACGATTCGCCGACGTTCCAAGGCACTCACGCTGTATATGGAAATTGGTTGTGAGTGTAAAGCATTACTACCCACCTCTGCATGTAAGAGAGTTTGCTGTGTGCGCAGTGCAGCTCAAGTGCACATACACTATGTTGGTTCACTGCAGAGTAGGCTAATGGGATGCTGGCGATATAAAATGTATTGTTTGTTGGGAAAATTTGACTATGGGGATAAAAATTAGACTATGGCAGAGTGCCATGGTCTAAGTAATTAATGGGAAACCTCAGTGTGTACAAACACAAATACATAGGTTCATATTTGCACTTAAAAATGTAAAAGAAACAGTAACTGACATACTTTATTAGGCTGCTATCTGTTAATATACCAGGGCTCTATGTCTCTACAGGCTGTGATCCTGAAACAAATTCTCCCTGAATCTGGTCTTGTGCATGTATGCCTGTGTATTTATGCATATGTGAGCCCTTGTATGTGTGCAGCCAAAGGTAAACACTTGACTCATCAAGGTCTTGACAGAACCATTAGCATCCTCTTTCCATTTGCCCCCTCCCACACCCTCCCACATTCACATATGCTCAGTCACACACACACTGCCGACACTTTTCTTCTGCCCTTTCATTGTTTATTAGCAATGCAATCCGTTACAAAGGTTTGGCCAAACACTCACGCTGCTTGGCCCTCGAGGCACACACCTTGCATCCACCTCAGCTGCATCTAAATGACCAGCTTTGGAGAAATATCTTATCAGTGCAGGTTCAAAGGTTGCAGTCAAGCTCGTCAGAATAAAATAGATGCCATAACAAAACAGCAGAAAAAGAGGTAGGAACACAGAAGGTACAAAAAGGTGGTACTGTTACAGAAAAGTGAGGAGAGAGATGAAGTTTGACAAAAAGAAAATGAGGCTAAAGGTTGAAAAAATGCCATAGAAAATGAGAAGGGTATAAGGAATTGGTAAGACAACAGGAGCAAGAGAAGTTGGAGAGAGAAGAACTGAATTACTGAATGAAACTAAAACAGCACGATAGAAAGTAAAGTGAAAAAGCAACACCATGAAAAATCTCATCTCCTCACTCCATGCTGCTGCGAGTACATTCGCACAGTGGCCAAAGCTTATTCACAATCTCTGCAGCACGCACAAATACACACGCATGACCAAACACACACACACACACACACACAAATAAACACAGATGCTTGTGTATAGTTTATGTAACTCTGTTTGTCTACCAATTATCATGAACTCATTTAAGACACTTACATAACAGCACTTAGATATTCAACATTCAAATCATTTTTCTCACATGGGATTCGGCAAATCTGGTCTCTTGCGTTGCTCAGCCAAATATCTAACCACCCAAGCTGAAAGAAGTCCCTAAACAACACTAACTGGGAAGAGAGAAGGCAAGATAACGAAATATACTCAAACCCTAAATAGTGATTGTAGCAGTGATATATTTTCTTTTCAGAGAACCAGATCAAAATCTGCAGCTGGATCTTTTTTTCAATGAAAATGTCAAAATGAGAAACTTAGGAACATGTTTTGTTGGAGTCATTGTGGTTCATTTTTTTTTTTTCATATCTCATTATACACCAACAAGTGATAGCTGTCTCCCACCAGAGGAAGAAAATTGATGACTCTTGGAAATAGCCAAAATGATCAACTAAATAGTTTGCAAACTGAAAAACATGGGTGTAACTTAAGAACTCAACCCATGTTAAGATTGTGTCATGAAGGCATGCATATTTCAAGTATCTGTACAAGTAGAAGGTCAGGCTACATCTGTCTCAAAGCATCTTTAGGTTACTAGAGAAGTGAATCTTTAAGTAACTTGCAGATTTTATTTGATTCTGATTCTGGGGTTCATATTCAATTCAGAATCAATTTTTGATTCAAAACAATTCTGGATTCACAACCCATTCACTATTTCTTATAAAGAGCTTATAACTTCTGCATTTGCTCCTGTCTGTTGTGCATTAAGGGGCTGTAAGATATTGTTTGATATTAAAAAGCTTTATTAATGTGCTCAATATGATGCTTTTGTATCATATTTGAAGTGTTTTAATCTACTTATTACAATAACAGCAAAAAAAAAACAAAAAAAAAAACATTAACTTGTGTTTAGGGTAAGTGTACCCATTAAGCCCAGGCACCATTTAAGCCCATCTGCAACTTTGAAGTCAATTTAAAAAAAAAAAAAGAGCGGCCTGTCTAACGTTATACATTATTTTGTCCAATCACATAATTTCTTAATTATATGTCCGTTTTTGTTTGACACCAATCACATTTGTCGATACTGAAAAAGGCTCGCCTACATTCATGCAGTCTCAAGGAGGCTCAGATAAAGTCACCTCAAAACTTTGGTGTTTTGGGACCCCTCAGAAAGAACCTCTTTTCAACTATTTTCAGCCACTGACTTGGTAAATACATTCATATTATTTAATTTGAGAGATTACTGATTTGTTTTTTTTGTGTATAAACAAGTAGTTTTTGTCATTTCTTACTATTTATTTTTATGCGAAAAGATGAGTCGTGCTAGCTAGCGTAGCGAGCTAATCACTGGTCAATACATGTAGCCCTACTGATAGATACACTGCTTAAATATTAAAAATGATAAGTACACAAACTAAGTGTTTTCTGATTCATTTTACATAAATCTTCAAGTTAGACACAAAAAATGGTTTGGGTGGGTGAAATATTTTCAAAAAATGTCTTTTTTTCCAAGGTGGGCTTAAATGGTACAGTGACCCAAAAACAGCTAGTGTAAGCTAACTTTGAACAAGAATTCCTTGATAATTCAGAAAGTTTGGTTAAAGAGGGATAACTGTGATGGCAAGTTTTACAGCATATTTAGGCTACAGGCTTTTCTTTATACATTTGTTTCATTTTGGTGAGAAAATATTATCTTTATTTCCCTGGAAGTCACTGTAGAACCATTTAAGCCCAGTGTGTTCCATTTTAGCCCATCTTATGTGTTTCAATAGGAAATAATGATATTTTTGATAGCTTTTCACTGTAATCCTGTGTTGGATGTTGTTATACCTCACTAACTTCATTAATACGAGTACATCACAGATCACACACTGCCCAGAAGAATTGTTATGTCAGTTAATTTTGCATAATAATTTGTTTACAGCGAGAAAAATGCCAACAAAATGGAAGAATTACAGCAACTGATCTAAAATCATCATTGTTACAAGCCAAACATTAAATCCAGGTTCAATAAGATATTGTTGAAGCACTATAAGATCATTTCATAGTTTTAAAAACAAATACATTTTTTTATTTTGTCAATATTGAATCAAATTTTGTTAATATTAAATAAAATGATCAATGAAATGTTAATTACTGAAGCCAATAAAAATTAGTTTAAAGCCTACTTAGTCATGTTTGTGGTGGTCCATTTTTACAAGCCAAACATTAAATCCAAGTTCAAAAAATCAATTGTGTTTAACTTGTATAACGTTACTGAAATAATATGTGTTTAGTACCAGAAAAATATAATATATATATTTTTTATATTTCTATCAATAAATGTGGTTGTGGGCTTATTTGGAACGCACGTGGGCTTAAATGGTACTTAGGTACCAATTAAGCCCATGCCAGACTTTTGACTTTATTCATAAAATTTCTTTAATTTGTTCTTTAAAATATGCATGTAAATAAATATACTTTCAAATGAGAGATTAATCTTTCATTTTAACAAATGATCACATTTGTAAACCATCTTAGTATTTATGAAAAATACATGAACATAGATTTTGGTGGGATTAATGGGTACACTTACCTTAAATTGTAAAATATTTTGATATGAATAAAATGTGTGGGCTTATAGTCCCTGTGAAGTGAAACTAAAATTTGTGTCTAACACACTAGATATGTTGGAGTTAGGTTGCTGTAAAAAGGTAAAAACACTAAGATCTATGTGTGACTGAGTTTTTGACTTAGACGATGAGAAAGTTGTTCACATCTTTCCTGGCTTGGTTTCATTTGAGCAGGGCTTATGTGGGCAACCATGACATCACCAGTCTTGATAGGATATTACCCCACCCCTTTAAAACTACGATGATATGAAATCAACAAACCGTTAATCTCAGTATAGTCTTTTGTTAGCTGATGTCACTGCCTTCATTGAAAACTAATAGCCAGTTACATACAACGTCTCTGTTCATTGTGAGGTAAATTGCCCAAATCTATCATTACAAGGCCTACAGCTCATTCAAAGCATCAAAACAGAAATGTGTACCAGAAAACAGTAAAACTAATCGCCAACCTCTGTCTCTCTGCTCTGGAGGCGAACACAGCTCTTACTTTGGTTATCCCGGGACATGATGGCTCGCCACGGCTGCCCCAGGACCCCATAACCCCCCACATTACCCCCCATGGGACATGGACGTAAGCCTTCTCCAAATCTTCAAAACACATGTAGACTGGATGTGCGAACTCCCCACTACCAGGTCTTCATCGGCCATCTGACCTAACTCACCACCAGGTGGTGATCAGTTGACAGCTCTGCTCCTCTCTTCACCTGAGTGTCCAGAATAATGGCCATGGATCTGATGAAACGACAACAAAGTTATCGATCTTGGCCTTGGGTGTTCTAGTACCAAGTACACTTATGAGCTTCCCTCTGTTTGAACATGGTGTTTGTTAGGGCCAATCCCTAAAATCCCTAAATCCCTAAAATGACTAGCACAGAAGTCCAGTAGCACCTCTCGGGAAGGCTGTTCCTCCCAATCAATTCCCTCCATCAATCAACCAACCCCATCTTTGCCTACATGGGTGTTGAAGTCCCCAGTATGACAATGGAGACTCCAGGTGGCACCCTTCCAGGACACCACACAGAGAGTCCAAGAATGCTGGGTACTCTGAGCTGCCATTCGGCGAATATGCACTAATAACATAGCCTACCTCCCTGTAACCTGGAGCCGCAGAGAGGCAAACCTCCCATCCACTTGGGAAAACCTCAACACAGAGGCTGCCAGCCAGGGGCTTGTGAGTATCCCCACACCTGCCTGCCACCTCTCAGCCTGGGCAATTTCAGAGTAGAAGAGTATCCAGCCCCTCTCCAGGAGTTTGATTCAAGAACCAGAGCTGTGAGTGAAGATAAGCCCAACTAAATCTAGCCGGCAGAGCTCCACCTCCTGCACCAGCTCCAGTTCCTTCCCTGCCAGAGAGGTGACGTTCCATGTCTCCAGAGCCAGTCTCTGACGCTCAGGGTCAGAGCCTGGGTACACACATTTGCCAGCTGCCCAGCCTGCCAAGCACCCTACCCCTATCAACCCTGCAAGTGGTGGGCCCACAGAGTGGCAGCTCCATGTTTTTCCATCAGGCTGGGCCCAACTGAGTCCCATGGAGATAAGCCCAGCAGCACACTGAGGAAAATACTTTCAGTGGGTCTGTAGTTGAAAATACACTCAGGATGTAATAAAGTATGTTTAGAAATACTGATTCTTGGAAATCATGAATTGATTCAGAATCGTAGACTTTAATATATGGGATTCTGAACTAAATCGATTTTTTCCTGACACCTTTGTGGGATATATGTACTTATTTATTGCTGTATGGCTTTAGTTTGAAAGCCTGGTTTAAGAACTGTAAATATTTGATATAAATAGAAGCAGTTATTCAAACTGGTTTATAGTAAACCCATGTAAAATGTAGAACCCACTATTTCATTACATTCTGAACATGTGATTTGTCCTCGGAAAGACTATAACACACACACACATATTGTTCATGGATAACAGAGGGTGTCATGCAAAGTGACTGCTCAACATCCTCTGTTTTTTTCACACCAACATTTTCTCACATCAATGACTGAGCTAATTTTCTTCCAAAAGGACAGATTTGGGAATCAAAGTGTTATCTTCTACCTTGTGGACAGCCCGCTTTATCTCCTGAGTCACAACCAACCTCTGCTGTCCATCTGCCAATGTTGATGAAGCAACAGTGATTCTAATGGGTTGACAAATTTAAGGATGACTTTCAGAAAGAGCTTTCTATAATTTTTCCCTTTAATTAGAAAATCCAGCTGGTAGCTGCACACACTAAGCTTTAAATATGGGTTCAGTGGGTTAAATATTAAATCCTTAGTAGCCATAATTGCATTCCACTGTCAGTCCTGTCAATTAGCTTACACTCAGGAACATTTCTCCCTGAAAATAATCCATGCAAAACACACAGCTTCCAAAATTCAATTATCAACTCTTCCCTTGTGCTAATACTGTATGCCTATTGTGCTGGCAGTTGATAAAAAGCTGTATATGGGTTACAAACTAAAATTGTAGTCAGAAATTGATAATTAGAATAAAGAAAATAATAATACAAATTCAAATGAACTTACTCATCTCACAGCAAAAAGACTGAGGACCTGCCACACGTTTAAAGCTTTAAACAGAGGCAGAACAGTTATAAACAACATAAAGGAACACATTTTCAAAAAAGGGCTTTAAAATGACATAAAAGAAACACACATTACTCCTCATGAAAAATGACTTGCAAGGAAATTCTTGGGTAAGAATAGAAACATAAAAGGATGACTAACTGCTGAACAAAAGTAATCTTGCTGTGTTGTTATCCAGCACAATGGGATGACAAACGCTCAACTGATGTACAGCAATGTGGCTCTAATGGCTTTTTATTGTTTGGAAACTGCTCAGAAAGAGGTGATGCAGAGATGGATGTTAATCAAATGCTTTCTAGCCCCCATACATACTTTATAAACCAGAAGAAGCATATGCACAGCTTTTTGGTTCTCCTCTTGAGATCCTATTTCGCAGCTGTGTGAGATGACTGACAATCGCTGTCAATTTCCACTCCATTACTTGTGTGCACACCCAGACACACACATATATTGATTACTGAAGTCTGCAGCCAGTGGAGAGAAGCCAGTGTGAGATAGTGGGGTGAGGGAAGAGGTATATGCATGTATGAACACAACCATTGGGGAATGGAGGTGCCAGACAGGACAAATTTTATGCATCTGTCCCATGCCAGTATAGAATGTGCTGACGTATATGTCACACAGATTAAACTCAGCCATCTTAGAATTCCACCTTCTTGCTGTTGTCTAGTTTTATTTGCCACTTCAGAAGAGCAGCAAAGAGAACAGTGGAAAAATAAGAGGAGACATGAGGAGAGTACTTTGTCTGCTAAATTTCCAAAGCTTCCTTTCAAAACTGATCGTCATTTAGGGTCAAAGGATAACTGCAGGGGCACTAACACATTGCCTTTTCTTTTTTCTATTTTTGGATGTACTTGTGTGGTTGGTGATGTACTGTTCGACTTTAAGCTTAATCTGCTGTTGCATTAACTGTAAGCTGTGGATGGATAAAATTGTCAGCTTAATGTCTAACATGTAGGGGAGGGGAGTGAAGAGTAAAGGACATGAGAGAAGAGAAGAAAAACAGACAAGATGAGAGTAAAATGTAGGATTGGAAGTTAAAAGGCAGATCAATTTTAATATTGGAAAATGGGAGAACTTACAACACTTTTCTCATCATTTACAACAAAAATATCACACACATCATACAGACTCAAAACATTTAGCCAGAAGCCAAAGTGTTCCAGCCACCTAACAAGCTAGGTTTCATTTTACCCCTCAAACACACTTACTGGGATTCAGCCCTCCATTTATACCTTGTTTTGAACACCTTTCTCTGCACCTCTCTGTCACTTCATCCTTCGATCTTACTACCTTTCTTTGGCTATCTATATCTGTTGTCTGAGTCTTGCTGCCTTAGCAATGGAGAACCTTGGTTGCACAAGGTGTGAAATGAGACTATATTGATCTGTCTGTCTGTGTGTACATGTGTTTGTGCTTGTATTTGTGTATGCGTGACCATTGTGGGTGTTTGAGAGACCCCCCCATGTCATTGTCAGGTAAGTTGGTTTTCTATCTCATTAGAGTGCATGTTCTGTGCACCTGTGCACACAAAGCCAAAATGAGTCTGGTAATGACATCATTAAAAAGTCTGAGACCACTTACATACTAACCATTGTGTGAGATCTGAATGAGAAAACCCATGCACTGCCTCCCTCAAACAGTTTCAGTAAATCGCACATCACAGGTATGAAACGAGAAGTAGCCTCTCCACTTGACAGGCAGTAAATCATGCATCTAACTCAAAACCTGTGTGACTGGCTTGGCTCATTAGCTGTTGATTCTGGTATAACCAACCTGATAACTGAAAATGTGCTTCTCATTTTCACCTCATGCTCTACCATGTCTAAAGCCACAGGCAAGTCAGCGTCATAGCTCATGTTTACTTGCTTATTTGCCAGTCATCCTTATCTTTTTCTGTTATATCTGTGTGGTGCTTTAATTAAAGATTATCTTTGGAAAGTGGAAGAAAATTCTGTCAGCCTTGAGTTTGAATGACTTGATGGAATGCAAGGCGTGTGCAACCCTTGGTAATGAGGCTGGATAAAAATTTTCTCTAAGACTGTTTTTTTTTCCTTTTAATCTTAGTTTACAATCCTCTTGGCCCATGCTATGCGTTTCTATCTGACTCCTAAGTATTGCCTAACTTAGACCAAAAGATAGTTCCAAAAGATAACAGATGAAGATGACTAAAAGAAGAAGATAAACACATCTTTAACCTTGTTCTAGTGTATGGCTTTGGAATCAATGAATTAGTAGTTTTTCCAGAAAATGAACTTTTATATGATCTTTTTTTTTTCATTACATTTGACCTTAACTTACAAGTCTCTTCTCCACAAAAATGTTTCCAGCAGAATTTTGTCTGTGTAGCTGAATTTTAAGAAATTATTCCTGCTGCTTTCAAATCAGTATCATGTAGCGGTGTTTATCTCAATACATCAATTGGTTGATTAATTATCCAATCAGAATACTAGAAAGTCAATATATTGATCTACACCATCACCTTTAAGCTACACTTTTACTTTGAAATTCCCTCCTGTTGAGAGTTTCTGTCCAACAGCAGTCTCCTTAAAATACTAGTGGGAGCAGCAGTTTTTTAAAGTTTGAAACTGAAAGAAAGAAGATATCCACTCCTCTCTCGGTTTTGAGGACATATTGTGGACAGACTACACCAGAGTTGGCCTCTTCTCTTATGTTGCCAGTACATCAACATTTTTCCACAGATGAAAACCACTCTCCCTTTGTTACACTTGAATTAGTGCAAGTGCTTTCCCCTACAGGCAGTAAACGGAGAGGGAAATGTCTGCTGCAGCATGTCCCCTTTGATACATTGATTGAATCCCAATGTCTCACATTTTATAATGAAAATATAGGCTGTCTTAATGCAATATGGGTCAAGCAGGACAGCTGCTCTCTTTCTATTTTGAGTAAATGTGAGCTTAAAAACTCAACAGGAGGCGGCCATGTTTTGGTCCACACTGGTAGTGTGATGTCACTTGGCCAGAGCGCTCCTCAGCTTACTATGCCTTAACTGTTCCAGACTGGCAGAGAGCTGCATCTCACATGCTGTACATCTCACGCATGGAGAATTTTGAGATTTGAGGTCTTGTCTATTTTTCCTGGACACCACGAGTGGTTATCAGTCAAAATAGACAGGAAAATAATAAATGCAGAGCCATAATTACCTTGTTGTAGCAAATATGTGCAGCTAATTGCATCCGTTTAATATAGTTGTTCTCCAAACTTCTACTTTTTACGACACTTTCTGTTTCCACACAGTACAAAATGTTGCAGGTAAGGATAAACGCAATACGTTTTTGTTTTGTTTTTAGTATTATCTCGCTGAGTACTATTATATCTAGTCTTGTCTCACCTTGTCTTCACTCATCTTCTCTTATCATCTTATTATCTTATCTTATTTGATTCCTCCCCTCTGAACCCATATGCAGCTTCAGCAAACACAAGTCTGCTCTCCTCAAGGTTTCTGCTGTTTTCTAGGTTTTCTTGTGCCACTTTGGTAACTTTGCTGAATGTTTTCAGTGCTGTGTTTATGATGAGAAATGCTGGAGTTTTGTAAATTACATGATAAAGAATACAGTCTACTGTCTTGTTTGATTGATACATTGGCCTCATCTTACCTGGCTGACATCATCAAAGTCTTAAAATAGTTCACCAGACTTCAATATACCATCTGACACCCAAAAGAAATGCAGTTTCAGTCCCAAAACAAGCTAAAACACAAGCATTAATTTTTAATGAGGTAAGCATTAGCCATCTTTCTCAACAGCTTAGCTCACTTTAATTACTCAAACTATGTTCACTCAAATCATTGTTTTAGAAGCTTTTGCATTCCTGTCATGTTTTTTGGCTCATTTGTAAATAACCCTTTCCCCTCTTAGGAACAGAAACCTCCCAGCTTTGTCTATATGTATGCATTTGGGTTCTAGCTTCTGTTGGTGCCATTACTGAACTGTGACAAATCCCTGTACAGTCCACTGCCTTGAAGATTACAATTTTACTTCCATATACAGTCAATGCAACACCCAACCACTGAAAGGCCTCATTAAATTTTCAGATTTCATTTCCTTCATGACATGAGAGGATCAGTTGCAGTGAAACAGAGAAAAATGTTGTAGCTGATTTTGTGCAAATGCAACCATTAGCTGACTATTCTTTGCTTACTTTTAATGGGAGGAGAGTTTCTTATGAAATTTAAATTCCTTTCTTTGTACTCCCCACCCATTGTTTTTTCATGATTTCTTTGTTTCCTAACATGATTCCTCTCTTCAATACATTTTCAACCCTCCTTTCATCTCCGTCCAGTCTTTAGTCTTCCATCATCTACCTCCTTTCCTCTCCTCCTGTTTCTACATCCCTTCTCCACCAGTTCCACTCTTTCTTCATCCCCCTCCCTTTCCTCCCTTCTTCCTTTGTAAGATAATACATTTGCAGCCTGAGTAATCTATTGATTCTCTGTACCTCAGTGCCCTTCAGAAAGGTAATTTTTTGTGGGGAAAAGAAGCTTAGACAGAAACACAGCAGATTTCAAGGTGAAAAGGGTTCTCCCCACTTTACTCAACAATGTAAGCACATCTGATTTTTTTTTAAAAGTTGTGTGTGATGGAAAAAAGTACAAATAGCTTAATGTTGTTCCTCTGCCATCTTGGTGCCCTCATGAGTTTCTTTTCTTCTTTGTGGTATTTTAGGCACTGACAGCAACCCTTAAAACATCTGTAGCTACAGGACAATGTTAAATGAGGTAGTGTATGGATATTGAAATGTCTCTGATGTCCCCATATGTACATGTTTTTTGTCAGTACCCCTCTCTATATATCTCTCCCTCTCTTTTTCAACACCAGTCTGTTGAGGAACATGGCTCCTCAATAATGAATCTTGTTCTAATCAAGGTTTTCTGCAAGCCAAAAGGAACTTTTTCATTGTTACTGTTGCTAAGTGATTGTTTGGTTGGTTGGGTCTCTGTAAAACAAGTCATAAGCAGGTTTTAGAGATTGAAAGGTAGTCTTCATATTTTTGGCCAGCTGTGAAGTAAAACTACTGTTAAATGCTTTTCAAACTGGTAGGTATTTAAAAACATGTAGGCTATCTGTCTGTTTATGTTAAGATTACTGAAAAAGTGAAATCCCACCAAACTGAAAAGTGCAGATTTATGTTAAAGTGAAAGTCTACATCTGCTGCTAACAGCTTTGGTATGCTCGTCTAACCTTACTTCTGAGTATTCGAGAATGCAAATGTCACTCATTTTAAGACAAAGTTGAACTTTCACTTCTGAATGCCAAGCCTATGACAGCAGTCCTTATGTGTCCACTTATAGAGATGGCCTTTAAAGGTTCATCTTTTACAAAGCTAGTTGACTGGCTGTGGATGTTTTTGTGTAATTTCCTACACTAATGGGTGGAAAAAATACACAACTATTATACTTGAGTAAAAGCACAGTTGAAAAAATGCACAGAAAGGGAGCAGTTTGGTACTGAGAGGAGGGAGGGGAAAGGACGTTTTTTTTTTGTTTGTTTGTTTGTTTTTTTTTAAAGGATGGGGTTTTCCAGATGAAGCGGGAGTGACAGTGAAGCATGCTGTGGAGTGGTAGCGAACTGTGGTGATCCTGAGCACTACGTGTTTGGACCGTTGGCTCCAGCATGTTACCAAAGCCGGAAATCTCTGAGCTGAAGCAGTGCAGGTGCAAGCAGGAGAGGATGGGAGTGGTCTCTGAATGGTAAAGTCAGTTAGAGGTGGTAACATTCTACCTTTTCTATAGAGTTTGTGACGTAGAAACGCCACATAAGC
Organism: Cheilinus undulatus; assembly: GCF_018320785.1. Classification (NCBI taxonomy): domain Eukaryota; kingdom Metazoa; phylum Chordata; class Actinopteri; order Labriformes; family Labridae; genus Cheilinus; species Cheilinus undulatus. The sequence goes on along the minus strand of NC_054881.1, from coordinate 28,528,959 downwards.
CACGCCTTTTAAGAAAAGATGTTTTAAAGCAGCTGTCCGCATCAACTTCTCTCTCTTCACACCTTGCATCAACTTTACTGTAATAAACATGATAACAAGTGCATTGTGTCACACAAATAACCATTCATAGCGCGACACAGTGCCATTTTCAAACTTGATCCCTGGGCATATATGGATACATGACTGATTTATGCCGAGCCTCAAGGCAGATAACTTGCCTTGAGGAGTTTTTTAATTGAATGTGTAGGTAAATAATCAAATTGTATTTTTTTTCCGACATTGCATTTCTGATTTGACATGCAATCATGTTTTTAAGTTCCTCATCTTATCTATTTTTCATCAAACACTAGTGATAAATCATTTATATTAAAATCATCACAATATTAGACAGATTAGACATAAACTGTTCTTTCCTGTACGCCAGACATATATGTTGGGATGATGTAACACAATGTATGAATGAGTATGAAAGACATATTTATTTATGTACTTCAATCACAGTAGTAAATTTACTGATTTATTTAACTTCCAGCATGTAATCATCATGAAAATTAGGACTGAACAATTCTGAAAAACATCAGAGATTATTTAGACTCATATTGCAGATGCAGTGTGAAATGATTATTAAAGAGAATTAGCCTTTTAATGTCATTCCCATTTTGATATCAGAAAAAAAAAAAAAAAAACATTTACAAAATGAGAAAAGTAAGATTTGTGTAAACTATTCTGGAAAAAACAGCGCTTTAATGTTCAGATGATGTGTAGAGCATAACATCTCAGCAGCAAAACAATTTGTATAAAACTGTTTTATTTATTTATTTACATTTTTTTTCTGGTCAAAGAAATCATGCAACTTCTGTGATTTGAAAATTGCAGTAGGACATACTGTGATTTAATCTAAATTTTGATTAACCGCCCAGCCGTAGTAGCTACTGAGGAGCTGTACGTAAAATATGAACTTTCCTTATTGGCAATAACAACATGAGGATATGAATCTTTAACCTGCTTGTTCAGGTGGGTCACACCTTTGAGATAAAGTCAAATATAACAGCTGTTTTGGGTTGTGATCACCGATCGTTCTCTTGCTAAGTGCTACTGTGTAGTGAAAAGTGGTAAAGGTGATAAAGTACAGTAATATTGGCCTAAAGTGAAAGTACTGTTGATCTGGTTAAGATGTACTTAAGTAGAAGTAAAAGTACTGGTTTTAAAATGTACTCGACTCAATTACAGTAAATGAGTGAATGTAATTAGTTACTTTCAACCTCTGGTGACACCTGTACATGCCCTCTGGTTTTACTGCACACTTGGGAGAGAGTGAGCAATACCTGACCCTGAGAGACACTTAAAACTTAAAAATATGAAAAAAAACATGTAAAGATGTAAATCATTTTTGGTTTAAATTGAAACTATGTATGAAAAAAGAAGAGTTTATAAATGTTGGCTTCAACAGAGTAAATAAAGGAGAAGCCTTGGGGTGTTTACATGTGAAAGTGCTTTGTAATGAAAGCTTAAAATCAGACAGATATCTCAAAAGGATTCATCCCTCAGCTCTTGGACTGATGATTTTATGTTTGTTTGTTTTGAAAGCATAGTAAAACACCAAAAAGCCAGTAGTCATTGTAAGAGATTCATGCCTCACTTATGTTTATAAACCTTGAACACTTTGACTTTTTTACTTTTCCTTTTCACTCATAGCATTCACTCTGCAAATTTATGCACTTTTTTGTGATCTTTTCAGAGTTAAGTTGCTTTCACACTTTTCGAACAAGTTCCTTTTATGTAAATCAAAACAAAAGTTTGTTTTCATTCAATCAGGAAATAAAATAGCCTAAGCCCAAGACAGTGCAAAACTACACAATAAATCATAAAAAGAACTGTTTTCAGAGAAAATCCTCTGGCTCAAAACGTAACCTTAATTGGGTCATGTAGCTGTACATAAAGCTCCTTTATTCTACTTTTTACACTTATTTGACTGCCATTCTCACAAATTAGATTTTTCTCAAATAATTTCCAGAAACCAAATATTAAATAGTACACAGATGAATCAACTAACTAAAGCCTTATCATTAGAGCAGTATGCCCACATTGCTACAAAATCAAAACCCTACTGCTAAAGAAATAAAGATATATTAGTCCAACAAAAGAATATAAAAAAAGCAGAACAGTCACATGTTTGTTGTTCAACCTTTCATATTTAGACTTTATAGTGATATATGGTGGTTGTGTTGAAAACACCACTGTGGTGCAGACTTAGACATTACTACATCGATCCAGAGACAGCTCATAATGGATGCTTAATGCTACTTGTGTATAAACCCCCTGCAGCTGGACCTACCAATAATACTCAAATAATAATCTGTGAACCGGGCTGCTTTCAATGCCTTTCAGTGGCAGTCTTTTTTGAATGGTACAGCTTTCCTGTCTTTGTGGTTACATTAGTAACATACCATACGATCATACAATATGATGACACAGAAAACAAAAGAACTGAGAGCTCATTATGATCAGTTTACCACAATCCTGACACAATTTAACAACGCCCAACAACCTGCCAACAACGTTCCCTTAAAATCACGTTAGTTTGGGTCTGTATAAAAATCCTTAAACTGACACCTGTCACATTTTCAGCAAAGATTTAAAATTACAGCAGGGTGATCTGAGGTTTATTTCTCTCATGAAATAAGACATGTGAGAATGAAGGAAGGAAGGAGAGGAGGTGATCAGTCAAGATGCACAGCCCAAATGCATGATGAATTTTTGTAAATTTGGATCTAAGACAAACTTCTCATTTGGGGCTTGCACTGAAAAAAAATGTGAACACAATGTCAAATTACACAAATATTCCACTGTGGTGGAATTAATATGAATGCACAAAGGCAGCATGACAGCAGAGCATTTCTTTTGACATGTTCAATGGCTCAGTTTTAAATTTATTATCATAAGGGATATAACAGTATTTGTATTCATCCCAAACAGTTGCCGTCCTACATCAAGGTTCAGTGCAACACAATCACACCAAGAATGGAAATAAATGGAGAAAAAAGGCAGTCTCAGTCTCCACATGGTATCTGTACCCAAATCCAGGCGCCAGTAATGCTCAGAACTGTTTGCTAACTACTAGTAAAGAACAAACAAAGAGGTAGGCACAACAAAACCCATAAAGAAGAAAGTTGCATACAGAATCAGCAAGAAGACACAATAGTGCTATGAGATGGACTGGTGTTATATACCTCACCTCAACTTCTTTATGCTGTTTTAAAGGTTTTGTGTGGATACACAGTATTTGAAGAGCCCAGTTTCAATTTTGTGTGTGCTCAAGCATTGTCACAACATCCCTTTTCATATTTACACAAACTGGTCCAGTACTGTCTCACAGGAGCACAGGTTTGGCTAGAATAACCCAAACATTCACTGTCCTAGTTTATCATTTCAAAACAGGAAATGTTGTGATTTCTGTGTAACTTTGTTTTGCTCTTTTTTAAATTTTGACTGTCAAAACACACAACAAACTACATTAGCATGACAGCTAGTTTAAATAGCATTAGTCAGAACAAACTGTAACTGTTGGTACTGCAACATCAAAATAATCTTTATGTTAGCCTAGATGCATCAGGACTTCTTCTTGTTGGGATTTTTTTTCCTCAACTAAACTGTGACCCCCCAAAAACCAAGGTATGAACAGAACCAGGACCCCCATGAATCATTAAATCCAATCTTTATAGATAAAATGATTAGTGCAGTGAAAGTCACAGGGACTTCTGCTTAATGAATTGAATTGTTTTTGTTGTTGCTTTTTTTGTTTTGTGTTTTTTTTTTTCAATAGAAAATTACTTGCTGTTGCCTCTCCTTGGAGACTCACTTATGCAATCATGTGCATTTACACTTTGAATAAGTCAGCTTCATGAAATTATATAAAATTGTGTTATCATGATTACTGTTAGCATGATGGAACTGATCTCTTCATACTGTATACACAACATTAGTTTCACTCTAACAAAATGTTTTCATCTAAAGCACTAAAGTCTTTGGTCAAAAACTGCCTGCAACTTTTTCCAGTGTCAAACCCAGGTTTAAGAAGGCCTTCCTCAACACTAAGTGTCCTGTAAAGCAACACATTGGTACAGAGCCTCTTAAGGGACATGCCCTGAAAACTAAAAATGTCGGTTTCTGGTGTGCACACAAAACTTTCTCATGCTCACTAGAAAACCTTTTTACTACCAATGTCCCCTAAGGGGCTCTGCACATTAACAATGTCACACAAGGTCTTGTGAAATTCAAGTCAAATATTCACTGAAATTTATAAAAGAATGTGAATGTTTTCACAACTTCTTTAAGAGATTTTTCTAGTCAAAACTTAAGATTTTCAAGACAGGAGTCAATGGATGATTATCTGTGGGTAAATGCATTAATGAAAAGTAAAGATTTGAATTTATGTATAAAATTTAATAATCCAAATGTTTAGAAAGTACAAAATAAATTTAAAGTTAATTCTATGAAAAAATCAATTTAAGAGAGACTTGTATAAGACACCTTAAAAGAGGGAAAAATTTGGCATCGCTCTAATATATCTAATACCAATGAGAGCCCCCCCATCATCTCCTCCTTCTTCTCTTTCTACTTATTCTCTCACAGCCTTCCACCTCTCTCCTGGGGAGAGGGATAAGTCTTTATCAAACAAATGGGTCTTTGTGAAAATACTGCACTTATCTGTAATCGCAGGCAATCAAAGAAACTCTTGATGTTTTCTGTCAAGATTTCGATAGCAACCATTTTGGCTGACTCTTTTTCTGCTCTTTAAACCTTTGGTAAACTATCTTCTTTTTTCTAGAGTTTTTTTTTTTTTTTTTTCATCTTTGTTGACCTTGGAAAACTCCCGTCCTTGCCATTTAATCCACCTTATTTCAAATATGGTTAAATACATGTCATAATCCATATATGTGTACGGTCATATATGCCGTTTTACTGTGGTTTTGTTTCTTGTCTCCTCCATATACAAACCTCTCACTGCATCACCTCCCTTCTCCAAAACAACCTCTCCAAGAAGATATAACTGCCTAACTGCTCCATAAAAAAATGTATAATGGATGTCATAGCTCACTGATATTGCTACACGTCCTTTTAAACATGTGTTTGTATCTACTCTGTGAATGGAGACATTTTGTGTGTTGTGCTTAGCTCAGTGGAAAAGAAGTCATAAAGCAGAAAACATTTTGCATCCAAGCAAATAAGAAAATGGTATGACAGTAATGAATCAGACAGGCAGTAATGTTTGTTGTATTGTGGCGTAAAAAATAAACAGCATTGGCTAACTTTAATTATGTAAGAGAATATAGCTTTTTTGTCGAATATACAGCAGAGAGATGAAAATAAAATTAGCAAGAAGAGATGTACAACAACAGAGAGAAGCAAAAGCATCATTAAAGCAAGAAAAAGAAAAGAAGTTGTGAAACAGAAAAAGTACCACAGTTCAGAAAAAGAAAAAAAAACCATGTCAGAACAAAGCAATATGGCCGATGGCAGAGCAGATAAATTAAGCAGATGGCTGATAATAATTAGCTAGGGGTGAGATCTACAGTGCACCACTGGGTTTGCCTAATTTACAATATGCTAGATTCAATGCACATATTCTCTTCTGCAAGGTCAATTACTTTTCACACGCCTTGTGGAGCAGTATAGATAAGACAAAACATCACAGTTACAAGCCAAAAGTTGAAACATAAAGCTTAATAAATGATATAAAATAAGACAGTAGATATGATGGGACTTAAATGCACTTGCTTGACATTATATCCAAAACATTGTGGCCAGCACTAACATTTAATGAACTGTTGTTTTGCATTATGACATGATCCTGCTCTCAATACTAAATGCTTTGAATCCAGTCTAGTCTGTCACTCAAACAGAGCTCATTCCTCTTTTTCGAAAAACAATATTATGCCAGGTCAAAGTATAAGGTGAGTCGAAGTTCTAAGCTCTAAAGAACTTCAATGTCCAACCACCACTTTTCTACCCATAGTGCAGCATAATTTGGTATTCAAAGAAAGAAATATTGATTAGTCATGTTGTTCCTTCAGTCCTTTTTTAGAAAATTTATAGGGATTAGTTTACTCTTAGTTATCTCTACCCCTCTGTATAAACCTTACTTTTCATTCAGGAGCATTTTTCTTCCTGTCTTGTGGCTACCCGTGCAGCATCCAATTGCTCATCAGTATGCTTTTCACTAATCCAATCAGCTGCTTCTGTAACATTCTGCCTTCAGATGCTCACATTTAAGCCAACATTTAACTCTCCTCCACAACTACTGCCAGCATGAAGATTATATCCAGAATTAGAGTTAAGATGGCCAAAGTGGGGGCTATGAAATATGCCAAAAAAAAGGGTTCATCCCCATAATCCAGCAACAATTCCAGATGAAGTCTTGTAGAAGCACAATTTATTGTTTTTCCTTTAGTATTGGTCCATAAATCAGTGTTTTTTGTTGTCTCTTTGAAGGCAGGGTTTTGGAGAAAAGCCAGTGGTCAAGGTGAGCCCCTACTTTGCATTAACTCAAGTTTTTTATGTTTAACCACTAAAAACTGGAGAAATCCATCAAATTGAAGCATATCAGCAGCATGAATATACTGTATAAGATTAACCCAAGACTGAGTAACTGAGTTTAGGCTTTTATATTGCTTTGTAATCTTTTAGTGGACAAAAATTGGTTTGGATGCCAGCACTCCCCAGCACTGCAGGATACCACAAAATGTTTGTAAAATAAGAGACATGATTGCTTCAACAGTGCTAGTATATGTAGAGAGGACTCACTTCCAAGGATTTAGCCAAGCCAAGGTAAAACAAAAGAAATCACAACTCCTATATGTAATTATGAGTGGGTGTGTAATGAGCGCACCTTTATAATAAATGCCCTAAAAGTAAGTATCCATTTACACCAGCAGCACCACTGACTGTGTGTGAAGTTGCTCTAAAGCTATGACTGAACTCTTGTTAATGATGTCGGGACAATTTGGCAAATGTTGGGCGTGCATATGGTGCACACGCACCACGGCAGGCACGGCACGGCTGGCGCAGAGCTGGCACCGCGGCATGGTCTTCTCTTGTCAACTGTTAAGTCAAAACTGTTAAACGTGCACCAGTGGCTGTTATGTGATCCGAAACAACAATACACTAATTCATCTCTCTGGGTGTAGATCAGTGATGAGAAATGATAATGTTTATGATCAAATTTATTCATAATCCTATGTCCTGCAGCAGCAATGCAAGACACAAACCATTTTAGTTTGTTTTCTTAATTTAAACTTACGTTCATCCTTTTTCATGTTAAATGTAAATAAAGTTTATCGGTGCCTGGTGGTTATTTTAGCTATGGAGGTATTCTGTAACCTTTTTAGAAGCATGTGAAGTGAAACACAATTGAAGATAAACAACAATAGAGGACAATCCTTATCTGAAGCACACAGAATATTACTTCACATTCTTTGATCCTATCTTATGATAGTTGATTATCACTTTCCTATATTAAATCAGGGTGGAGGGGAGGAGAGAGGGAGGAAAAAGCTCATGAACCTGCCATAGACAGAGAGGCAAAAGAGAGGAACTTTATTTGCTCCTCTATCTCGGTGTAGCTCAGTTGACTTTTTAATTGTTATAACAATGTTTACTCTAGCACTCCTGTAAGCCTAACCTTATAAACGTTAATTTTAGACCAGAAGCATTTTGATAAAAGATTTAATGAAATGCCAGTGGAAGCACACACTCTGCTCACTGTGCTTGGACATGCATGCTGACAAGTGCCTGTATAATGTGGTTTTTAAACACCTGGCAGAAATAGTGCATACCCTGGTAAAATTTAGAGAGTGTAGACCATATTAAAAATTCAACACATCCCAATCCTAAATGTCACTACATGCTCATTGGTAGCAGAGGCTGAAACACTAAGTGCCACTTGACCCATCAGTGCAGATCTAACACGCACATTGATAGACTCTTGGATATGCCTACAGGAAGAATTTTTGGGTTCAGTGTCTTACCCAAGGACACTTTAAATGTCAGTAGCTACGGCTCGATACACCAAGCTCCTGACTAAGATACAAACTGCTCTGCCACTGAGCATGGAGCTGATCATGGAAGTCATCCATCCTATAACCAAATCCAACTGGCAGCCAAGATTATTTGGCCAGGACCAAGGCTCCTCTGGTTTGAGAGATTCTGGCAGTGATGGTCATCATATCAGAGTGGTCACTAACACTTTTTCTAGCCACTTGTAAGAATATGCCAATTTTCACAGTAGTAATTCACAGCCACATAATTGCAAAATATACAGTGCTTAACAAATTTATTAGACCACCTGTCATCTTTGTCTCAAAGACCATCCAGCATCATGAAGTGCTTTAATGCAGACTCTTTCATTTTCAGTAAGCTCTCCACGTTTTACCATTTTGAACAGGAATGAGGGATTTCAAACTGAATTCACCCAAATATGAGAAGTCAGAAATTAATCAAGCATAACATTCAACCACTAAAACTCATTTTTCTGTTCAGAAATGCAAGTAAATAACTATAATTTGACATATTAATCAAGAAATATTAATGTGCTTTACTATTTTTTCAGTTTTTTGTAAATCAGTGAATTTGAAAATTCCTGGATAACAATAATAATTATATTTTAGCATTAAAAATATCATTTGTGTTAAAGAGCTTCTACATATTGGTGTATTAACCATTGCAGAAACATAAAAAAATGATTTTGGTAATTACCAATGCTGTTAATTAAAGGCAGCTGTAGCATAAACCTTACTTTGGTTAGGGTTAGGGTGGTCTAATAAATTTGTTAAGCACTGTAACTCATAACAGTACAACCTAAATCTAAAAAATAATAATCTAGAGGAGTAAATAGACAATGAAACTGAAAGGAGGGAATCGGGTTTATGCCACTTGTGAGGTTACTGCCTGCCTTCAGACAACTAACCAAAAGACTGGAAAAGCAGCTGTTTTTGGCTGATGTATTATAAATAAATAAATAAAAGTTATTATTATCCAAATAAAATAATCCCACAAAAACAGCACAGTGTTAAGATTCCGGTGTTTAGATTGTTCCATTTCCTACATTGCTGTGTCTTATAATTAACAGATTGACAAACAGTAACATATTGTACTAGCATGTTTATAATCTGAAGTAGAAGGATTTCCTTATTTTCAGAAATAGTCGTTTAAAATTGTAGATTACTGTTATTTTTTAATACAGATTAAATTCAAATTCTTTTCATTAAGAATAATCCCTTGAAGAATCATCAGATCGTACATACAGCATTTCTACAAATATATTACAAAGTATCTTTGTAGTATATTTGTATCAGCAAAGTTTTTGAAATTTTCACTTGTATTCTGGCACATTTTACTCTAGCGGTAGGGTCAAATTGGTGTTATTGCCTCTTTGTCAAGCAGTAGATCACTCTTGAATTTTACTAACACTCTTTATTTTGGACTGTGTAACAGGGCAGACTGTGATGAGAATTAAAACCAATTGATGACTTCATTACTGCAGTAATTGTTTTAATATTTAAGTATTAAACCCATAATCTCTTATGAAGCTTCTCCCCATTCTGCTCACTGCCATATCCACCTAAGTCTTTTGGATGCCTTTCTTTGTAAATTGGCAGCAGTGATTTAGTTTACTGTTTTGCTGGATCTAAATTGGCTCACAGCGTAGTTAGAGATATGGGGCTATTACCAAAAGCGTGCAGTGAAAGACAGAGAAGGGGATGGTGGAACTGAGTTTACACAAGGAGGCAGGGGAGGATGAATGAAGACAGAAGGGAAAAGTTGAATATTGAGTGAACAGTATGCATGCAGTATACTGAAACCCAAACAGAGGCTAAAGTGAATTGTGATATTATAAACCAGGAAGGATTGGCCCCTGATTCGAAATGAGGAAAGACACAGAAGCTCAGGATAAACATGGCCTTTTCTTTGGCCCGTATTCACATATCTCCACCTTCTACTCCTCCCCCTCCTTCATGGTAAGTGATAGGAGCTAGGCCAAAATCCCAGAGCATGCAGTCTGACGGGTGGATTAGCACCCCATGCTCTTCCGTTATTCTCACTGCTTGATTCTACTGTGGGTTTACACCAGAGGCAGGAGGCAAGGAGCTGGGGAGCTGATTTCATGGCAGCTTCTTTCGGATTATACAGGAAGCTGAAGAGGACTGCCAAAAGAAGTGGGGACACCTTTCACCCTTTCTGTCTTACCAACCCTGGTGTTTACACTCTCCATGTTTGCCTGCTTTAGCCCCTTAGTTTTGTCTGTGGGGTGATTTACTGTATCTCAGGTTGGATTTTCATGTCTGTACATTCCTCTCAAAATACGTTGTCTGTCCCGTTGTCTCACTGACTTTCAGTGTCTGACTTTTGGCTACCATGAATTCAGTCACAGAGGAATTTAACCTGCATTAATTTTCCCTGGAATATTGAACACCTGAATTTCTTTTAATCATGGGGATCATTATCATTTTGAATTTGATTGAAAAGGGGGGGGGGGGGGTTTCTAACAATGCTGAATTCAAATTACATCTTTCAACATAGAATATTAAATACATTTTTACAGTTCAGATCCTTCAATGCTGCAATGGTGAGACAGTTTAAAGCCTCATAGTTGAAGTGATCACACACAGTCTTACACACAATTGCCAACAGTTATTCACCCCTTCTATGCACCCTCTATGAATCAGAGGAGTCTTGCCTGAGACCTTGTAAGCTGAAAATCTTCCTTGGCAGTGCTGGATTTCACCTTTGGCTGACTTGTACATGTTTAACTCCCCACATGAGAGATTTTGGTTTGAAATATGATCTTCCACATTCACTGGGAGAAGAAAGAAGAGTAATTAGATGATTTTTTTTTTTTTTTTTTTTTTTTTTTTTTTTAGGGAAGGTTAAAACAAAATGCAATAATGTGAAAGACTAATATATTAAATGTATAGAGCATAAATACCTGAGGCCATGTTTATGGGCTTAATCCCTGGATGTTTTATATTCATTCTTGGAAAGGAAACCATTACCTTAAGTGGATAATTTAGCATAGCTAGTGGATCTAGGGCAAGGTTGTTAACATTATTGATGTTGACAAGAGACTTCAATTTCCGCTGTTCCTTAAAATGTGCCTTTTATAATTTATTTTTCTTCATCGCTCTAACAAGTGAGTAGGTGTCACTTCTTTACAAATGATCTTTAATTTCAAGAAAAACAATTTCAGGAAAAACTCAACTGTCTAGCATTTTTCTTTCGTTGTGCCAGTATATCAGTGCCTGGGGACATATTACAGGAACACTGTATGTGTTTACGTCTCAGTATGAATGTTGTGTCATTTGAGCTTAAGATGTAGCTGCACCAACGTCAAACTACAAACGAACCCTCATATTAAATTTAGTCCATTCATAGACATTTCTCTCTGTGGCCACTGAACTTTTTCATTGTCATTCCATCTCAGTACAATTAGGACTCACAAGAATAATAAATAAATACATATTTGTATCAATACCCTTATCATAAAGTTTACATTTTATTGTTTCTTTATTCAGTCTATTCTGTCATAGCATGATAACAACAAGAATTCTTGTTATTTTTTTCTTTTTTGATATTTTTTGTTCATTTATTTCCACTTTCACCATTTGTGTTACTTTTGATGTGCAGAGTTATGCACAGAGCTAACACACTGTGGTGTCTGGGACATTGAGATGTTCTGGTTGTCAACACAGGAGAAGTCCAATATGTCTTACTGTGCTGTCAGACAGAGCAACATAAGCAGATGTTTAATAGGTTTTTATTTAACATAATTTCAAACAGCAGTGGAGAGGAAATAAAAACTGCATGTGGGTTAAAATACTTTGGTTCACTTGTAAAAGACTTTGAAGAACACTGTAGTGTCTGATAACAGAATAACACTGGCTCATACAAACAGATTTGATTTGAGTTATGGCCAGCAGTTATCTGCATGTTTGCTCTTCTGGACTAAATGGCCAATTCCATACTGCTCTGTTCATTATAAACTTTAATAAGTATAAAATGTACATGCTCATGTTCATTTGCATAGTGAAATTTGACAACTCTAGCGACGTACTGTAAATGCTTGAAGTAAGCCTCAGATTTATAAATTGCTAAAAAATTGATTTGCACAGTAGAAAATAAAATGAGAAATGATTAATCAATGACAGAGTTCTAAACATTAAAATGTCTTACAATACTGCACCTGTATAAGGTCTCTTTTGTTCTTTGTCTTTTTTATCAAGTCTCTGTGGAGACAGAAAATTATTTTCTGTGCTGAAATGCATGCACCATGCAGCATTTCTCTGCATGGACTCTGAGTTTTGGTCTGAAAAGTGTCTCAGAAAAAAGCAAGGTAATTATAGTTCAATAAAACCATAATAATATGAAACTATTTAACTTTAAATTGGTAAAATATTTAATATTTAAATATTTAAAGAAAAACTAAGCTTTACAAAGATAACGAAAAACGCATTGAAACTTAATCCTGTGCTTACAAGTCTAACTAAAATAAAATAAAATTAGAGACAAAATGTCCTTATTTTATGTCTTTAAGAGCAGCATATTGACTTAAATATACACCCATGCCTGGAGAGTAACATTGCCTGATTTAACAGAAGACTTCACACAGTGGTAATTTCAGGTCTCGAGTTGTATACAAACATCAAAATTGAAAAAAATAAAAGGAACAGTTGACCAACACTTTTTTGGTCTCACCCTTGACAGGTATCCCATAAAGTGAAACTAACACTAAAATTAAACCAAAGCCAAAAAGTTTTGCAAAATAAAAAAAATAAAAAAATAAAAAATAAACTAACAAACAAAAACTTATCAACACCACACTGAAATTTGAAAAACTACATAAAAATGAAAAATTAAGAAAAATCCAAAACTATTATAACCTTGGCACAAAGCCACTGATGTGCCACTTGGCTAGCGGCAAAGTGCACCGGTATATGAGTGCATATTCTTCCATGGATGTAGAGCAAAAATTAGGCAAATAGCAAGATGCTAAATCTGTGGAACTCTGTTGCTTTTAGCATGCTAAGTGGATTCTCCGTGGCTCTAGCCCTATGTTAGCAAAACACCAAAACATAACAACATGCTGTCATGTACATGCTGTATACTGTATGACCATATGGTCTTCAAACTCCCTAGAACTTGATGCAAGTGTTGATTCATCCAAGCTGAAATTGTTTGACCTTGTTTAATATTCTCATCAGAAAAATTTAAAGGGCCTGAAACAGCTTTTCCTTGTTGATAAACACACATTTGAGTTTGGTTATGTTTTGTCATGATTTATTGCAGATTCTCAGTAAACATGCGACCTAATGACTGTGAAACATTACAAACACTGTCAGAATTGTGTAAGACCTAACTCTCAAACACTCATGAGCGCATGCACACACCCAAACACTCAAAATAAACTCACACTCTAGAGTATATTCACGCTCTAAGAAAAACACACCAGTACTTACAGGTATGTGTTCTTCCAATATACACACAGAACTACTGCTTGAGTCAAGGTCAATGATGCTTTGCTGACTGCAAAAAGCACAAGGAGACTCGAGAAAGAGAGGAATCAATATCTAGCACAATGCAGATAACACTGTGTTTATCATGTGCACATATTTCTAACAGGCCACTCCACATTGGCAAAGGAAAATTGACAAAAGCATTTGCATGTGTGTTGTTGGGGCATATCAGTACATCAATATTAGCCGTTAACATCACAGAGGATGACTGGGGTTATACAAGGTCATTGTCTGCCCTATAATGGAGCAGTCATTCGAGGGCCAACCTGCATACTGCCTGTATGAGGTTACAGATGACTGATAACAGTAGGGTAGAAAATGATCTGCTTTGGCCTTAGCATAGGTGTCAGGGTCAGTTTAATAGCAAGGTGCAATGCCACTACAACTTAGATGAGTTGAGGTCGAATCAATGCTGCCAGCAATTTCTTGATTCAAAGATTTACTGTTAAGCCTTGTAGTGACCCTGAAGGTCTTATTTAACCAAACATTTATGACGCCCATAACATGACCTCCACAACATATTTCTCACTCTGATGAAAGATGACAATGAATCCTCTTATTTTACATCTTTATAATTACACTATGCATCTCTTGCTGAAGTTTCAACCACTAACAATAATGCACACTTTAGGTCGCTAATTGTCTACTTGAATACTCATCACTTAGACTGCCTTTGAACTTTGATGATGTAATTATCTTTTATAAAGCTCCAATTAAATTTTAAAGATAATGTTTCATTGTTGTTACTGCCTCCTCAAGAGCAGGCCTTACCAGGCTTTGAACAGATTTCTTTTAGTTGTGTTGTCATGACATCAGAGTTAAAGAATGAATTATTCTTTGTTGTTAAAGTCATATACTCTGTATCTGATAGAAGAAGAGGGAATCAAAAAGTTGCATCATTTACTATTGATGTGTAACCTGTGGGACACAACCTTAAATCTATGCTTGTAAAAAAAAATGGATTTGTTAATTCAAGTAGGGACTATATCTTTTATCGCCATGATGAACCAACTGCACTTTATGGTCACACATTAAACATAGAAAACAAGAAAAAATATCAAAGTTGCATGTTGTTTTTATATTTACACTGCCTATGAAAAGTATCCCCCCCTTGGATGTTACCCCTTTTATTGATTTTATAAAGCAGCATGGTCAATATAATTAAGATCTTTTTTGATGAGAAAAAAAAAATTACAAAAAAATATTTTTTTATGTCAGAGTTAAAACAGATTTCTACAAAGATATGTCAAATAAACAATAACATGTAATGTAAAACAAATGAGGTCCTGGCTTTTGGTGCTAGTAGTCTCACAATTGGCTAAAAGGGAATAACCTGAGTACAGTGAATGTAGCTCATGTGATTGTAGTATCAAGATACCTGTGTCTAGAAGGTCCAGTCACTGGTTAACTGGTATTCTTGACTATCATTACACCATGAAGACAAAAGAACACTCCAAGAAACTCAGAGGAAAGTTTATTAGAAGCTTAAGTCTGGGATGGACACACAAAAATTACAATTCTAAATGGAGGGAATATAGCCCATGTATAAATCTGCTTAGATTGAGTCATCATATTTGGACAGTCACACTGTCATACATTGCTGCACCAAACTTTGTGTTTTTCTCTGATTTTCTCTTGTGTTTTTCCTGATCTCTTCAGAATGAATTTACAGAGAAATTTCAGCAAAATTCCTAGTATTTCCCTATAGGCATCTGTGATGTGTTAAATTGTTTGTGGGTGTGTGTGTGGGTGTGTGTGTGTGGGTGGGTGTGTGTGTGTGTGTGTGTGTGTGTCTAGGAGGGCTGAGGTAAGAGGCTCCTGTGCTGTAGAGGGAGACGAACGGCATTAGTCAGATTTGACCAACAAAGAGGCTGTGAGCACACAGCCAGGGGATTAGACCAACACCACAGACTTTCATTAGCCTACAGAGAGGAAGAGGGAAAGAAAGAGCAACAAATAGGTGGAAGGAGAGAGACACTGGGTTATGGACAGGAGAGGACATCCATTAGACAGGTTTGAGGGGAAATAGTGGAAAAAAAGGAGGCTGAGATGTAGGAGACAGAAAAATGAAACACTGAAAACACTGCACCACTGGATTAGTTCAATACCAGGGGGCATTCAATACATAATTTGGGATATGGATGGATGAAGAGGAAAAATAAGCAAGTCAGAGGGAGAAGTGGGAAATGAAATAAATATGCATGCATTAGAGAATGATGTGGTGGATGGAAAGAACGCTAAAGAGTGGTAAAGAGATTAGGTTAAAAAAGAAAGTGCCAGACAGAACACTTAAATAGCAAAAGACAAAAAAGTGTGAAAGGCGAGTTGGATGAGAGAGAGTGAGAGACCGAGTGAGAGAGAGAGAGAGAGAGGTGACATCAAACTGAAAGAATTAGGCTTGAATCAGTAAGAAACAGAAAGGGTGGAATAAAAGCACAAGCAAGAAGTTGAAGGAGTTGGTGGGGGGATGCACTGATGTAGAACAACAAGTAGCAAGGATTAACCCCTCCACTGCACCCACAACACACACCACACACCCAAACACACTCAGGGCCTGGGAAGAAGGCCACTGTGCCAAACTAATTAGCTACTAACTCAACTACAGCTCACAAAGATGAACAGGAGCATTTAGATAGGGGACCCAGGCCAAGTCTCTGAGGTATGTGCTTTTGTGTGTGTGTCTGTATGGCAGTGATTGTGTGTTGGGTTAAGTGTGTGTGTGAGGTTTATTGTTTGTGTGTCTGTACTTCTGTAAGACCATAACACACTAAAAATTTTTCTTTCAGAGAGACAATCTACTCTGGACAATTACTTTTATAGTTTTTTCTTCTTTCTTTTCCAAAAGTCATTCTAATTTGCATATTCCCCTGCCCTTTTTCTCAAAGCTGATTGAAACCCTCATTACATGCTTATATTACTGTTTTCAGCCTAATTGTTAACAGCTGCAGCTTTCTCATGAAATACTTGATCATATTATTTTTGTTGTTTTTGTCTAATCAGTCAAGTGTTTAGTTTGTAATGGTCAGTCAGATCTTTCCACAGTCCATATAAAGAAATATGATTCAATTTGTTTTTGCATTCCTTCCTAGAGGGCTGATCAGACTGCTTACCCAGCTAAGAAATACAACAGTAGGTACATTCAAGCCAGTTCAAGTTTCTCCTGCTTGCCCATACTTTGGTTGTTTGTTCTTTTCCATCAATACAAGATTCTCTAGTACCTTTACTTAAACTGAACTGGTCTGTGGACACTAGCTATCCCAGAACCTCTAACTGGACCCAACCGTGCCTTCTGCCTTCCACTGGCTTAGTCAAGGGACTTCAACAGCTCTAGGGAACCAGTGTATTTGCCAGCCTGTTTGCCAGAGTGACAGTCATCCACTAACATATCCCAATATATGCAGCTTTTGAAGGAAAGAAATGTGTTGATGTAATGAAGAATTATAACTTTTTAATTAAAACTACTTCAAGAGGGAGTATTATACTTTTCCGGTTTTTAAAACATAAATATAAAGTCACAATGTTGGGTGCCCATACTCCACGTATGCAAATTTTCAACGGCAAGATAAACGTATGCAGCAGTAATCTTGGAATTAGTGTGTGAACTAAAGAAAACGGTTCCTTGAAAATCTCTCTGAGATTCTCCCGAGACGAGAATTCAATGTGGCAAACTGATGAGGTCATTGCAATCTCCTGGATTCTCCTGACTGGTTCGTGGTTCATCCTTGCTGCCGGCAAAGCGGAACAGACCACCCCCACAAGGCCTTTTAGCCATTTAGCATTTAGCAACACAGTAATTAAACACTTACCAAACAGATACGTCCTGCTCTATCCTTCGCTGCTGCTGGTTTTCTTCCCCCCTCTCTCAAAACTATCAGGGTCTAACACGTACGGACGTATATCAAAATTCGCCATATCTTACTCAGTTGGACTGGTTCATTCAAAGTTTTCAACTACTGGCATAACAATATAAGCCACATTCGAGGAGGCAGGCACAAAACCACTGAGTCCTGCCACCGACCAGCCTCTGGAAAATACCAATCGGAGGAAAGTAGGTCCATGGTGCAGGGGTTGTTAAAGAGACAGCAGCGAAAACGAAGCATTTCAGACGTAGGTTAAAATAAGGGTTTCTCAGGACGCCAGTGTGAGAAAGATGAGGAGTTTTTTGAGCTGAAAATTGTTTAATGCTACTGCATGGGTGTCAGAGAGATGGTGTAAATCCTTGAAAAAAGGCATAATACCCCCACTTTAAGGTACAAAAGGTAGTTGCATTTTTAATCATTTTATTCTGTCTTTAAGTGCAGTTGTGCAACTGTTCATATTTACAGTCAACTTAAGTTTAGTCTTTTACATGATCAATAGAATAGGCTCAGCTAACAGAGCCAGCTCTTTAGATTCCCAGATGCCTCTCCATTTGGTACTATTTTGACTTATGAGCTAAATTTAACAACATTTTGACTTATGATCGAGAAGTGTGCATGTATTTTAGCAAAATTTAGCTTACATATATATATATATATATATATATATATATATATATATATTATTAATGTTAATCTAATACAATTATTTTTAAAATGTCCTGTCTTCCCAAAAACATCTTGTGGGGTTAATTAAACCTGCTCGCTTGCTGGGCCATCAAACATTAGTGCTGTGCGCCTGTGGCCTAGAAGTTTGGGGAAACAAATATCCCTTGAGTCTGTGTATTAAATATCACATTTTGATGAAGAAAAGGAAACCAGCTCTTAAGCAGGAGTCAGCTCTCAAATTGGAGCCAGCTTCCACCTTCACAATAGGCTTGATTCATACTACACATAGCATAATCTAGTCCTTTTCCTCATTTTCTGTTAATTTAAGGAGACGATTATTAAGGTGGTCTGACAAAGCTGCATATCGTTAGCCTCATAGCATAATTGTCTAAGTCATATTTTAAGCTTTTCAGAAAAATAAGGCACATAATAAGGCAGCAATTAGGAAAGTATAGTAAGGCAGATATCCCAGTTTGGCCAAAAAGGCAGTTATGCTATGAGGCTAACGATATGTGCCCTGTTATTATCTTTATGTTCAACATGTATTCCCTTTTACGGACTGTACTACTTTTTCTCTGGCATTAGAGATGGATCCAAGCTCCAGGTAACCTTTGATCTTCTTTGTGTGTCATTACTACCCTTGGTGTGAAATAAACACTTCAAGAAATAGCATCACAGCAGGATGAATGTTTTTTTAAACGTAGTTTCACTTTCATAGAAATGTATTCATTAACAGATGGTGATGAGGTAGACTCCAAGCAGCCAAAAAGTTTGTGACAATGATGTGCACCACTGAAGTAACAGCATCTCTGTTTTTTCTCATGCACTGCTGTAATGGTGAGTAATTAAGTAGATCTCAAAGGTTTTTAGCTGGTCAAAATGAATTTGAAAAGTGCATGGGAAACTTACCCAATGTCAAAATAAACTAGAATGGCCATCTGAGGCGGCAGACCCACGCCTAAGCAGCACCACCGAGGAACTCTCACACACCCATTGATTACTACGGTGTTCAAAATTTCGAAGATCCGACTTTCCATTCTCGAGTTATCTTGTACACATACAAACAAAGAAAAAACAAACAGATACGGAACCCCTTACATAACACCCTGCTGATTTCATCGGTGTGGGTAACTAAATCTGACTCGAAACAAATAATGCAAAAAGTGATGAAGCACAGTGGGATGAATTAAAGACATCTCTTGAACATTCATATCATGTATGAAAATATTGGATAGTCTTGGTTGGTTTCACATTTGCCATGTACAGTCAGAGCTGACATTGTAATCCAGTAAGTTGACTAACCTTGTCAGAAGTCATCTGATCCAGAGTAAAACTCTGACCATCAGCCATTCATGTTTTGCCAAGATAATGCTGCACTGACAGCCAGACATCAGCAGCATCAGAGCAGATGTTGCCTTTTTGTGGTGTGCCATTTGAGAAAATTGCTCCCATTCGTCATTGTTTATTGGGTTTTAATTATTTTTTGTGTAACTAATAGGTGACTCAATCTTTATCCTGGAAAGTAAGCATGCAGGGAACATTACAGTGCAATCCCTGAAGCTCAGTTGGCTGCAAAATTCTGTTTTTCCCTTCAAGAAATTGTTAACATAGTAACATTTTGTGACATAATTCACTGTGGTTCATTTGCAAACTTTTATGAAGAGATACAGTTTTTAAAAAATGTTTAAATGCAAATGTAACAACCAAAAGCAAAGAAAAACACTATACTACAAAAAATATATGAGAGTAGAAAGTATAACAATGGAACTAATAACTTTGGGTGTTTTCACTATCATAAAAACTCCAAGCAGTTTTTTTTCTGACTTGTTTTGTTTTTCATCTTTTATTGCTGGGATGAAGTTTGAAGTTTTATGACACACCTTTCATCTTCTGTGCATGTTCTGCTCTGTTAATGTAGCACTACACTACTGTTCAGCTGATGCTTCAATTGCACAGCCAGATGTTGTCTTTGTCATAATGTGTTTTTAATCACCATTCTTGAAGTCAGATGCCAGCAGGCAGCTTCCAATCCGATTTGCATCACTTGTTTCCCCTCATCTCTCCTTAACAGCTGAGAGGGCTGCAGGCATCAATCACTCTTAACTAGCCATGCTGTCAAGCATTCCATACACCAGCCTCTAGGACCCCACAGACATTAATATGCAACAGGGCCAAGCAGGAATTCACATTTTTAGGATCTGCTGCCGAGGTTTCCTAAACAAACCAGCATTGCAAAGTGGACATTTACTTGCAATGGCTCTCATTTATCTTTCAACAAGATCCATATGTGCTTAATGAAATGTGTGTATTCAGTCAGTTACCATGTACAAATGAGCAGGCATTGATAACTGTGGTGGCTGAAAAACAAATAAAACTTAAATATCACACTCCTACATATTAACATTCAGCTAGCTTCACCCTCGATTTTACCACATGAAGGATGTAATACAGCAAAAATGAATGATTCCGTTCCAATGTAAATCCCTAAGTCAAAGAAGTATAAGAAATTAAATTCTGTTGTTTTTCAGCCAGAAAGGGTTAAAGGTAATAAACAAACACCACATCTGGAAGGAAATTACTGCTGCTGTCAACAGCATTGTTTTGGACAACAGAACTTAAGTAGTCAATCAAATAATAAAATGATTGACAGAATGTTGTATAATGTTTTTACTCATTCGAATAGCATTCCTGCTAAAAATAAGAATTCAACACCTAGGAGCACTGGACAAGGTCCTGTCCTGTCTCTATCTTAACACCCCACAGCCATGTGTCTGTTATTTAAATATCCAGACATACCAGTTGTTTATGATCCAGTATAATCTAATGTTTTGTGTTTTTAAATGGTCAGCTGCTGCTCACATAGTCCAGGTTTACACAATTTTTTAATGAATCCTTAGGTCAGTCACAGCCATTTTTAAATATTTTACATTTTCAGAAGTTAAAATTAAGATTCTATATCTAGTCAAACACTTCCATATTTACTGTACTAAATAGCAAGTTTACACTGACTGGAAAATGTAGATACAGGCGCTGAGACCTGGGGTAGGATTTGAGTGTATCTTCTGCTCATGTCTGGATTGATAATTAAGTGCATGGAAATGACTGTACACCCAATTTTATGTTGTACACACGTTTGATAAAAGAGGGGTACTATGTCAAAGAAAGACATGTGTTTTGTGCTAAGATATTCACACGAAACATTTTTTTATTTCGGAATAATAATTCCATATATATTTATGGCACAAATATAGTGTATCTGGAACACAATATATGTTGCCTCTGGCTCAAGCAAGTTTGATATCCCATGACAAGAGAAAATTCTGAACTTACATTCAGTATTTATATCATCTAAATTGAAGCATGAAGACAAGGTTAACCCCTTAAAGCCCGAAAACCCAAATCATAGCCAGAAAATTCTCATTTTTTGGAACTGAAATGTTTATTTCACTTTCTACTGAAATCCCCCCAAAAATCCAAATTTCCATAAAATTTAACATATATATTATTTGCATCTAATTTGATTACATAAGGTGTTTTTGGTAACTGATAATCCACTTGAGGGTATTTTTTATCATTTATCAGATTGTATTCAGAATTTTTTTTTATTCATTTATTGATCATATCATTTAGATAGAAGTATCATAAAAGTATGTATCAAAGATGATACAACAGGGTTTAAGGGGGTAATGTGTTAGGACCAGTCTTTTGTCCCACAAGGGGTTGTGTGTTGCTATGTTGGGTTGTCATATTAGTTGATTCATACAATTGAAATGTATAAATTTATACATATTGTCAGTTCACATACACATACTCTAAGTGTCTTCATTTTTGAGTTAAACATTGGGGGGATCTTTTCTCAAAGGTGCCATTTAGTGTATTTTTACACTCTATAATGCATTTTGATGTCTAAGAGTCTATTATAGCAGACAATTGCTCTTTTTTCTTTTTCTTTTCATCTTTCAAATGAGAATGCAGCACTTCAAAGAGATGCTACGCTTCCTCAGTCACCTAGCGCTTACCTCTTCAGATGGACAGAAGGAGGACTGGGTCCATGAAGAAATACAGTTGTATAAAGGTTACACAAAAACCACTGGACAGCAACTTAAACCCTTAATCAAAGTGTGTTGCCTTTAGAAGAGATGATGCCTTCTTTGATACACACAGAGCACATATCACATAACTATATTCCATCTATATAACGTTTGCCAAAAAAAAAAAAAAAAAAAAAAAAACAGGATACCAGACAGAAGCTAATCTTGCTTGAAGTTCACATCCTTAAGCTGACGCTTGTTAGGTAGACCTTCTCCCAACTGTCCTTGTTAAAAAGCCTGTTCACCCTCTCTGGTCTCCCTGATAGCTGACATCATTCACTTACTCTGGTGTTGTTACTTCATCTTTTAAATCAACTACAATAACTCGAGAAACCTGGCTCAGAACCCACTAGTTTAAAAACTTCCTATTTCCTTTTTTCTACAAAATTCTTGAAAAACAGTTGCATCTCAGCTCCACACTCACTTGTCCAGGAATAAACAGATTTTTTCAAAACAGCCTTGGTTAAAATCAGCAGTGATCTCCTCATGGCAGCTAACTCTGGACTGTTAACAATCCTCATCCTTCTTGATCTGAGTGTAGCCCTTGACACCATTTCCCAACACATCCTACTTGACTGGGCTCCTTTGAATCACAAATACACCCCTGCACTGGTTTAAATCATACCTCTGGTTGCACTCAGTTCATACAACTCAAATCCTTTAAACCCCTCCCCTTTCCAGTCTTTACCGGTGTTCCCAGGGTTCTGTTCTGGGTCCCTACCATTTATCATCTATCTACCTACTAACATCTTTCATAAAATCCAAATCAAGTTCCACCGCTATGCAGATGACATCTAACTCTACCTCTTCACCAAACCCAACTCCACCCCCCACCCTCCTTCCTCTGTGAATGTTTACAGGAATTCAAATCCTGGTTTTTGCACAACTCCCTTAAACTCAGCAGTCATTAAAGTGAAGTTCTTAATGGCACTAAATCCACTTCAGCAACCTAACAACTGGTCATTTCTCAGTTTCTCCTTCCCTGCAGGTCAAGAGTCTGGGTGTCATACTCAACAGCACAATAATAATAGAAGTTCAATAATGTTACCGGGTCTGTATACTGCAGTCTACGACACACTAATTGCATACGTCCATCCCTCATTCCCAACTCTCCCACTATTTTAGTTCACGCTCTTGCCACTTCTACTGCAACTCCCTTTTCTTTGGCTCCTCAGAAATCCTTCACAAACTTCAATAAGTCCAAAATCCTGTCACCCTTATCATCTCTAGAACACCATCCAGTAAGCACATTTCTCCTGTTCTTCAGCAGCTCCACTGACTCCTGGTCAATTATCACATTGACTTTAAGATTCTGCTCCTCACCTTCAACGGCCTTTCAAAACCTCGCCCCTCCCTACCTTTCTGACCTCCTACACATTAGCCAATGCCTCCTTCCTCTATGCACCTTGCTGTCCCACCTGCTCTCTAGACCATCATGGGATCTAGAGCCTTTAGCGGCTCTGCTCCCTATCTCTAGAACTCACTCCCATCAGATACCCTTAAATACTCATCATTTTCAAATGCTGTCGCAGGACCTGTCTTTCCAAACTGGCATATTTGGTCTAACTGATTTCTTTAATTTTTTTTCAGCCTATACACTCTTCTATTCATTGTTTCAATTAATTCATAACAAATATATTTTTGTCTACTTATTTATATGTCCTGTTTTTATCTTTGCCTTTAAAGGTTACCTTTAGGGCTTTAAAAGATGCCTTTAAATGGAATACATTTTTATTACTCTGAACACTGACAAAAATGCAAACCTGCATGTTATTGTTTATCTTTGACAAGGCTCATGTTTTGTTACATTCAAAAAGAAATACTTCTGTCTATTGAAGATCATCATTTAAGAATTTAAAAATGTACTTTTTTTTTCATTTTTCAAGTCTACGTGTACAAACTGTAGTGAGACACACATTTTTTTATTCAAAAGAACACTGATTTGTCTGATGTTTCTTTTTCCTCATTTTCTTATTAAGAACTTTCTATTTCTCTTTCTCCTACTGAGTTACTCCTTCTCGTTCTTGTTTCTCTTTATTTGAAACAGGTGTTATGCTGATGTACTGCAACAACGTCATGAAAAAGGTTAAAGAACAAGGCTCTATAGTTACCCTCAAACCAGAGTTACTCTTTTTTACATTTACCCCCTTGCATCTGCCCTCCTTTCTTCTCTTTTTGGTCTTTTGCTTCTGTAATTTTTGCGCTTGTCTCCCTTCTCTCCCTCCTGTGCTCCCCTCCTCTCTTCGCTGGCCTCTTCAAAGGTAAGAGGCCGTCAGCAGGACTTCAGTAGGAGAACCTCACCACCACGATCAGACATGTCAGCACCTCCATCACACACACACGTGTCAGCACTTCAACGATGCACACACATGAACACACATGTGCATGTCAGCACCTTTAACACAGACACATGCACACACAAACTGGTTCACATGTCATTAGAGAAGTCCACATGGCTCATATAAAAGCCTGTCCAGCAGGAAGGGAGTGGGGCACAGAGGAAATGGAGGGGAAGGAGGGAGAGTGAGGAAAGTGTCAGAGCAAAGAAGAGAAAACAAGTAAGGAAGATGGTGAAGGAGGGAGGTGAGGTGGGAATTGGGGAAGCAGTGAGTTGGGGGGAGGAGGTAGAGAAGGTAGGAAGATGAAGAGGGATGTACAAAGAAGAGTTCTGAGCATTGCTAGTCACATGGGAATCACAGCGGCCATCACTGAAGGTGCTCTGTGTGTATGAGTATGTGTGTTCACTAAATCACTTCCTCCTGTGCAGCTCTGGGCCTGTTTTTACTGGCACAGCTCCAACACCTTTCACATACAAACTACCTGTCATTGCTCAGTACTGGTTTCTTTCCCTCCATCTGACTCTCATACATGTTCTGTCTCCTCCACCACGACTTCCTCATCTCCTCAGTACTTACATTTGCTCATTTCTCTCCTTTTTTCCATCAATGTTCTTTAAAAAAAAAAAAAAAAATCTAGTGAGCTTTCCCTCCGTGTTTACAGCTTGTCCTTGTGATTGTTTGAATCTCACTCCATTTATTTTTGAAAGTTTTGGACCTGTCTTTGATTTCTTCAGGTTACTCTGTTTCTCACCAGTAGAAAAAAAAAGGCAGGGGGGTGTAAAATGGAGAGAAGCAAAAAGAAGGTTGAAAATGGATGATTTTGGCCGATAGAGTTAGATAAAGAAATATGGTTCCAGAGACACAGACAGGAGTGGGAGAAAACATGGTTACCAGATTTAAACCAGCAGAGAGAGAGAGAAGTAGCAGAGATGGTCTGGAGAGAGCCATGATACGGAGAAAGAGGGGGTGGTAGATCACAGGGAGACAAAAACTACATGCAGGAGACTGGAGTGCAGATCCCACACAGTGCAGAGAAAGCGAGGAGTTGAGATTAAAAAAAGTCAGACACTGTGTGAGATAGAGCAAGAGAGAAATGGGAAGAGTGGATGAGAGGGAGAAGAGTCTATACTCGGATCAATGGACGGCCTGTCCTCCGCAGTGTCTGCATTTC
Organism: Cheilinus undulatus; assembly: GCF_018320785.1. Classification (NCBI taxonomy): domain Eukaryota; kingdom Metazoa; phylum Chordata; class Actinopteri; order Labriformes; family Labridae; genus Cheilinus; species Cheilinus undulatus. The sequence continues at coordinate 28,503,264 of NC_054881.1, read as the reverse complement.
CTCTGGCTCACTTACACAATAAGGCCCTCTCACTACATCGAGGAGAGTGTTTATATGTGTGCATGTCTGCATGTGTGTGAGGGAGAGAATGCCACTCAGAGAAGGACCCTGTGCACTGTGCTAGTTCCTAAATATTAGAGGTCAATGGTCAGACTTCCAGTTGAAACTGCCTCCTGCCAGTCCCAATGGTAAGGCATCTCTTTCAGTCTGAATGTCTATATTTCATCTGCTAAAACTGGACATGAAAGTATTTGCCCATATGTTTGCCCTTCAATACAGATAAAGTACTGTGATCGTAATCATTTCACCATCTGCTTTGTGAGTTCCAGCTCCCACAGGACACTTGATGGAAAAAACTCCTTTAAAAAATATAACCAAATGGTCACTCAATAGGCTGATCTGAATAATATTTCAATTTTAACAATTTTTTTTAGAAGCTAAGTAATTTAAAATAAATGTGAAATATTCCTATAAAAATGACAAGGTTTAGCTCAGTTGGTAGGATAGTACCTATGTACCAAAGGCTCTCAGGCCCTGGTTTTTGGATTAATTTATAGTCTGGGCAATGTCTGTTGCATGTCTTGCCCCATTCTCTTTTCCATATTTCCTGCCTCTCTTAAGCTGTCCTATCAAATAAGGGCAAAAAGCCCAAAAAATGATCAACAAAAATGTTTTATGAGCACAGGGCTTCTTTGTATTGCTTCTTAGTTTCATTTAGTTGCAAATATAAAGTCACTGAATCTAAAATAATGTCAATAAAGGGCAAATAGATACAGTGCTTAAATGGATGATGGAGGCACAGATGGAGGTTGGGGCTTCTACTTTTGTGGATGTTTGATGTAAGTACAATTGGAAGTGCATATTCATAGCAAATTTGGATGACTTAATGAGCAGCTGATATCTCTGCACATTCTGACAAACTTGAAAAGAAGATGGAGTGGTATGAATGCATTATTCCTCAGAAAATGGCAGAGTCAGCAAAAAAAAAAAAAAAAAAGAACTGATCCAACCTCAATAACAATAAATTAGTTTCCATCATGCTCCTCTCACCAGAATTAGATTAGTTTTTGATGTTAATGGTCATTGCCTAACTTCTGTTTTTTTGTGATGGCTTAAAAATAACTACAGACAGAAGAAGTCAAAGTGAATGAAATTTCTGTAACTGCATCGTGTATGTATCTGCGTTTTTAGTGTATGGGATTGAGATGCGTACCAGTCATGTTTGCAATGAGCACAAATAGCTTACTAAGGGATTGCATTTTTAACATGTTTAGGCATCAGAATTAGTCAAACAAATGATTAATATTCTAATATGTTGTTCTTAAATGACAGTTTTTGTGCTCAAACTGAAACACAGCTGCCTGCTACTAGCTGGGGGAGTAGCCCTGGCAAATGGACTTTATCTCTTTGCTCTTCTACCAGATTGATAAGTGATGAGAAATCAGTGTCAGTGCAATCACTCCAATTTGGAAACACGGTGGCTGTGTACAAAACACTCCCTAGTCACTATATATACTGCACTATAAAGTGAATACGCCATTTTGTAAGTGGTGTCCGAATTCTGGGTGAGCATTGTTATTCACTATATAGTGCACTCACTCTATCCCGCAATGCATTGTGAAAAGTAGTGAACAACCGATGGTCACTAGCCCAGCAATATTTACCATCATGCATCGTAGTTGCTGCTCTCAGACATGATGGATGAACAAGGAGCACAGGAAGCTAAAAACTTTTTTATGCTTTTTTTTCTGTTGTTCTTTTATTCAAATAGGTTTACGTCATTATTAACCTTGCAAAGCAGACGGACACGCCCCTTTCCTTGTTTCTCACTGGCGAATCCATCTTGTTAAGCACCCATCTGAAACGTTTGGGCCGGTTTAGAAAGTGACAGGACCAATCAGTGATGTGGGACAGCACTTTCAGATGTGGCAGAGTCGTGACGTAAACAAGCAGCAGCAAGAGCTGGTGCAGTTACGGAGGAAGAGCTCAGCGTGGATGCTGCTAAACCACCAGTTTTATCAGAACTTGACGACATTTCTTCATTAAATGAAGAACAAAGAACAGCAGTGAATTGTTTTCTTTTCAAAAATGACAAAAGTCGAGTACTTACATGTCTATAGTCACCATGTTTCACGTTATTCCTTAGCAGCTGCGCACGCGCAGCTCGATAACTGCTATGTCATGTGTTTTGTTGCTCTTATTGGCCCGTAGAGATGTGATAGAACGTTCATCCAATCACACTCCAAGTTTTTTTCAAAGCCTCTGCCTTTTCTTAAACGTTTCCTGTTGTAGCGTGTCAGGTTACATCAGTATCAGTTTTCAGTAAAATTCTACAGTTAATTTCGATCCTCAGCCATTGCCATGGAAATCCACAAACAGTTGTTGCTAAATGTTTTAACTGTGAGATGGCGATGACATCATTTCCCGTGGCTGAAGTAGTGTCCGAAATTATTTTTGTATTTTGCAGTTAAGTCCACTGTATAGTCCACTATATAGTCCACTATATGCTGCTCACTATTGAGTGGATAGGGAGTAGGAAATGAGTGTGTGGTTTTGGGCACAGCCAGTGACTGAAAAAGCACTGTTGGATTTCTTTCGATTTCTTAGCTTATCTTTTTTCTATTTTAGGAAAATAAAGAACAATTTGGCGAAATGTACAAAATATCTACAGTATCACATGATAATCTGTGATGTCAAATTTCCAAATAAACTCTCCCACTATGAAATAAATTTGTCACAATTTTATGTTGTTTATCTTCCAACACAAATGATTATTTAAACATACTGGTCTGCCTTATAAGAGCTGCTGATGTAACGATGACACATACAGTAAGTGTTAGGTTTGGGCGGTATCCAATTTTTAAAACTGTCATACCCTCCCCAAATTTTACCGGGGTGTACCGTATTACTGTACCTAATAGCGTAATGATTTTGAGTAAGCCAATAATTTATGGATGAAAATGGTATTTGCTTCACAATAGAGTATAGTTTGCACTAAAAGCACTCTTTCAAAAGATTTTACTTTCATTAAAGGCTCAAAATGTTCATACATAATCATCCTCCCTCTTCATGAGCACATGTGTGTGTTTACTCATGCACATGTAAACTGACACGAACAACACAACATTTCATGAAATACTAACACTATAGTTAGGGCTCAGACCTGGACCAGCCCTTAGTTAGTTATGCTGCTATAGGCTTAAAACTTTCCTATTGGCTAAAGCTTATTGTTATGTCTGGCTCAGTCTGAGTTTTTAGCCTAGAGCCTAGAGTAGCATAACTAACTAAGGGCAGGTCCAGGTCTGAGCCAGCTCTAACTATAGTACTATAATATTTTACAAAATATTATGACATTTGTATCAGTTCACATGTGCATGAGTAAACACACAGGGACACGTACAAGCCCAGGAGGAGTGTGGATGTTAATGTATGAACATTTTGAGCCTTAAATTAAAGAAAAAACTATTGAAAGAGTGGTTTTAATGCAGACTACACACTATTGTGAAGCAGTTAGTATGCTCATCCATAAATTATTGACTCACTCTTTAATGTCATAAAATTATTATACAATTAGGAGGAAAATATTTTGCTTGCTTCATAATGTCATGATGGATGCAAAATGTAGAAGCATTTTGTCGTTATTGACCAGTTATTACAATTTTATTACATTTCTTTTTTGTTACATTATGCTTGGTTGTTACATTATCAGCTCTCCATGCTTCAGCCAAGCCCTTAGCCATTGTACAGCTATTGGTTTCAGTGTATTTTTGGAGACAAGTGATTTTCACAGTGACAGACAGCAAACTGCATCCAGGTTGCAAGGGCACGATAACGCAAGGCACTGTGGTACTCTAGACCTGTACAAGGGTATCAGCCTCGCAAGGGTGTGTGTGTGAGAGAGACAGAGGGATAGGGTGAGACATTAGGTGACGAGGCATGCACATGTGTGTCCTCTGGCAGACATGATGCATTAGTGTAACCTGATCCTTCTCCTCCCCTGTGAGTCCTAACCTTCAGACAGAGGCAGGCAGGTTCCAGTGGTGTATCGTGTTATAAATGATACTGTTGATCTTCATCACTGAATTTGTCCAATTTAGATTACCTTGTCTGTTGCAGTGATATTACAAGTATCTACTGAGCATCATGCAGGTGAGTGCTGTTTGTGGGTTTCTAAGAAAGCACAAAACCTACTGATTTGTTTGTTTTGTTTTTATTTTTTTCATTTGTGTTTGATATTTAAGTCCCTATGTGCTCCCATTGTTTTCATTTATTTGCTTATCTTTCACTAAATCTTTCTAGTTGAATATATTGTATCAGAATGTCATAAAAGTAATTCCTAATCCCCTCATTTTTTGCTGAAACAAAGTCCCCCATGTTATGTGCCATCAACATCCCATTCTTTATTCATCTAAAACCTCATGATTTTTGTGATTTGGGGTCTAAATCCTATTAAAGTGCAACTACCTCCATCTGCAGTCACATCATTTGCACCACATGTTTTAAGGTTTGCTCTCATGCATCTCATTCACAAAAAGCACATTCAGAAAACATAAACCCATTGGATTTTGACTTCTCCTTTACTTTATTGACTTTGACTAAGGTGACCCACTGATGAGAATCAGATAATTATCCAGTAAAATTCTTCATTGAAGCTTAGAATCCTTCTTTTCCTGTCTGGCTACAATCAGATAACCCATTAAAGGGAAAAGAAGTTTCATTATATGCCCTGGCTTCATTGTGAAAAACTATTATGCCTCAGAGTCATTTCTTTCATTTAGAAACCTGGGTAATTATTGGCCTAAGTATAACGAAACTCACAATTGAAATTATTAATCTTGAATACATTTAAAAATAATAGGGTTTAATTCCCCATCTTATTCCCTCACATTAAATACTACTATTCCCAGAGCCCATTAAGAAACTTAATCATCAGGGGCTGAAATGCACTGCAGAAAGATAATTACAGTTGATGATATTCATAGATAAGTCAAAGATGAACAGATGATTTTTTTTCTCCTTTTTTAACTGTCTTTTCTGTAGCTATTTGGCTTACTGCTCTGTGCCTCAGTTAACGTTTCAAAGTGTTTGGAAGCCAACAACAAGAAAACAAAGTATCAGAGGAAGAAAGGGCTCAAGATAAAAAGAAATGAATCTAGAATTTCAAAAATATAAAAGGGTTTAAAAATAGACTTGTGGGAGGCAGGACAGTGAGTCATTTACGAACATATGCAAGGTAAGGTCATCAGGGCTTCAATATTCATTACTGGTGTCTAGGCGAGTCTTTAAGATCTTATAGGATACAGTTTTAGTTCTCTCCTTATTTGATGTTTATGTTTGCTGAGTTACATATCAGAATAAAATTCATAAAGGGTCTTTATTTTTGTTGTTTGGAGAAGGAGTTGCTCTTGCATGGAACTTATGCTGTGGGGGTTTTAGGGTTAAAATCCCACTGGAGTCCCCCCAGTTGTAGTAGTGCATGGACCTATGGCAATTTGTGGAAGACTGGGAATAAAAAGCAAATGCATTCTGACATTTAAATTCAAGGCATGTATCCTGCTAAATGCATAATGAGACTTTACCAAGACAAACAACATTTTGATGGACACTGGTTATGTAAGGGAGGAGATGTAGGATTTTTCTTGTAGCACAGTTTCTCTATGACGTGAAGCTTCACTGTTTCAAGTCGTCATACACATAAAACAGTAAGCCCCTTACTATGTCAAAAACATTTGGAGAATGTAAGGTGTCTAACATATTATGACATGTAATCATCCTTCCGTGCACCTCTCTTTTCAGCTTGCTCTTGCTCTTTTCTTCATCTCATCTTTATATTCTCTCACTCCTGATTCTTATTCTGATTTCACTTCCCTGTTACATTTTTATTGTCAATCATCTCATCATCCATCTTTTTATATTTGCCCCTTCCTTCCTCTTAACTCTTTTACCTCTTTCTCTCTCTCTTTCTCCAGTGCCTTCTTCTCCCTCTCCCCTCTTTGCAGGGTGTCCTGTTCCCACTCTGGGAGTAGCAGACCTCCTGACGACTTAGTATTGATCCTTATATTTCTCCATCTTGCTATCTCTCTTTCCCTTGCTCTCTCTCCTTCTGTCTTGCACACACAGATGCTCACATACATGCACTAGGGTGACAAGATAAAAGGGTTTGTATGCCCCAAGGCAACACTTGCAAAACATGAGACCACAGGCTCTCAGGCTGCAGTATATGTATCAAAAACAAAAACTTAACAAACTAAAGGTTGTGAACACACTCCCATATCTCTGACAAGAACTGTCCAACAATTTCTGTTAGATTTATTTACAACAAGTTTATTTTTATCTCTAAGAAAAGCTCTGTATGAAATATCATGAATCCTGGAGAATTATTGCGGTTAAAACATTCTTCAGCTGTTGCTTTAGAAAGCTTAAGGCAACCAGCACACTATAGTCTTTGTGAAGTAAATTTCCGGATAATAATGCTATTTATAATCCTTGCCTTCGGGGGAACACTTTGACTGGAAGAAGTCCCATATTTTCTCTGAAAGATTGTTCACACAATCCTGTCTGGGGTTGAGTTAAGGGGACGGTCTGTAATAGGTATGTAAATAAACTAAAAATGAGTTCCTTCTCATAGAACAATCAAAGTGTGGAGAGATTTACATTTAAACATGTATTTAAAGGTTTAGTGAAAGTTTTAGATCATTTACCTATTTACATGAACGTTACATAAACATGTTTTAGATCAATGAGAGTATTATCATGATCTATTTAGAAATACAATTGGAACTTGAGGACAAGCAGCAGACAAATAAGGAAAATTTAGAAAGATGGAAATGCAAATACATTTTACACTTGACTTTTAATGGTAATTTTGTTAGTATTTTTAAGCCCATATAACATCATTTACCTCTTAAGTTCAGAACAAATCTTAGTCTTTTCCACATGGGATCATCTGAATTTCAAGCATGATGTTCTTGTTTAAAGCACCTTTCAGCAGAGCAAATGCATAGAAATTCATACCATGACAAAGTTAGTATTGCGCCATATCCACTGCACTCCAAAAGCTAACAAGGTTGTCAGCAATCAATACCTGGCATGAAAAATGATGTGACTTTCAGCTGCTGTGGGCACATCAATCAAACTATGCCATTAGCTCATCTCTAGACACCACCTTGGACTTCTCTCTCCTGCACCCCCACCCCTCTCCTCTGCCATGTCACTGTGTGTGCCTATCCTGCTTCTCTTCTGTCTCTTCCTTACTCTGTCTTTTCTCCCTCCTCTCCCTGCCATCTCAGCGGATGCCCCTTGTCACAGCTCCTATTTCAGCCTTCTGAAGTTTCCTAATTGATCGCAATTAGAGCCACAAAGGGGTGGGCTTGGGGGTGGGGGTTTGGTGGGGGGTAAGAGTTAGAGAGTGAGAAAGAGAGAGAGAAAGAAAGAAAGAAAGAGAGAGAGAGATTAAAATCAATGAGTCTGTTTTCAGAGTGGTTGTATTAGCAACTGGACAGTAATTGACCACAGACTGCTGGGGTAATAACACATGAGACAGGGAGTGTGACAGTGAAACAGACAATAAGGGACATAGAGAGACAGCAAGTCACTGGAAGAAGCAAAACAGAGCACCAATGCGAGAGAGTTAAATGTCCCTAAAGGAAAGAGGCATTCAGAGTTTAACACAGAAGGCAGAGGTGGAACTTACATTTTAACTTACCGGATTAAGTATAAAAAATCAATACATGCTTGTAAAAAGCCTTTCAGACAGAGCGCCATTTGAGCTGTACTCCGCTGGGTTCAATGCACCACAGCACACTGAACCAGAGGTTCAAAGTTTAACTTTCACCAGCTGAACTTTGGAAGCAGCGCTCTCAAAATACTGTGCTCAGATTTAGTTGTGCCTCACTTGACAAAGGAAAATACCTTGACAAAGGTATCTGTACCTCTTTCAGTGCCTGCCAATGTTTCTACCAACTTCCCGTTGTAGCATGCTTAAGATTTTGAAAAACAAATTAGATGTCACTTAGGTTGGCAGGTTCTCAAAAAGCAACTGTAATAATCACTTATTTGTACTGACAAAGATCAGCCCTGGCTTTACCCGCTTAGTGGCCAGGGAGATTTTTATATAGATGGGCTGTTTGCTAGCCTCAACCAGCTATGCTCTGCCTTTAATTTACAGAGTTCACACTTCTTTTGGCATTTTAAGCTTAGAGACTTTGCTAGCACCCCCGTTCCCCAACAAGACTTAGCATTGATACTAAGACCTACATATCCTACCTGTACAACCTCCTTTCTCCGCTTAGTCATTCTATCATAAGTAAAGTCATAACTGACTGGGAAACCAAATATCAGATCAACCTTTCCGATGCTTCCTGTAAGATAGAACTATATGCAGTCGTCTCTTCCTCTAGCTGTGCTGATGTACATGTTTTGGTCAGGCTCCTAACTATCCAGTTACTGGTAATCCTTCTTCAAATCGGTTTCAGACATATTAGAATTAAACATCAACCTGTCCCCACATACCGCTATTTACGTTTGTACCCCAGTTTTGTGGGTTTTGGTTCGATTATGGGTTCAATTCATCAATATAAATATAAAAAGCCCAAGATTTATAATCCTAGATGCCCCCAACATATTATTGTTATTATTTCCTTTTACTAACATTAGTGCAAATCTCTTTCACGTGTTTGAATCATTTGGTATATTAAACATGAGACAAGAAAGTAGAAAACAAAAAACATGCAAAATGAAAGTAAATACAGAAAACAACCTAATATCTCCTGATTTGAAAAAGTAAAAATAAAACCAACATAAAATGCAAATTAAACCGTGTGCATTGGAGAGCAACATATCAGATTTATGATTATGAACTGTGCTGTCACCATTTTTAATAAAAAGCTGATGCAGTGGATACTTACGCAAAATCCTGACTTATGTTTGTCAGTAATGGATCCCTGACTTGCTCATGTAATCACAGGAAGAGATGTTGCAATGGAGGCTGAGCAGGGTGCTTAATAACACATTTGTTTTGTTTGCGTGAATAGTCTTTAAAATGTATTAGCAGTGGTATTATCTTCGACCAGCTTTGCTTTCACATCTGGGGGCTTTTTAAAAACAGCACGGTGATAAGAAGACTGAGAAAAGGGCAGCAGGTCTCACTTCCCTGTCTCTCTTGCAGCTTGCTGCGAGAGCCAACCATAGGGAGCCAGAGTAGACTTTTCTTCCTTGTGTGTTTTAATATGCCAGTTACTTCCTCATCTTCATTGGTGGTTTAATAGCTGTTAGCAAACACTGGCATTACTGCCACCTGGATTGGCGGCAAATACTGTTATATCTGTATTATTTCCTCCCCCTTTTTTTAAATAGTTCAACGTATTCGTCATGGGATTATATGCACATAACTGTGACCCCTGAAGTGTCATGAAAACAAAAAAAAGTTACACCCCTAACATCCACACAAGACTTATGTTAGTACATTTGCCTCCTTAATTGCCAGAAGAAAGATTTAACTTCAGTGGAAATCTCCAGAGTCACCTTCCTCTATAGCCTGGCTGCCTGATATTCTATTTCTGTTAAAACTGGAGAAAAGAAAGTTCAGTCTTACAGACTGTTCAGGTAGACTATACTGTCACTGGAAGCCACTGCTAATCTTTTTTGATCAGCTCCCCTCCAATGACATGTCCCCTTATTTACCTACCATGGTTTGGTTTAAAATCAAACCTTGCCCTGTTGGATGGCTACCCTGGTTAAGCATCTGTAACTTCATGACACCCTACCAGTCCCACACTAGTTTAACAATACAGCCTAGAAATGAGGAGCTTCTATGCTTGGTTGATATAAATATAACATTAGTACTATTAATAGTACTATTTTTTCTCTTCAAAAGAAATGGAGATATTTTATAAGAGTGAAAGGACTGCTGCAATATAAAAAGATAGGGATAAAATAGAGAGACTGATTTCTGTAAGACATGTTGCAGCCATGAGTTGAAGGGCAGAAAGCAAAGGATTTGTAATAGAGAGATAGACAAAGAGGCAAAAAGACAAAAAGGAAGAATAACAACAGTGTCAAAACCTCTTCCATCCACCTTTCAAACGTAACTTATCCCTGTTTATCTCTCATTTAAATTCCTTTCCATTGTCATTGCAACACAAGCCTAACCCCCCACTGCCTGGAAGATGCACATACACAAACACTCATAGACAGAGTGCACATGCATTGACCTCCAGCAGCAGCCAGGGCCATCACAGGGAGCCAGGCTCACACATCTTTACTAATCCCTATCAGTGGACACACACAAGCACAACCTCACAATGTTTGCTAGAAAGATAGGCTCAAGTTTCCCCAGACTGCAGATGTCAATGTGACCCTAGCCATGCTAACATGGTTGTGGAATAGCAAGCAGCTTGTCACCAAGCATCCTGTGTGTTGTCAGCTACACAGGACCAGGCAGGCTAGTGTAGCACTCAATTGTGCCTTGTCAACATGTATAGTCAATATTGCTAGCCCCTTATTCTTTCTCTGCCTTACCATACTCTGGTCAACAATGCTTAAGACAGGAGTAAAATGGCTTGTCAGCTATGGCATCTTACAGAGGAGACATACTGCTCTGAGTAGTTTATCCTGCAGTGTCTTTAAAAATGTCTAACTGGACTAAATAACATCTTGTCAGCATTGTCAGGACATGGCTGGGCTAATATGATTCCTTGGCTTATTCCTTGTCAGCAGTTCTAGGTCACTGGGATGGCAAACAATACTCATCTTAATATTACCTTATGATGTGCATAGGCTAAATCTGGACTGAGCCTGGCATTATGAAAGATACAGTGATACACAGTAAAGTGATGCTTTGCCTGTACAATACTGGTGTCATATTATCCTTTGCCTTATCACACCTGTCTCAACAATACTACGTCAGAGATGGTAACCAGTGATACACTGTTGACTTGATGTAAAGTAGACTATCCAATAGAAAAATATGTCCTTCCTGTCTGAGGAATACTACATGCTATTTTGTAATACATAAACATGAGCCAGTGATGGCCTTAAAGAAAGAAAATAACTTTAGTCTACAGGACGTTTGGAATTGGTATTTCTTACAAATATTCATCAGATATCATTGTTATGAAATTTTCACTTCAAAATAAGTTCATTATGATATGATAGATTTAATCAAGCAAAGCTATTTACAATCACTACGAGAGAAATGCTTAAGAAATTAGAGTAGAATTAACTTGTAATTTATTGAAGAAAAACCAACACACCTCTTATTGCTTGGCCTGATGCAAGTGCATAGGGCTGTTCACATGTTAATCTCTAATGCATTAGAGTAGAAAAGGTATTTGGAACATACCCTCACAACCCTCAACAGTAGGTAGTAGAAAAGGAATGCACTGACAAGCTCTAAAAAATGACAAAAATATTAAAAATGAATTGGTGCCAACCTGCATTTCCATCAGCACTCTGGTACAGAGTACATTTTAGATAACCTGGTGTAGATATAAAAAATAAACCTATGTATACTGTGTGTACTACTAGAGATGGTGTTGAATAGAGGAAAGAAAACTGACTGTATGTATGTAAAGGTGATTCTTGGGAAAAGGCAACCCCAAGGGATCAAAGCACATAGTGTCACATTACTGATGACCCCACTCACTTGCAGTACATGCATATGCTTGTACAAGTGTAGCTGACATGGTGGTGTCCACAAAGCTAAAAGCTAACCTGCATGCCAACAGAACCAGTGCAGGAAGACAGAAATACTGCAGAGGAAGCCATAAAGAAGGTTGTCATCTTTGTGGACTAGCTTGCATATACACCTTGTCTCCAAGGTTTCTCTGAATGCTTGTTATGCTGCAATTCTTGTTACTTTTACCCATGTTTGTAGCCTCATAGTTATGTAGCTCTTTTTTTAATCCAAGGAATGATGTGAATGGCACATGAAGTGGCATATTCATTAATGTATGGATTGATTGTTGACCTTGAGAATCCTATAGTGATGTGACCAAATTGAATACTTAATATAAAATGGATTTGGTGAAAGAGTGTCAGGAAAGTAAGCCTTTGCATGGATATCTTTGGAATTTGTTGAGTCAAATATAATTCAACCCAAGCCAGTCATATGGATCTCTTCATTGGAAATCTATGAGTATCCTCAAATAAAATGCATGTGTTAAATAATTTGAAAAAGGTTAAGCCCTCCATTATATGTTCTCAGTACCATTCACTTTCATAAATATATCTATATCTCTGCTCTCTTAATCAATTAAAAGCTGTTGTTACAATAGTGACTTTTAGATGCACTGTATAAATGCTTAATTTGTTAAATATTGCAGTTAACATTCCAGCAATACCATGAAACCTAAAATGTGAAGAAACTCATTCTTCTTTTCCTGCTTAGACAACAAGATCACGCAAGACCTCCAGTCCGAGCAAGCTGGTTGGTCATGCCTACCACTGCAGTGTAGCTTCTGCTGCATTCATAGCAGATATGTGGACTTGTTTTGGCTTCCAAAACATTAAAGACGGCACAGACTTATACAGGTGTCAAGTCATTTATACGATATGCCACGCCAGGGTAAAATACTTGGACAACACAATGAACCTGAGCATCATAGCCATAGCTTAGTGACTCACAGCTAACGTGAAAGAAGTCCGCTGAAGCTACCGCTGATTTTTACTGATATAACCATATTTACCCTGTCAATACTTGTTTTTTTGTAAGGACCTGCACCATTGTAGTGTCGTTAAGAATGACGGCTTCCGAAATACAATAAAAAAACACTGGCCCATCACGTCATTCCCTCCTCACAACACAGTCCATCAGTCCTTAAAGCATGAGGATCAGTCATCCTCCACAAGCACTTTACGTTAAGACATACAAGCTGATGTACCATGAAATGCTAAAGATTTTACTCTGTATAGAATTATTTTTCCACTTTTCTTTCAAAATTCCTGAAAGAATTTTAATTCATTACAACAAATGGGAAAAATCCTCATCTACAAATTGCACAAAAAGAGTTAAAACTCTAGATTATGCAGGACCATGTATTCTATAATACACCATATATTTTATATTTATATACTATACATATCATTTTAATACATTTTTATTAATAGCTTAATTCTGTTGTTATATTTCATATTAACTTAAAATTACATAGTTGTTATTTATTTATATAAATAAACACACACATATATATATTTACACACACATATACACATACAAATATATATGTTAAATTACAAAAATATCTCAATATATCGCCTTGCTCATAGTATCCTAATATATCGTACTATATCGCAATATATCGAAATCAGCACCCCCTGTATTGCGATATGTATCATATCACCAGATTCTTGCCAATACACACCCCTAATTAAAACATACCCTTGTCAATCCAACAGTATCGTTTTATGTCATATTTCAAATAACAGATGTAATGTAACTAAACCATGACTGGGATAAAATGACTTCAGATATACATTAATTTATATCCCACCCTATTGACATCTTTCTCTCCCTTTATTTAGTTTTGTGAATCTTCCTCCTTTGCAGTTCAGTGAACCAGTTCATTTTTAATTTCAATTTTATATTAATCACAATTTCCAACAAGAGGGTTTGCTGAGGCCAAAGTTCCCTCTGGGGAGACTACATTGTTAAACTTCAACTCAAACACACTAATAGCCAATCCAGTATCCCAGAGAAACTAATCTGCATCATGCCTGATTGTCAACTAAAGCCTAACCCCCTTATTCCACATACTCCTACTGTGCCACGTTCTGGGCAGGCAGCGCTTGTCCGGACATTGGCGAATGACCTTGTCCAATCAAAGCATTTCTGGAATAATGTGCAGCAGAGTGCAGCCCTGAGCAGCTGGAGACAAGGATCACAACATCATAGGAGAACTGCAAGCTCACTGCACATGTAAGCAGTAATTATATGTGAAACCATTGGTGAGTACATTAAATGAGTTAAATGGTTGATGGTTTCTAGAAACGATGTGTGGTTTTATGTAAAATTATGAAGTTTTCTACCTCACAAGTTAACTTTCCTGCATCAATGGCCCTGTAGTAACTCTGTGACCCACTCACTGACCTGTAGCTTGTGGCACACACTCGGATATAATATTGGTCATGTTGGTATAGAGATGATTTACAATGGGGATTTGATGCATTGGATTGTGTTTTGAAGTTGACCAGATTCTTTTCACATTCTTCCTGCTGTTTGGATTGTTCTGCTTTCCTTGGATTGATGCAGGTTGGCCATGGACGATGCCAAAAATAGACATGGCATTTATCTAGACTAGAGCGTCACTTTTGGGACACTCCAGAGAAGAGCCAGAGTGCATGCAACAGAATTGCAAACATTGACTCGAGAAGAAGCAATATGCTACAGAGTGCATTTTACATACAGATACTGCACAGAGGAGTGGGTGGAATAAGAGGGTTAAGCTTCTATAGGGCTTGTGTTCTCAGTTCAAATCCACAGACCAACTCGGGGGGGGGGGGATGAAATGAGGAGTCCACTTTCTATGGACAATTGTAAATCTGCTTTTAAGAAGCCTGAAACCCGTCATCTCTTCCACAGCTGCTGAGAAAGTGACGATTTGCATTTGCTCAGATGCAATAAAACAATCTGCATTCCCTGCATTAGTGTAAGCCAGTTAAGATCCAATTCAGAAATTATTTTTTGAAATTTCAACAGGTGAAACTGACTTCCAGCTTCTGGTCTGTGTTCATAAAAGTGTGTACACATACTCTTCAGGTTCATAGCATTGCCACAGTTATGGACTGTCCTATAAGAAACCTTATAGTCCTGTTCTGGCCTGCATGGAATCTAGACTCTGTCTACGTGTGTGTCCACTCCGTCTACACATGTCCCGTAGTAGAGCACATACTAAAGTGTCCGTGGGGTCGGGTGTGACAGTGTGTATTTGCATGCCCATATTTCTGAAGTTTCAGAAACTGGCCACGTGTGCATGACGCTGGCATTTCTGGACAGGGGAATTCTATCTGCCTCTACATGGTCCTTTCAACACCCACCACCACACATGCACAAACACATATCACACATCCTACCGCTGACACTTGCATGTCACCACGGCAACCAGATACAGCCAAAGACATACTACTGACAGAGAAGCAGAGACCACCATACTAGCAGGCCACAGACACTGAGTTTAAGGGTAGCTGCTTGTTTGTTGGTCACATGAATTTATAAATTATCTTTAACCCAAACACAAAAAAATACTAAACACCCATCTCATACAGGTGAAATTAATAATGGAAGATACTGATACTAAATACTAAAAATACTAAAATAATACTAAACTACTACTTACTGATTATGTATAGTTTAGGAGCAAAAATGAAAGAAAAAGACAGCAACATTTTTGTCTGTAAATAAGGAAAATAAAATATGCTTCACACAACAAGTGTGTGACACTATAACAGCATGGGCAAAATATCTAAATACAGCTGAATAAAAAATGAAAACCACAAGATGAATACTTTGTAGTGTATTGGAACTGAGGCAAAGTCATCTGTAGTTTACAATAAAAGAAAAAAACAAGACTCACCTTTGATGGGACAAAATGACAGCTCGATCCTCCTCTTCACCCTGTCAATAACAATCTGGAGTTAGTAACATCTACAGAAATTGTTTAAAAAGGGATTTGAGTATAAAATGAAGCCATATGAAATAGGAAAAGATTCAGCAAACAGTAAAAACGTTTGACATTTTAGATAGACAAAGTGACTAATCCTATGCTTTTTACATATCTGGCAAACTGGTCATGAAGCCCAAAAATACTAAGACTTAAGCTGGTATCTGATAGTCATCCCTATCTTTTTTAACAGGGAAAAAACTATTCAGTAAAAACTGTATTGTCACATATTTGAGGTGGTATTGGAAGAGACAATACTGGGTTAAAAAATCACATTAAAACAGCAGATTGGACCTCCAACTTACCGCTAAGCTATCTTCCCAGTAGAATTTCCTAAATTATTCTCTTCCCTTCAGTATTTTTAATCATTTTTAATGGTGTTAAATCTTAGCCTTGACAACCCTGGTCACATTAAACTCTACATTTATTTCTCTCCTTCCATGATCTCCCCTCTTGATCTGGTTTCTGTTCTCTACACCTGCCCATCAGTCTGCAGCAAAGGGCAGGTGAGCCTATTACATGCTTTTCACTTTTACTGCATGTTCACATAAACACACACCAAAACACACTAGCTCTGCTTCATGGTAACTTAGCATGCCATGCACATCAGCAAAATCTGCTGTGCTGTTACAATAACCAAGTCTTGCGTGTAATAAAGTGGTCTAGTGTTGAAAAAAGCTGTAAAAACCTCACAACACTGAAAGCTACAGAGAAAATGTCCAAATAAATGAATTAAAACATTCTGGGCTCTTAAATCTAAGTCTAAGAATTCAAAATGATGGGGACCTACTTGAATATAAAATGAATATTGGGTGAACTAAACACAATAATAAGAAAATATAGATCAATAGATAGATAAAGCTAGTTTTTTTTTTTTTTTTTTTACTATGTATGATCGTGTAAAAGAGGGTGGAAGTGCTTTTTTCCCTGGTTGCTGCTTAGTTACAAATAGTATGACTACTATGCAGAAACAGTCCCCCGTTTGGCCTACACTCACACTCAACACCTCCAGGCCTGAGCCAGGATATGTCACATGCTGACATCATCACTGTTGATGTATTTATAAGATTTCATGCATTAAGTATTGTTGTTCATGACTGTAAAATAGCAACTCATTTATACAATATCTTAACCCACAAACAGTTTCTTTCAGCAGACCTGGGATCAGTGTATTAACTGCAGAGTCCGGTGAGGAGAGAGAGGTTTAATTTGGAGATTGATCCCTCACCAGAACAACTAATCTGGAGCCTAATCAGCTCTTAGAGTTCCAAGCCCCTCTCCTGCAGAATGAAACCCTAACTTTTGATCCTGTATGAATCCTACAGTCTGTCTTCTCTATGTCTGTATACCATCTGAATTCTCCTGACATCCCTGCATGTGCCATGAAGTGGGCCATCTCTCTGCGTAATTTCAGATGCTTTTTAGTGCTGCTCCTCGACCAAACAAGCAGACCTCTCATGCCACGACAGCATTTCTCCAGATTAGAGTTCATGCTCTGTTAGGAAGAAATTCTTAACATGACAAGCTGAATTTTAACTTTCTGATGAGAGCTGGAGGTAAATACACCGCAGGATTTATAAACATTATCTTAGAATTGATAGGGATGCAAAGGTATTTGTATTTGACTGAATGGTTATGGCCTATACATCACAGTTCTCTGCATGCAGTCATGTGACAAGTGAATACAAGAGGAGAGTAAAGGCAGAAATACATGGCCAGCATTCATTTTGGCAGCTATTATAGATGTAATCTTAGTGACAGTCTTTAAGGAATGTTTAAATGCTTATTAGTTGTAGTGAAGTTTTAGCCATTTTTAGCCTTGAATGTTTTTATCTAGTTTTAGCATACAAAACCGTGAAAATTCTTTTTAAATTCTTTGAATTTCTTTTAATCCCAGATAAGCTTAATTAGTTATTACATTTTGTCATTTTCTGTCTCTTTAAACTAACTTCATAAGCCTCATTTAATTTATGATCATTTTCTCACCGAAGGAATCAGATTTATTTTTCTTCTGATGATGCTTTAGTTTCTTTTGCCTAATGGTTATTTGATTATCACAGCAAAACCTTATGTTACATCCTTTAGTATGTTGATAAACTTTTTTTTCAGTCATTTTAGCTTTTGATTACTATTTTTAACCTTGACTTGATACATCTGGACTATATACCACTGCTTATAAAAAAGAATGCAGAGGATGGCTGAGCACCATCAGTAGCTAATGGTGGAGTAGATCACATTTTTTCAACCACGTCTTTTCTAATTTACTGCAATTGTTACACCTGGCAGAAGACAGAAGAGACAGAAGACAGAAGAGCTAGAGATTCAGCCCAGTATTTTGTGCTCTTTCTTTCATGCTGCTTCATGCAGGAATATAGACACATGCACAGTGCTCCTGCTTTCTCACATCTGCTTGTATTTTGACAGACAAATATAAGCAGAGTGGAGAAAGACCATAAATTTTGGAGTTCAACACCTTATCACTAAAAATTAGATTATCAAAGATTTATTTTAAGTTGTCGAGGTCTTATTTTCCTCATAGCATTTTTTGATATATGTTTTTGTTGGCAAATTAACACTGTACATCATAATCCTCACGTTTGCTAACAACTTTTAAATAAAAAAGAGGATACAGTAAAATTAAAAAAACAAAACAAAACAAAAAAACACACACAAAAAAAAAAAACCGCATGGCTTAAGTAATAAATCCACCAGCTCCTTGAGATAAGTTTTATAATGGAAATTTGGGTTGGCACCATGACTTTTCATTAGAAACAGCAATCTAATCACATCCCAGAGATCAGATGGTATTACTTGGATGCAGGGCTTGACATTTACACCTGCCAACTAGCCAAATGCGGGTAGTTTTCAGCTGTGGCAGGTACCAAATTGACTCCAACTAGCCACTTTGGCCAGTGGAATTTATCAGTGTCACAACCTCAGCATTCTCTGGTGGAAATTTTCTGACTGAGAATTAGATATGTTTATGCAACCAGCTGCATTAAAAGTCAGTGTTTTAATATTGGTGTAAACTAAATATCCATTAAAGAGGGAAATGGAACATGTGTTACATATCATACCAGACGTACCCAATATGGCATACAGCACATAGCTTCCTAACAACAAACCTCTGGCTAGTGGAAATGCTTAGTGGCTAATAACTGTTCAAAAACAAGTAGCCACCATGGCCAGGGGGCAGAAAGATTAATGTCAAGCCCTGCTTGGATGTTTAAAGCAACTACACTAAAAAAAACTGATGTGAAACGTCCTCTCTGCACTGATTTCAAAAAACAAATAGGGGGTCAAGGACATTATACATTCAAATGCTCAAATCTAGTTACAATGTGCTATTGCATGTGCACAGCCTGCCTGTTGTCTTTCACTGCCATACATGAGAGATGACTGTGTACAGGTTGTCTGCTAAAGTAAAATATTTTTAAAAAAATGCTATTACCAAAGCTTGACTTAACTGTGTATGTGAAAATACTGACTAAAATAATGACAGTTGGTTAGAGCTGTCTCACAGTGAGTGCACACTTCATCAGCTCAGAGTGATCATTATACACCATTAAGAGGTGCATAATAGTCTCACACATTCATAAGCTGATTATAAATATGATGCACTGCTTTAAGAGGCACATATTTTATCATCTTTAATTTGAATTTATTTTGAATATTCAAATGAGGCTATTTATTTCTGTGTAGCTTATCGTTTTGTTTTTCTTTCTCTTTTTTAAGGTTTAATGCACTATACACACTGTAAAAACTATCACAGGTAGTTGTTAGAAACAGCAGATAAAACAAATTGTAACTTGAACAACTGTCAGTTCAGAATCAATCAAACAAGAATAAATGCAGGACAGTATGTCGGTATTTTCCTGTTGATCTGAATCTGTACTGAACTTTGACATCAAAACTGAAGTGTGACTTTTGTCATTTCACCCAGACTCATCGATTCATTCATCATATACAGTGTTCCCATAAGTCTGAATTTTACTTGCAGTGGTATCCAGCAGAAAGGGACGACATTACACGCAAGCAAGAAAAGGTTAACTTCTGTTTCATTATCTACCTATACTTGACAATTAACTCAGTTATTTGAATTATTCAAGAATCTTCATGCCAAATAAAAGTTTCTGACAGTAGCTTGTGTTTTCTCTAGCATCATAGGATAGACTGGAACAGTCATCTCTGATCATCCTGACAACATCTTCCCTGATATTGACTTTTCACTGTTAGCTTCAGTGTCTAATGTCTGGTTGACACTGACTGGCATCATTATCATCAGGAATTATATTATGTCTTATAGTACACACCAAAACCACATTTAAAGTTTATCTTAGTCATCCAAGGTATGTCAGCCTTTTCTCTGCAAACAAAGCAGAGACAAATTAAGGCTAAGGCTAAGAAATAGGCTTCATCACCTCTTTTAATTATTATCAAGATTATTTTGACAGCATTACATTACTATTACTATAATTTTAGTAAGCATCCACAGCCCATGTTCTTCAGAAATTTCATTCTGTAGTTTTATCAGTCATTATCAGCCTTATTTTCAAACTAATTTAGGAGTTTGATCAGATGACCTTCAGGTCTATTATCCTCACACACATCCATCTCAGCTTGTATAGTCTCTCCTCATCCTCTCTATTCATCTGTCTGTGTGATCTTTGACCTATTACAGCAGCACAGTTTGATAATTTTTTTTTTACTACTCACAATGTGTTTCAAACATGATCAACTTCAGGGCAAGCTTTGTTCATGTCATTTCAAGATGCAGAGTGTGTCAGACGCACGCTAAATTTGCAGAGAAAAGGGAGATTATGGGTGAGTTACGTGATCATGAAAGTAGGTTATGTCGGTAACTACACCTGGATATGGTATGTTGCGGCTCGCTCGCTACCATCTGTGAGAGAAATATCACGTTTTCAACAGTCACCTCCGCTGTTCACTCACAACTGGCCACACCAAAATTCATGCCCACACTGGGGAAATTATCATAATATGTGTTTTCAAACCCTCCTCACAAAGACTAGCGTACGGAAGCCGAGGTGCAGAGCGAAGTAGGCTCAAATTCAGCAATACAATAGCTTTCTTAAAACCATTGACATATGAAAATGCCAAAATGACCAGGGCCGCCCAGGTTTTAACTTATGTGTGGGGAAACACTGCTATACATTCATCAGATTTAGACACCTTTCATACACTGACATTCTAAATACCAACAAAAAAATATTAAAAACACATCATCATATCATATCATATTAGATCTATGTTCCATATGATGTATATTTCTGAGCAATCTGTCTTTTAAAATTTTCTGAAGGGGGGTTGGTCTCTCTTTGGTACCATGGTTATTTTTCTTTCTAAGAGTCAGTTTCTCATATCAGTAGCTGAGATGCTACTGAAAGGCTTTCTTCAAAACCTTCCCTGCTTCTCTGGAGTAAAGAGGAGAAAAACTTGAAAGCGGGTGAGATTTGGTGTTGCTGCCATGCAGCATCATTGCAGAACATGTGAAGCATCAACTTTTAGAAGCTTTCACTCTCTTGTTTGTACCCTTGTCTCAATCTTGCTTACACAGTTTATCTCTTTGCCTGACCTCCTCTATGCCTTACACACAAATATTTTTCTCTTGTTTTCTTCTGCTTCAAGACCTTGACACCACCTGTACTCTTCCAATTCTGTAGTTTCTCAACCCTCTAGATGACACAAAGATTTTTCACACCAGCAAAGAACACACAAAAAATAAAACAAAACAGAAAAAAGAGGCCATAACATAACCAAGTAAATCAGCAAAAGCACATCCGACGTGCCTCGTGAAGTTCTAAATAAGTATTTTGACAGTGTTTGCAGGGTAAAAATTATTTATGAAAAGAATGAGAGCATTATTGTACAAGAAAAAGAATGAATTTAGAAAGGGGAATGCTATACAGTTATCAATGAGAGGGGGCTTAAAATAGATGAAATGAGATGGTGAATAAAAAAGGACTCAAAAACTATGCACTCAGTTTTCTCTGTAACATTTCATCTTGGCTGCTTGCCATATTGATCAGCCATGCACCTTACATAATTCATATTCAAAACAGACATCTAAAAAGCATTGTGATTTTAATTCATTTTTAGAAAGGATTACTGCAAAAAGGAGGTAATTCACACAAGCCAAAAGCTAGGATTGCATGTATCATCTGCAGGTTGTCATTTTCCTAATTTAAATACACATCATGTTCTAATTCATTTTACTAATCAAAAGGAAGAAAGGGGTAATAAAAAGTAGTATTAGTTTTAAATACATAACTTTTAAGCTTAGACCCTACATTAAAAAAATGAAATACCTGTAAGATGATGTCTTTTAAAATATTCATTCACATTCATTAAGCGTTACTTTAAAAACCTAGGACAGCAGGAAATGAACAAACCTTGAGAATTAACATTGCAACAAACTTAAATAATATTTGTAAAATTACCAGCTATCCAGCCGATTTAGAGCTTAGGAGCTAAAAAGGATCCTTGGACCCACTGAACCGCATATTGATGTGAATCCAGCCAGTAGCTCCCCTAATGTTCCCTGTTTCCCGGTCTGTTCTGTTAAAGCTTTCTGTTACTAGCAAGCCAAGGGATCAGGTTAAGTAGATGAAGGCTATGAGACCACAGAAGGAGAGAGAATCAATTTAATCATGGGGTAAACCCACTAACAACAGGTTGACCTGCCAGTTAATCTGAAAACATTAACTAACTAGGTGGGTTATAGAAATTCAAGCATTCCCTTTAATCCAATGGAAAACTGTGTACACCCTGAAATGATGCATCAAAATCACAAAGTCACAACAGACATCCAAAAATTATCAGGCCACTAAAGAAAACAATAAAGATTAAACGAGGTTTGGCATCATGACCTGCTGTTGCAGTGTGAATTAAGCAGCAGAGGCACAACTACCTTATCCCACAGAGAAAATAAGCAATACATATAACCAAAATCGAGGGTACCAATGGGACAAAATACATGAGGATGAAAAAGCAAGAATGTCTTGAGTGAAAAGAGCATACTGGAGAGTGAAAGTTCAGACTATAAGCCTCATAATCTGCTTCATAACTGTCCTCTGACATCACTGCAGCAGATGCTTTATCTTGGATCCTCTGTCTGTCTAGGGGTCTCTCTGTCATACTGTAATGTAATGAAAATAGAGTAGACAGAGTGAGGGAGTATAGACAGAGATGATTTAGTATAGCCATGTTCATAAAAAAGGAGTGCAAGCAAGGCAGTATGTGTATACTTCTGTGTGTGTGGGTGTGTGTGCATGTCTGCGGGTGTGCGTGTGTTTTATGCAGTCAGGAAAGCAGTTCGTAAAAAGCTTTTGTTGGTGACACTTCCAGGTTTCTTATGTAAATGAACAAGAAAGTGATTATATAATATGTTTATAGCCACCTGTTCTTTGCATTTATTGGAAATAGTCCCTTGCTTGCAGAATTGCAACCTTGGCAAAGACTTACTTTGCTCCAATTAGGTAATCAAGCCTAGTATGTGCTGACTGTGAAGCAAGATAGACAAATTTCAAAGAAGCAAGCAATGTAATTTCAAGAGGACAGGGAGAATGGTGAATTCTAAAATAATAACTGGCAAAAGTTGATGTAAGTAGAAATGCTAGTTGTAATAAAATTTGTAAGACTAGTTTCTAAAACTGTTTGGCTAATATTGGGTCTTAGCTTTGGCAGCGGTGCCAGCTACCATATTACAGCTGCTTCTCAGGCTTCGTTTAATGCGACAGTCTGCTTCTTCGTGGACTTTAAAACAAGTCCATCCTGAGTTACCTTAAAACACACTGCATGAAAAGAGAGATTCTCAACCATTCTTGGCCCTGTGACTCTTCAGGGAACTTCACACGTTCCAACTTTTCACGGGAGTTCACAGCAAGCCCCGAAAACTGCCAGAAAATGCCAGAAACAGACGTAGAGTTGCAGTTTCAAGCTGAGAAAGGCCCCCCTCCTGTCCCTGTGCCTGGGTAGTATTTCATATTTAAATGGCATAGCTCTTATCTACACGAATGCAAATCACACAGCTATTTGCTCTCTATGTGGGTGTGCCTGTGTGTGTGTTTGTGTGTCTGTTAGAATGTGCCTGTGTGTGTCTAGTGTAGTTTTCAAAGTTTATGTATATTTTACTAGCTGGCCAACCTGATGGTAAACATGCTGTCTTTTAGTAATATAAACCATATTTCCTTGTGTGCTCACAACAAAAAATGAACAAATTAGTGCATATTTTTTCCCTTTAAATGAAATACAGGACAGCAATCTCTGTTGGGCAAAATGAGCTATATAGCCTCATATGAACATAGCGAAATGTTTACAGCCTGTTTCAAGGTAAATAATTAAATATATAAGTCCAGTGTCAGGGGTGTCCCAAAACCCTATGGGGTATTTTTGGCTAATCTCCAGGGATGACAGTCACTTTTGTGAAATTTTAACATGAATTTCTTTTTAAAAGACAGCAAGTTAACATACTGTAAAATACCAAATAATAGCCGGGTCCCAATTAACCACCGGGTGTGGCACTACATTTTGACAAATAAATGCCTGTTCCAAATAAATGCCGGGTGTAATTTATTTACAGCTCCGATATGTGATTGAGGTGAGAACTGTATAGAATCAACTCCCAACTCCCCCTCCCTTCCTGTTCTCCTCCCTGTCTGAGCTCCGTAGCTCCGCCCCTCTCTTTACGTGCCTCCTCGCGGATGAGAATGTCCGAATGAATTGAATACTCACGATGGCAAAGCGCTCGTGGAGTGATTTTGCTCTACTTTTCCACTGAAATCAATGGCCGAATCACAGGCAAGAAAACACTCCATCTCATCATGAACAAATTCTACCCAGGACCGAACACCGCCGTAATTCCGGCATTGAATCAACTTCTCACTAAGCAGAGATACGGAAGCTATAGCGGCCAATAGGAACGCTCCCTCTGACCTGAGCCTGATTGGCTGTGAGTACTAGCCTCCTCATTGGCTGGGGCGACCCCATCCCTTGCTGGTTTTCTCAACTGAGATAGCAGCGCCATGCCCCGGTGCAGCCAAAAAATAAAAAAGTACGACATTAACTTTAAACTGTCTGTCGTCAGCTTTGTGTTTGTTTAGTTCCTTACCAGTATTTAAAGTGTTTAGAGAGTTCTGAGTTGACAGAAGAAGACAAAATTACAACTATGGTACTGTAATCTTGTCTTCAAAATGTAAAAGTGATATTCATACTGGTGTAAATAAATAGTTTGATTAAATTTACCATATTTTTCCAATTTTTGCTAAGCAAGATTTTTGTGAGAAAGGAATTAAACGCCTGTTCCAAATAGCCGCCTGGTCCCAAAAAAACACCTGGTCTGCTCAGTGATTGAGACAAATAAACGCCCCAGCTGTTATTTAGTGTTTTACGGTATATACTTCGTTACTTTACCACTCATAAAACGTAATGTGTCACATTTGTTCATACATCCATTAGTGATTAAATAGAAACTTCACTTTGCTGCACATGCCCCAAGAGAGTTGGTCTGTGAAGTGAATGGTTGGACACCTACAAGAAAAGGGGAAAAAATCCATATCAGAGAGGTCAGTTGGTGTGTGAGTAACGATAAGTTGGAGAAAATGGGAAGAGCGGAAAACACCAGAGAAGAAGAAGAAGAAGTAGTAGTGTGAGGGACGAGCTGGTATACTGTAAGTGTAGTCTTTAATGTCATTTACTGTCAGCCTAAAGTTCACACCTCAAACACCATTTCCTCAATGCTTTATTTCACTTGCGTGTTAAGAGCAGGGTTCAGAGTCACTGCCGTAGACTCTGAGTGGGGGCATTTTAAGAAAATGTCGAGTATTCGTGTTATTTACTGCTGCATCTATCGACCAAATGAGTGGAGTGTGTAACATTTTCTGTCCCTCATTGCAAGAAAGTGATGGAAAAGAGAAGAAGAATTGACTCTCATTTGTGGCCAAGAGGAGGGAAGCGGTGCTAATGGAGCTATCCAGTGATCACTGATAAAGGTAAGTTGGGGTTCTGTTGTGATTGTGTCTGGTTTATTCAGCTTCCTGGCATCGGGTAGCACAGCTGCGGTTCCTTCTCTTTTTCTTGAGAATGTACCCATGACTGAATAAAGAACAAAAAGCAATGCTAGCAGTTAGCTGGTTAAGGTCATGTCTGTGATTTGCTAGCTCTGTGGGACATTGCCCCTGTTGTTTAGGCTCCCTCTGCCCGAAATGCGGTAAACATTTAGCGTATCGTGGTGCGATTTAAGTGATTATGGTTGTTTAGCATGTGTTTATCCTTTCAACAAAAGTAACTGATAAATGTCGTCCTTCATTACAGGAAGCGGCTCCACAGCGAGACAAACAAAGGGGCAGAACAAGCTGCAGGTAAGTTTGATGACCTGTGGTGTGCTGGAAGTAACCCCAATAAATGCTTGTACTTTGAATAAGCCGTTGATGTTCCCTTTTGCTGTCGATAATGTTAGATATAAGTCTGTATTCGCTTGTGAACTGGTTTGTATTTTCAGTTTCTGAGCTCTATAATTTTATTTTCACAGATCGAGCTCCCCCGCCATGACGCCGCCTTGCCCCATTTGCAGCTCTAGCTAGAAATGTGGAGAAATATTCCATTTTATAGTAAGTTAACTTAAATGGGACATTTTATTTGCGTCTACCACAATGGCGATAGTGTTTTTTGTCTGTGTCATTAACCTGTTGCAACTCCTCCTATCGCCTGTTCATCTGCAATATAACAATAATCAAAAAAAGTGCATGGCTAATGGTGTTGTGATATTATGTTCAAAAAACGCGATCCACAGCACTTTCCTAGTTTGTATGTAATGTTAGCTGGGTCTGGCGTCAGGTCTGTTCACTGAAGGAACACTTAGTGAGGTTTTTTATGCATGCTCAAATGTAAGATGTCACTGAGTAGAGGCCCGTTTCAGACAGAAAAATAGGCTGAAGCAGGCAAAGTAATCTTAATGTCAATTTGCCAATCTCTCATGACGATGTTCTATTCCAATTGTCCAATGTTAATATGCTTCAAAGTTCAAATAATAAGCTAAAAATTACCATGTAGGCTTTGTTGTAATGAGTATGGATCATAGATCATGTTCATACTGTCTGTAAATGATTTCAAGCGTTGTTTGAAAGCAAATGCCTAAATATATATCATATAGTCTGAATATATGAAGGCTTCAGAATAAAACATCTGACCATGGACTTGTATTCAAACTTTACTCTTATGTATCTTGACATCTCATAATGTCATAATGTATAGTTTCAACCTTGTAAAGTCACCACTTTAATCTAAAACATCTAGGATTTCATTTCCATAAATAAATTACTTTAATCTTTCAATATTACAACTTTAATGTCAACATTTTTATTTTGCTATATGGCTTCAATACTTCATCACTCTCTGCTCTGAATAATTTTGTCGAATCACTTTCTTAAAACGACCCCTGGATGTACAACCATTTAAAGGCTTAAAAATCCCATTCAGCTCACAAAGAAAGCTCTTATTTACTGAAAACTTTGAATCTTGTTGCAGAAATCTGTTTGGATTCCAGTCTTAAGAAGCTCACGCTACAGGCCGTGGAATCAGACCGTAAGTGAGAAAACAACAGCCATTTACACACCCAGCATTTAATGTTAAGATGAAGACCATTATTAATATAAATATATACATTACAGTTAAAATTAAATGAAAACCACAGTAAAGTATCTTAGAACTTGATATAAGGAATAGAAAAGATGACAATGTCATTTTTCTCTCACTAAAGACTAAGGTGATAAGAGACTGAGCAACAATTTAAAACTCATTCTAATGAAAGTGTTTGCTTTTAGTGGGATTTAGTAGAAAATCTGTGATTCAGAGGAGAGCCACTGTGTTCTTTGTGCACTGTGTTTTAGAACTACTATGGCATCTGAGGTTAAAACTCCAAAATTAACAAAGAAATGCACACCCAGACCAAAATGTTCTGCTGTGTGCTGAAATATAACCTGAGTTAAACATGTCTTATCACTGACAGCTTCACATGGTGTTATTAGTTGTTCATATATATTTTAATCAGTAATGCTCTATTTAAGTTTAAATCTTTTTTTCTCTCCTACTCTAGACATCCAAATCCAGGTGTGAAGGGCCAGCTCAGCTGATACAGGACCGTTTCCCGAAGAACCTTCATGGAGGAGGCTAAAGAAGGTTCCACAGTCCAAAGATGGACTGTTGGACTAATGATTGATAGCTGATAGAAATATCCCATGTTAACACTGTCAAACATCAGTGAAATCTTTTTGTAATTAATACCCTTTTTGTATCAGCCTTTGCATAGACTTTGTGCCCACTGCTGGTGAAACTGTGTAAAAAGTAGTGTTTTGTTGTAAAGTGGCATAATTTAGTTATCTAGTTATAATTCACTCAGTTATTGTCTTTCATCTTGTATATTTTGATTAATAGTTTTACTTATGTGCCACAATGAGGGAGCCAAACTTTACTGAGTAAACATAACTTAATTTGGAGGCTTTCCATGTAAATATCAATTGGTAATGTGATTGAATCAACAAATACACATTGCCATGGTATGCCACCCCTAAAAAATCTCCTGCCACCCTCGTGCCACCCCAGGAATATTTTTCTAGATCCGCCCCTTGCTGGGAGCCATGAGGAGC